>NC_092785.1:374395-689134 GCF_047496795.1 Chiloscyllium punctatum
AGAGAGAGGGGGACAGAGAGAGGGGGGCCAGAGAGAGAGGGGGACAGAGAGAGAGGGGGACAGACAGGGGGGATAGAGGGAGGGGGACAGAGAGAGAGGGGGACAGAGAGAGGGGGCAGAGGGAGGGCGACAGAGAGAGAAGGACAGAGAGAGGGGGACAGAGAGAGGGGGACAGAGAGAGGGTCAGACAGAGGGGGTCAGAGAGAGGGGGACAGAGAGAGGGTGCAGAGGGAGGGCGACAGAGAGAGGGGGACAGAGAGAGGGGGACAGAGAGAGGGGGACAGAGAGAGGCGGGTGGGGGACAGAGAGTGGGTCAGACAGAGAGGGGGTCAGAGAGAGAGGGTCAGAGAGAGGGTGCAGAGGGAGGGCGACAGAGAGAGGGGGACAGAGAGAGGCGGGTGGGATAGAGCGCGGGACAGAGGGGGGGGACAGAGAGAGGGGGACAGAGAGAGAGGCGTGTGCGAGAGAGAGGGGGTCAGAGAGAGGCGGGTGGGAGGGAGTGCAGGACAGAGATAGAGGGGGAGAGAGAGAGGGGGACAAAGAGGGGTGATAGAGGGAGGCGGGTGAGAGAGAGAGGAGCAGAGAGAGGGGGTCAGAGAGAGGGGGACAGAGAGAGGTGGACAGAGAGAGAGGGAAAGAGAGAGGGTGACAGAGAGAGAGGGGACAGAGAGAGAGGGGGACAGAGAGAGGGGGGGACAGAGAGAGAGGGGGACAGAGAGAGAGGGGGACAGAGAGAGAGGGGGGACAGAGAGGGGGGTCAGAGAGAGGGGGGACAGAGAGGGGGGGACAGAGAGAGAGGGGGAAGAGAGAGAGGGGGACAGAGAGAGAGGGGGACAGAGAGAGAGGGGGACAGAGAGAGGGGGGACAGAGAGAGGGGGGACAGAGAGAGGGGGACAGAGAGAGAGGGGGGACAGACAGAGAGGGGGACAGAGAGAGGGGGACAGAGAGAGAGGGGACAGAGAGAGGGGGGACAGAGAGAGGGGGGGACAGAGAGAGGGGGGACAGAGAGAGGGGGACAGAGAGAGGGGGAAGAGAGAGAGGGGGACAGAGAGAGGGGCACAGAGAGAGAGGGGGACAGAGAGAGGTGGACAGAGAGAGGGGGAAGAGAGAGAGGGGGACAGAGAGAGGGGGAAGAGAGAGGGGGAAGAGAGAGAGGGGGACAGAGAGAGAGGGGGACAGAGAGAGGGGGACAGAGAGAGGGGGAAGAGAGAGAGGGGGACAGAGAGAGGTGGACAGAGAGAGGGGGAAGAGAGAGAGGGGGACAGAGAGAGGGGGAAGAGAGAGAGGGGGACAGAGAGAGGGGGAAGAGAGAGAGGGGGGGACAGAGAGAGGGGCACAGAGAGAGAGGGGGACAGAGAGAGCGGGACAGAGAGAGAGGGGGACAGAGAGAGGGGGGACACAGAGAGGGGGGACACAGAGAGGGGGGACAGAGAGAGGGGGACAGAGAGGGGGGGACAGAGAGAGGGGAACAGAGAGAGAGGGGGGACAGAGAGAGGGGGGACAGAGAGAGGGGGGACAGAGAGAGGGGGACAGAGAGAGGGGAACAGAGAGAGAGGGGGGACAGAGAGAGGGGGGGACAGAGAGAGGGGAACAGAGAGAGAGGGGGGACAGAGAGAGGGGGACAGAGAGAGGGGAACAGAGAGAGGGGGACAGAGAGAGAGGGGGACAGAGAGAGAGGGGGACAGAGAGAGGGGGACAGAGAGAGGGGGACAGAGAGAGAGGGGTGACAGAGAGAGAGAGGGGGACAGAGAGAGAGGGGGACAGAGAGAGAGGGGGACAGAGAGAGGGGGGACAGAGAGAGAGGGGGACAGAGAGAGGGGGACAGAGAGAGGGGGGACAGAGAGAGGGGGGACAGAGAGAGAGAGGGGGTCAGAGAGAGAGGGGGACAGAGAGAGGGGGGACAGAGAGAGGGGGACAGAGAGAGAGGGGGCACAGAGAGAGAGGGGGACAGAGAGAGAGAGGGGCACAGAGAGAGAGGGGGACAGAGAGAGGGGGACAGAGAGAGAGGGGGACAGAGAGAGAGGGGGACAGAGAGAGAGGGGGACAGAGAGAGGGGGGACAGAGAGAGAGAGGGGGACAGAGAGAGGGGGGACAGAGAGAGAGGGGGACAGAGAGAGAGGGGGACAGAGAGAGGGGGGACAGAGAGAGGGGGACAGAGGGGGGGGGACAGAGAGAGGGGGGACAGAGAGAGGTGGTCAGAGTGGGGGGGACTATAGAGAGAGGGGGAAGAGAGAGAGGGGGACAGAGAGAGAGGGGGACAGAGAGAGGGTGGACAGAGAGGGGGGGGGGGGGGGGGGGGGGGGGGGGGGGGGGGGGGGGGGGGGAGGGGGGGGGGGGGGGGGGGGGGGGGGGGGGGGGGGGGGGGGGGGGGGGGGGGGGGGGGGGGGGGGGGGGGGGGGGGGGGGGGGGGGGGGGGGGGGGGGGGGGGGGGGGGGGGGGGGGGGGGGGGGGGGGGGGGGGGGGGGGGGGGGGGGGGGGACAGAGAGAGGGGGACAGAGAGAGGGGGGATAGAGAGAGGGGGAAGAGAGAGAGGGGCACAGGGAATGGGGGAGATAGAGGCGGTCAGAGATGGGGACAGAAAAAGTGGGAGGTAGAGGGGGTCAGAGAGATGGGCACAGAGAGAGGGGCACAGAGAGTGGGGGAGATAGAGGGGGACAGAGAGACATAGGCAGAGAGAGATCGGGGCAGAGAGAGTGGGACAGAGTGAGGGGGTCAGAGAGAGAGAGGGGCACAGAGAGAGGGGGGGACAGAGAGAGGGGGGGACAGAGAGAGGGGGACAGAGAGAGGGGGACAGAGAGAGGGGCACAGAGAAAGGGGGGCAGAGAGAAGGGGAGATAGAGGGGGTCAGAGAGAGGGGGACAGAAAAGGCGGAGGTAGAGGGGGTCAGAGAGAGGGGGGATAGAGGGGGACAGAGAGTGGGGGACAGAGAGAGGGGGGTCAGAGAGAGGGGGGACAGAGAGAGGGGGGACAGAGAGAGGGGGGGACAGAGAGAGGGGGGACAGAGAGAGAGGGGGACAGAGAGAGGGGCACAGAGAGAGAGGGGGACAGAGAGAGGGGGACAGAGAGAGAGAGGGGGACAGAGAGAGAGGGGGACAGAGAGAGGGGGGACAGAGAGAGGGGGGACACAGAGAGGGGGGACAGAGAGAGGGGGACAGAGAGGGGGGGACAGAGAGAGGGGAACAGAGAGAGAGGGGGGACAGAGAGAGGGGGGACAGAGAGAGGGGGGACAGAGAGAGGGGGACAGAGAGAGGGGAACAGAGAGAGAGGGGGGACAGAGAGAGGGGGGGACAGAGAGAGGGGAACAGAGAGAGAGGGGGGACAGAGAGAGGGGGGACAGAGAGAGGGGAACAGAGAGAGGGGGACAGAGAGAGAGGGGGACAGAGAGAGAGGGGGACAGAGAGAGGGGGGACAGAGAGAGGGGGACAGAGAGAGAGGGGGGACAGAGAGAGAGAGGGGGACAGAGAGAGAGGGGGACAGAGAGAGAGGGGGACAGAGAGAGGGGGGACAGAGAGAGAGGGGGACAGAGAGAGGGGGACAGAGAGAGGGGGGACAGAGAGAGGGGGGACAGAGAGAGAGAGGGGGACAGAGCGAGAGGGGGACAGAGAGAGGGGGGACAGAGAGAGGGGGACAGAGAGAGAGAGGGGCACAGAGAGAGAGGGGGACAGAGAGAGAGAGGGGCACAGAGAGAGAGGGGGACAGAGAGAGGGGGACAGAGAGAGAGGGGGACAGAGAGAGAGGGGGACAGAGAGAGAGGGGGACAGAGAGAGGGGGGACAGAGAGAGAGGGGGACAGAGAGAGGGGGGACAGAGAGAGAGGGGGACAGAGAGAGAGGTTTACAGAGAGAGGGGGGACAGAGAGAGGGGGACAGAGAGGGGGGGGACAGAGAGAGGGGGGACAGAGAGAGGGGGGACAGAGTGGGGGGGACATAGAGAGAGGGGGAAGAGAGAGAGGGGGACAGAGAGAGGGGGGACAGAGAGAGGGGGGACAGAGAGAGGGGGACAGAGAGAGCGGGTCAGAGAGAGGGCAACAGAGAGAGGGGGACAGGGAGTGGGGAGATACGGGGGACAGAGAGAGAGGGGTAGAGAGAGGGGGACAGAGAGTGAGAGGGGAATAGAGAGAGAGAGGGGACAGAGACAGGGTGACAGAGAGGGGGGACAGAGAGAGGGGGAGGTAGAGGGGATCACAGAGAGGGGTACAGAAAAAGTCGCAGGTAGAGGGGGTGAGAGAGAGGGGTGATAGAGTGGGGGACAGAGAGAGGGGGGGGCAGAGAGTGGGGGACAGAGAGAGGGGTACAGAGTGGGGGGGGGGACAGAGAGAGGGGGGACAGAGAGAGGGGGAGAGAGAGAGGGGGAAGAGAGAGAGGGGGACAGAGAGAGGGGCACAGAGAGAGAGGGGGACAGAGAGAGAGGGGGACAGAGAGAGGGGGGCCAGAGAGAGAGGGGGACAGAGAGAGAGGGGGACAGACAGGGGGGATAGAGGGAGGGGGACAGAGAGAGAGGGGGACAGAGAGAGGGGGCAGAGGGAGGGCGACAGAGAGAGAAGGACAGAGAGAGGGGGACAGAGAGAGGGGGACAGAGAGAGGGTCAGACAGAGGGGGTCAGAGAGAGGGGGACAGAGAGAGGGTGCAGAGGGAGGGCGACAGAGAGAGGGGGACAGAGAGAGGGGGACAGAGAGAGGGGGACAGAGAGAGGCGGGTGGGGGACAGAGAGTGGGTCAGACAGAGAGGGGGTCAGAGAGAGGGGGTCAGAGAGAGGGTGCAGAGGGAGGGCGACAGAGAGAGGGGGACAGAGAGAGGCGGGTGGGATAGAGCGCGGGACAGAGGGGGGGGGACAGAGAGAGGGGGACAGAGAGAGAGGCGTGTGCGAGAGAGAGGGGGTCAGAGAGAGGCGGGTGGGAGGGAGTGCAGGACAGAGATAGAGGGGGAGAGAGAGAGGGGGACAAAGAGGGGTGATAGAGGGAGGCGGGTGAGAGAGAGAGGAGCAGAGAGAGGGGGTCAGAGAGAGGGGGACAGAGAGAGGTGGACAGAGAGAGAGGGAAAGAGAGAGGGTGACAGAGAGAGAGGGGGACAGAGAGAGAGGGGGACAGAGAGAGGGGGGGACAGAGAGAGAGGGGGACAGAGAGAGAGGGGGACAGAGAGAGAGGGGGGACAGAGAGGGTGGTCAGAGAGAGGGGGGACAGAGAGGGGGGGACAGAGAGAGAGGGGAAGAGAGAGAGGGGGACAGAGAGAGAGGGGGACAGAGAGAGAGGGGGACAGAGAGAGGGGGGACAGAGAGAGGGGGGACAGAGAGAGGGGGACAGAGAGAGAGGGGGGACAGACAGAGAGGGGGACAGAGAGAGGGGGACAGAGAGAGAGGGGGACAGAGAGAGGGGGGACAGAGAGAGGGGGGGACAGAGAGAGGGGGACAGAGAGAGGGGGACAGAGAGAGGGGGAAGAGAGAGAGGGGGACAGAGAGAGGGGCACAGAGAGAGAGGGGGACAGAGAGAGGTGGACAGAGAGAGGGGGAAGAGAGAGGGGGACAGAGAGAGGGGGGACAGAGAGAGGGGGGACAGAGAGAGGGGGACAGAGAGAGAGGGGGGACAGACAGAGAGGGGGACAGAGAGAGGCGGGCAGAGAGAGAGGGGCACAGAGAGAGGGGGGGACAGAGAGAGGGGGGGACAGAGAGAGGGGGGACAGAGAGAGGGGGACAGAGAGAGGGGCACAGAGAAAGGGGGGCAGAGAGAAGGGGAGATAGAGGGGGTCAGAGAGAGGGGGACAGAAAAGGCGGAGGTAGAGGGGGTCAGAGAGAGGGGGGATAGAGGGGTACAGAGAGTGGGGGGACAGAGAGAGGGGGGTCAGAGAGAGGGGGGACAGAGAGAGGGGGGACAGAGAGAGGGGGGGGACAGAGAGAGGGGGGACAGAGAGAGAGGGGGACAGAGAGAGGGGCACAGAGAGAGAGGGGGACAGAGAGAGGGGGACAGAGAGAGAGAGGGGGACAGAGAGAGAGGGGGACAGAGAGAGGGGGGACACAGAGAGGGGGGACACAGAGAGGGGGGACAGAGAGAGGGGGACAGAGAGGGGGGGACAGAGAGAGGGGAACAGAGAGAGAGGGGGGACAGAGAGAGGGGGGACAGAGAGAGGGGGGACAGAGAGAGGGGGACAGAGAGAGGGGAACAGAGAGAGAGGGGGGACAGAGAGAGGGGAGACAGAGAGAGGGAAACAGAGAGAGAGGTGGGACAGAGAGAGGGGGGACAGAGAGAGGGGAACAGAGAGAGGGGGACAGAGAGAGAGGGGGACAGAGAGAGGGGGGACAGAGAGAGGGGGACAGAGAGAGGGGGGACAGAGAGAGAGAGGGGGACAGAGAGAGAGGGGGGACAGAGAGAGAGGGGGACAGAGAGAGGGGGGCCAGAGAGAGAGGGGGACAGAGAGAGAGGGGGACAGACAGGGGGGATAGAGGGAGGGGGACAGAGAGAGAGGGGGACAGAGAGAGGGGGCAGAGGGAGGGCGACAGAGAGAGAAGGACAGAGAGAGGGGGACAGAGAGAGGGGGACAGAGTGAGGGTCAGACAGAGGGGGTCAGAGAGAGGGGGACAGAGAGAGGGTGCAGAGGGAGGGCGACAGAGAGAGGGGGACAGAGAGAGGGGGACAGAGAGAGGGGGACAGAGAGAGGCGGGTGGGGGACAGAGAGTGGGTCAGACAGAGAGGGGGTCAGAGAGAGAGGGTCAGAGAGAGGGTGCAGAGGGAGGGCGACAGAGAGAGGGGGACAGAGAGAGGCGGGTGGGATAGAGCGCGGGACAGAGGGGGGGGGACAGAGAGAGGGGGACAGAGAGAGAGGCGTGTGCGAGAGAGAGGGGGTCAGAGAGAGGCGGGTGGGAGGGAGTGCAGGACAGAGATAGAGGGGGAGAGAGAGAGGGGGACAAAGAGGGGTGATAGAGGGAGGCGGGTGAGAGAGAGAGGAGCAGAGAGAGGGGGTCAGAGAGAGGGGGACAGAGAGAGGTGGACAGAGAGAGAGGGAAAGAGAGAGGGTGACAGAGAGAGAGGGGGACAGAGAGAGAGGGGGACAGAGAGAGGGGGGGACAGAGAGAGAGGGGGACAGAGAGAGAGGGGGACAGAGAGAGAGGGGGGACAGAGAGGGGGGTCAGAGAGAGGGGGGACAGAGAGGGGGGGACAGAGAGAGAGGGGGAAGAGAGAGAGGGGGACAGAGAGAGAGGGGGACAGAGAGAGAGGGGGACAGAGAGAGGGGGGACAGAGAGAGGGGGGACAGAGAGAGGGGGACAGAGAGAGAGGGGGGACAGACAGAGAGGGGGACAGAGAGAGGGGGACAGAGAGAGAGGGGGACAGAGAGAGGGGGGACAGAGAGAGGGGGGGACAGAGAGAGGGGGGACAGAGAGAGGGGGACAGAGAGAGGGGGAAGAGAGAGAGGGGGACAGAGAGAGGGGCACAGAGAGAGAGGGGGACAGAGAGAGGTGGACAGAGAGAGGGGGAAGAGAGAGGGGGACAGAGAGAGGGGGGACAGAGAGAGGGGGGACAGAGAGAGGGGGACAGAGAGAGAGGGGGGACAGACAGAGAGGGGGACAGAGAGAGGGGGACAGAGAGAGAGGGGCACAGAGAGAGGGGGGGACAGAGAGAGGGGGGGACAGAGAGAGGGGGGGACAGAGAGAGGGGGGACAGAGAGAGGGGGACAGAGAGAGGGGCACAGAGAAAGGGGGGCAGAGAGAAGGGGAGATAGAGGGGGTCAGAGAGAGGGGGACAGAAAAGGCGGAGGTAGAGGGGCTCAGAGAGAGGGGGGATAGAGGGGTACAGAGAGTGGGGGGACAGAGAGAGGGGGGTCAGAGAGAGGGGGGACAGAGAGAGGGGGGACAGAGAGAGGGGGGGACAGAGAGAGGGGGGACAGAGAGAGAGGGGGACAGAGAGAGGGGCACAGAGAGAGAGGGGGACAGAGAGAGGGGGACAGAGAGAGAGAGGGGGACAGAGAGAGAGGGGGACAGAGAGAGGGGGGACACAGAGAGGGGGGACACAGAGAGGGGGGACAGAGAGAGGGGGACAGAGAGGGGGGGACAGAGAGAGGGGAACAGAGAGAGAGGGGGGACAGAGAGAGGGGGGACAGAGAGAGGGGGGACAGAGAGAGGGGGACAGAGAGAGGGGAACAGAGAGAGAGGGGGGACAGAGAGAGGGGGGACAGAGAGAGGGAAACAGAGAGAGAGGGGGGACAGAGAGAGGGGGGACAGAGAGAGGGGAACAGAGAGAGGGGGACAGAGAGAGAGGGGGACAGAGAGAGGGGGGACAGAGAGAGGGGGACAGAGAGAGGGGGGACAGAGAGAGAGAGGGGGACAGAGAGAGAGGGGGACAGAGAGAGAGGGGGACAGAGAGAGAGGGGGGACAGAGAGAGGGGGGACAGAGAGAGGGGAACAGAGAGAGAGGGGGGACAGAGAGAGGGGGGACAGAGAGAGGGGAACAGAGAGAGGGGGACAGAGAGAGAGGGGGACAGAGAGAGAGGGGGACAGAGAGAGGGGGGACAGAGAGAGGGGGACAGAGAGAGGGGGGACAGAGAGAGAGAGGGGGACAGAGAGAGAGGGGGACAGAGAGAGAGGGGGACAGAGAGAGGGGGGACAGAGAGAGAGGGGGACAGAGAGAGGGGGACAGAGAGAGGGGGGACAGAGAGAGGGGGGACAGAGAGAGAGAGGGGAACAGAGCGAGAGGGGGACAGAGAGAGGGGGGACAGAGAGAGGGGGACAGAGAGAGAGAGGGGCACAGAGAGAGAGGGGGACAGAGAGAGAGAGGGGCACAGAGAGAGAGGGGGACAGAGAGAGGGGGACAGAGAGAGAGGGGGACAGAGAGAGAGGGGGACAGAGAGAGAGGGGGACAGAGAGAGGGGGGACAGAGAGAGAGGGGGACAGAGAGAGGGGGGACAGAGAGAGAGGGGGACAGAGAGAGAGGTTTACAGAGAGAGGGGGGACAGAGAGAGGGGGGACAGAGGGGGGGGACAGAGAGAGGGGGGACAGAGAGAGGGGGGACAGAGTGGGGGGGACATAGAGAGAGGGGGAAGAGAGAGAGGGGGACAGAGAGAGAGGGGGACAGAGAGAGGGGGGACAGAGAGAGGGGGGACAGAGAGAGGGGGACAGAGAGAGGGGGTATAGAGAGAGGGGGAAGAGAGAGAGGGGCACAGGGAATGGGGGAGATAGAGGCGGTCAGAGATGGGGACAGAAAAAGTGGGAGGTAGAGGGTGTCAGAGAGATGGGCACAGAGAGAGGGGCACAGAGAGTGGGGGAGATAGAGGGGGACAGAGAGACATAGGCAGAGAGAGATCGGGCAGAGAGAGTGGGACAGAGTGAGGGGGTCAGAGAGAGAGAGGGGCACAGAGAGAGGGGGGGACAGAGAGAGGGGGGGACAGAGAGAGGGGGGACAGAGAGAGGGGGACAGAGAGAGGGGCACAGAGAAAGGGGGGCAGAGAGAAGGGGAGATAGAGGGGGTCAGAGAGAGGGGGACAGAAAAGGCGGAGGTAGAGGGGGTCAGAGAGAGGGGGGATAGAGGGGGACAGAGAGTGGGGGGACAGAGAGAGGGGGGTCAGAGAGAGGGGGGACAGAGAGAGGGGGGACAGAGAGAGGGGGGGACAGAGAGAGGGGGGACAGAGAGAGGGGGACAGAGCGAGGGGAGGCAGAGAGAGGGGGGACAGAGAGAGGGGTACAGAGAGAGAGGGGGGACAGAGAGAGGGGGGCACAGAGAGAGGGGGGACAGAGAGAGGGGGACAGAGAGAGGGGGTGGCAGAGAGGAGGGGACAGAGAGAGAGGGGGTAGGGAGAGGGGGACAGAGAGAGCGGGTCAGAGAGAGGGCAACAGAGAGAGGGGGACAGGGAGTGGGGAGATACGGGGGACAGAGAGAGAGGGGTAGAGAGAGGGGGACAGAGTGAGGGGACAGAGAGAGGGCGACAGAGAGAGAGGGGTACAGAGAAAGGGGGACAGAGAGTGGGAGGGGAATAGAGAGAGTGAGGGGACAGAGAGAGGGCGACAGAGAGTGAGGGGACAGAGAGAGAGCGACAGAGAGAGAGGGGGGACAGAGAAAGGGGGACAGAGAGTGGGAGGGGAATAGAGAGAGAGAGGGGACAGAGACAGGGTGACAGAGAGGGGGGACAGAGAGAGGGGGAGGTAGAGGGGATCACAGAGAGGGGTACAGAAAAATTCGCAGGTAGAGGGGGTGAGAGAGAGGGGTGATAGAGTGGGGGACAGAGAGGGGGGGCAGAGAGTGGGGGACAGAGAGAGGGGTACAGAGTGGGGGTGAGAGAGGAGGTCAGAGAGTGGGGGGATGGAGAGAGTGGGGGACAGAGAGAGAGGGAACAGAGAGAGAGGGGGAAAGAGAGAGGGGGACAGAGAGAGGGGGGACAGAGAGAGGGGGACAGAGAGTGGGGGGATAAAGAGAGGGGGCAGAGGGAGGGAGGCAGAGACAGGGGGACAGAGAGAGGGCGAGATAGAGGGGGACAGAGAGAGAGAGGGGGGACAGAGAGAGGGGGACAGAGAGAGGGGGCAGAGAGTGGGGGACAGAGAGTGGGGGACAGAGAGGAGGAGTACAGAGTGGGGGTGAGAGAGGAGTTCAGACAGTGGCGGGATGGAGAGAGTGGGGGACAGAGAGAGGGGGACAGAGAGAGGCGGGTGGGAGAGAGCGCGGGACAGAGAGAGAGAGGGGGGACAGAGAGAGGGGGACAGAGCGAGGGGGACAGAGCGAGAGGGGGACAGAAAATGTCGGAGGTTGAGGGGGTCAGAGAGAGGAGGACAGAGAGGGGGACAGAGTGAGGGGTATAATGTGGAGGTGAGAGAGGGGGTCAGAGATTGGGGGGATGGAGAGTGTTGGGGACAGAGAGAGAGGTGACAGAGAGAGAGGGGGACAGAGAGAGAGAGGGGGACAGAGTGAGGGGTATAAAGTGGAGGTGAGAGAGGGGGTCAGAGATTGGGGGGATGGAGAGTGTTGGGGACAGAGAGAGAGGTGACAGAGAGAGAGGGGGACAGAGAGAGAGGGGGACAGAGAGAGAGGGGGACAGAGAGAGAGGGGGACAGAGAGAGGGGGGACAGAGAGAGAGGGGGACAGAGAGAGAGGGGGGACAGACAGGGGGGATAGAGGGAGGGGGACAGAGAGAGAGGGGGACAGAGAGAGGGGGCAGAGGGAGGGGACAGAGAGAGGGGGACAGAGAGAGGGGGACAGAGAGAGGCGGGTGGGATAGAGCGCGGGACAGAGGGGGGGGGACAGAGAGAGAGGGACAGAGAGAGAGGCGTGTGCGAGAGAGAGGGGGTCAGAGAGAGGCGGGTGGGAGGGAGTGCAGGACAGAGATAGAGGGGGAGAGAGAGAGGGGGACAAAGAGGGGTGATAGAGGGAGGCGGGTGAGAGAGAGAGGAGCAGAGAGAGGGGGTCAGAGAGAGGGAGACAGAGAGAGGTGGACAGAGAGAGAGGGACAGAGAGAGGGGGACAGAGAGAGGGTGACAGAGATAGAGGGGGACAGAGAGAGGGGGGCAGAGAGAGAAGGCACAGAGAGAGGGGGAAAGAGAGAGGGGGACAGAGAGAGTGGTACAGAGAGATGGTTACAGAATGGGGGTGAGAGAGGGGGTCAGACAGTGGGGGGAAGGAGAGAGTGTCGCACAGAGATAGAGGGGACAGAGAGGGTGGGGGCAGAGAGGGAGGGGGCAGAGAGAGGGCGAAGAGAGGGGGGACAGAGAGCGGGGGAGACTGAGGGGGGACAGACAGAGGGGGACAGAGAGACGGGGACAGAGAGACGGGGACAGAGAGAGAGGGGGACAGAGAGAGGGGGACAGAGAGAGGGGGACAGAGAGAGAGGGACAGAGAGAGAGGGGGACAGAGAGAGGGGGACAGAGAGAGGGGGACAGAGAGAGGGGGACAGAGAGAGAGGGGGACAGAGAGAGGGGGACAGATAGAGGGGGACAGAGAGAGTGGGACAGAGAGAGTGGGACAGAGAGATGTTTACAGAGTGGGGGTGAGAGAGGGGGTCAGAGAGTGGGGGGATGGAGAGAGTGGGGCACAGAAATAGAGGGGACAGAGAGGGTGGGGGCAGAGAGGGAGGGGCAGAGAGATGGCGTCAGAGAGAGAGGGGGACAGAGAGAGAGGGGGACAAAGAGTGGGGATAGAGGGAGACGGGTGGGAGAGAGAGGGGTCAGAGAGTGGGCCAGACAGAGGGGGTCTGAGTGAGTGGGACAGAGAGAAGGCGACAGAGAGAGTGGGACAGATAGAGGGGGACAGAGAGAGAGGTGGACAGAGAGAGAGGGGGTCAGAGAGAGAGGGGGTCAGAGAGAGAGGTGGACAGAGAGAGAGGGGGTCAGAGAGACGGGGGACAGAGAGAGAGGGGGACAGAGAGATGGGGACAGAGGGACGGGGGACAGAGAGATGGGGGACAGAGAGATTAGATTAGATTACTTACAGTGTGGAAACAGGCCCTTCGGCCCAACAAGTCCACACCGCCCCGCCGAAGCGTAACCCACCCATACCCCTACATCTACATCTACATCTACCCCTTACCTCACACTACGGGCAATTTAGCATGGCCAATTCACCTGACCTGCACATCTTTGGAGTG
This sequence comes from Chiloscyllium punctatum, assembly GCF_047496795.1. Lineage (NCBI taxonomy): Eukaryota > Metazoa > Chordata > Chondrichthyes > Orectolobiformes > Hemiscylliidae > Chiloscyllium > Chiloscyllium punctatum. Next base: position 386,943 of record NC_092785.1, read on the forward strand.
TGGGAGGAAACCGGAGCACCCGGAGGAAACCCACGCAGACACGGGGAGAACGTGCAAACTCCACACAGTCAGTCGCCTGAGGCGGGAATTGAACCCGGATCTCAGGCGCTGTGAGGCAGCAGTGCTAACCACTGTGCCACCGTGCCGCCCACGGGCGACAGAGAGAGGGGCGACAGAGAGAGAGGGGGGACAGAGAGAGAGGGGGTCAGAGAGAGGTGGACAGAGAGAGAGGGGATAAAGATAGAGGGGGCACAGAGAGGGCGACAGAGAAAGGGCGACAGAGAGAGAGGGGGTCAGAGAGAGGCAGTGTCAGAGGGGGAGGTAGAGGGGGCCAGAGAGAGGGGGAGATAGAGGGGGTCAGAGAGGGGGGACAGAGATTGGGGCCAGAGGGTGGGGGACAGAGAGAGGGGTACAGAGTGGGGGTGAGAGAGTGGGTCAGAGGGTGGTGGGGGACAGAGAGGGGGGGACAGAGAGAGTGGGGAACAGAGAGAGGGGGACAGAGAGGGGGGACAGAGAGAGAGAGGGGCAGAGAGGGGGGCGGAGATAGGGGACAGAGAGAGGGGACAGAGAGAGGGCGAGATAGAGGGGGACAGAGAGAGGGGGTCAGAGAGAGGGGGACAGAGTGAGGGGGCAGAGAGAGAGGGGGACAGAGTGAGTGGGTCAGAGAGAGGCGGGTGGGAGAGAGCGCGGGACAGAGAGCGGGAGGGGGACAGAGAGAGGGGGACAGAGAAAGAGTCTGGTGGGAGAGAGAGGGAGTCAGAGAGAGGCGGGTGGGAGAGTGCGTGGGACAGAGCAAGAGGGGAACAGAGAGAGAGGGGGACAAAGAGGGGGGATAGAGGGAGACAGGTGGGAGAGAGAGGGGGACAGAGAGTGGGGGACAGAGAGAGGGGCGACAGAGAGAGGGGCGACAGAGAGAGGGGGATAGAGAGAGGGGGATAAAGAGAGGGGAACAGAAAAAGTCGGAGGTAGAGGGGGTCAGAGAGAGGGGGAGATAGAGGGCGACAGAGAGAGGAGGACAGAAAGGGGGACAGAGTGTGGGGGACAGAGACTGGAGGACAGAGAGAGGGGTATAGAGTGGGGGTGAGAGAGGGGGTCAGAGAGAGGCGGGTGGGAGAGAGAGTGGACAGAGAGAGAGGGGAACAGAGAGAGGAGAACAAGGGGGGGATAGATGGAGGTGGGAGAGAGAGGGGGACAGAGAGAGGGCGACAGACAGGGGGTCAGAGACCGGGGAGAGAGAGAGGCGGGTGGTAGAGAGAGGGGGTCATAGAGAGGGTGACAGACAGGGGGTCAGAGACCGGGGAGAGAGAGAGGCGGGTGGTAGAGAGAGGGGGTCATAGAGAGGGTGACAGAGAGAGTGGGTCAGATAGAAGGGGACAGAGAGAGGGGGACAGAGAGAGGGGGACAGAGAGAATGTGGACAGAGAGAGAGGGGGACAGAGAGAGGGGGACAGAGAGAGAGGGGATCAGAGGGCATGGGACAGAGAGAGAGGCGGGTGGGAGAGAGAGGGGATCAGAGAGAGGTGGGTGGGTGGGAGAGTGGGACAGAGAGAGGGGGACAGATAGAGGGCGACAGAGAGAGTGGGTCAGAGAGAGGGGGACAGAGAGAGAGGGGGACAGAGAGAGAGAGGGACAGAGAGGGGGGAAGATAGAGGGCGACAGAGAGGGGGACAGAGAGCGGGGGTAAAGAGGGAGGGGGACAGAGAGAGAGGGGGACAAAGAGGGGGGATAGAGGGAGATGGGTGGGAGAGAGGAGGGGACAGAGAGTGGGTGAGATAGATGGGTTCAGAGAGAGGGGGATAGAGAGAGGGGGTCAGAGAGAGGTGGGTGGGAGGGAGAGCGGGACAGAGAGAGGGCGACAGAGAGAGTGGGTCAGAGAGAGGGGGACAGAGAGAGAGGGGGGACAGAGAGAGAGGGGGACAGAGAGGGGGGACAGAGAGAGAGGGAAAAGAGAAATGGGGGACAGAGAAATGGGGGACAGAGTGGGGAGGACAGAGAGGGGGGGACAGAGAAAGGGGGGACAGAGAGAGAGGGGGACAGATAAAGGGCGACAGAGAGAGGGGGGGACAGAGAGAGGGGGGGACAGAGAGTGGGGGGACAGAGAGTGGGGGAGGTACAGGGGTTCAGAGACAGGGGAACAGAAAGAGAGGGGGACAGTGAGAGGAGGAGGGGGTTCATAGAGGGTTGGGACAAAGAGGATGGACAGATAGAGGCGGGATAGAGAGGGGGACAGAGAGAGGGGGAACAGCTAGAGGGAGGGACAGAGAGAGAGAGGGGGGACAGAGAAAGGGGGGAGAGAGGGAGTGGAGAGAGGGAGGGGGGGACAGAAAGACGATGACAGAGATGGGGGAGAGAGAGGGGGACAGAGAGAGGAGGGACACAGAGAGGGGGGACGGGGGGGCAGAGAGACAGTGACAGAGAGGGGGCGGAGAGAGGGCGACATAGAGAGGGGTCAGAGAGAGGGGGGCAGAGAGAGGGGACAGGGAGTGGGGGACAGAGAGAGGGGGGGACAGAGAGAGGGGTCAGAGAGCGCGGGACAGAGAGAGGGCATCAGAGAGAGGCGGGTGGGAGAGAGCGCGGGACAGAGAGAGAGGGGACAGAGAGAGAGGGGGTCAAAGAGGGGGGATAGAGGGAGATGTGTGGGAGAGAGGGGGGTGAAAGAGTGGGTCAGACAGTGGGGGTCAGAGAGAGGGCGACAGAGAGGGGGACAGAGAGTGGGGGAGAGAGAGGGGGAGAGAGGGAGGCGGGTGGGAGAGAGAGCGGGGCAGAGAGAGGGGACAGAGGGGGGCAGAGAGCGGGGGTGAGAGAGAAGCGGGTGGGAAAGAGGGGGTCAGAGAGAGAGGGGGACAGAATGAGAGGCGTACAGAGAGAGGGGTACAGAGAGAGAGGGGGACCAGAGAGAGGGGGGACAGAGAGAGGGGGGACAGAGGGAGGGGGGACAGAGGGAGACGGACAGAGGGAGGGGGTCAGAGAGAGAGCGGGAGGTCAGAGAGAGAGGGGGTCAGAGAGTGGGGGAGAGAGAGGGGGAGAGAGGGAGGCGGGTGGGAGAGAGAGCGGGGCAGAGAGAGGGGACAGAGGGGGGGACAGAGGGAGACGGACAGAGGGAGGGGGTCAGAGAGAGAGCGGGAGGTCAGAGAGAGAGGGGGTCAGAGAGAGGGGGACAGAGAGAGATGGCACAGGGACGGGGGGGACAGAGTGAGAGGACAGAGAGTGGGGGAGGTAGAGGTGGTCAGAGAGAGGGGGACAAAGAGAGGGGGACAGAGAGTAAGGGACAGAGTGAGGGGGATAGAGAGAGAGGGGGACAGAGAGAGAGGGGGAAAAGAGAGGGGGACAGAGAGAGGGCGACACAGAGAGGGCGACAGAGAGAGAGGGGGAACAGAGTGAGGGGGACAGAAAGAGGGGGAGGTAGAGGGGTTCAGAGAGAGGGGGACAGAGAGAGGGGGAGATAGAGGGGGTCAGAGAGAGGGGACAGAGGGAGGGGCACAGAGAGTGCGGGAGGTAGAGGGGGTCAGAGAGAGGGGTACAGAGAGAGGGGCACAGAGAGTGGGGGAGATAGTGGGGAAACAGAGAAAGAGGGGACAGAGAGAGGAGGGCAGAGAGAGTGGGACAGAGTGAGGGGGCAGAGAGAGGGGAAAGAGAGAGAGGGGAAAAAGAGAGAGGGGGAGATAGAGGGGGTCAGAGAGAGGGGGGGGCCGGAGAGAGGGGGGACAGTGAGGGGGGACAGAGAGGGGGTGGGACAGAGGGGGGGAAAGAGAGGTGGGGAACAGAGAGAGAGCGGGGCAGAGATAGAGGAGAAAAGAGAGATGGGGCAGACAGAGGGAGACAGAGTGAGGGGGGCAGAGAGAGAGGGGGCAGAGAGAGAGTGAAAAGAGAGTGGGGGACAGAGAGAGTGGGGCAGAGAGAGGGCGATAGAGAGAGGGGGACAGAGAGAAAAGGGGGCAGAAAGAGAGGGGGACAGAGAGAGAGGGGGACAGAGAGAGGCGGTCATAGAGGGGGGTACAGAGAGAGAGGCGGGTGGAAGGGAGAGGGGGCAGAGAGGGGGGACAGAGAGAGGAGCACAGTGTGTGGGGGAGATAGCGGGGCTCAGAGAGAGGAGGACATAGAGGGGGACAGAGAGAGGGGGACAGAGAGGGGGACAGAGAGTGGGGGACAGAGAGTGGGGGACAGAGAGAGGGGACAGAGAGAGGGGTGAAGAGTGGGAGAGAGAGGGGGTCAGAGAGAGGGGGACAGAGAGTGGGGGGATGGAGAGAGTGGGGGACAGAGAGAGAGAGGGTGTCAAAGAGAGAGGGGCAGAGAGAGACGGAGCAGAGAGAGGGGGCAGAGAGCGGGGGAGAGATAGAGGGAAAGAGAGAGAGGGGGACAGAGAGAGGGGGACAGAGAGAGGGGGGTTCAGAGAGAGGGGGACAGAGAGAGGGGGCAGAGAGAGCGCGGGACAGAGAGAGGGGGACAGAGAGAGGGGGCAGAGAGAGAGCCGGACTGAGAGCGAGGCGGGGACAGAGAGAGGGGAAGACAGAGATGGTCAAAGGGAGGGGGACAGAGAGAGGGGCACAGAGAGTCGGGGAGATAGAGGGGACAGAGAGATGGGGTGGACAGAGAGTTGGGGGGACTGAGAGTGGGGGGCATGGGGGTAGAGAGAGGGGCAGAGAGGGGGTGACAGAGAGAGGGGGGACAGAGAGAGGGCGACAGAGAGAGTGTCACAGAGAGTGGGGGAGATAGAGGGGGTCAGAGAGAGGGGGACAGAGGGAGGGTGATATCGAGGGGACTACGAGAGAAGGAGTCAGAGACAGAGGGGGACTGTGAGGGGGGGGCAGAGAAATGGCGACAGAGAGACGGTGACAGAGAGAGTGGGGGACAGAGAGAGAGGGGCAGAGAGAGGGCAACAGAGAGAGGGGGACAGAGAGAAAAGGGGGCAGAAAGAGAGGGGACAGAGAGAGAGGGGCAGAGAGAGATGGGGCAGACAGAAGGGGACAGAGTGAGGGGGCAGAGAGAGAGGGTCAGAGAGGGGGACAGAGAGACGGAGATATAGAGGGGGACAGAGAGAGGGGACAGAGAGTGAGGGACAGAGAGAGGGGAGTACAGAGTGGGGGAGAGAGAGGGAATCAGAGAGATGGGGGCAGAGAGAGGGCGACAGAGAGAGGGGGACAGAGAGTGGGGGGGACGGAGAGTTGGGGGGACGGAGAGAGGTGGGGACAGAGAGAGAGGGGAACAGAGAGAGAGAGGGACAGAGAGAGATGTGGACAGAGAGAGAAGGACAGAGAGAGGAGGTCAGAGAGAGAGGAGGACAGAGAGAGAGGAGGACAGAGAGAGGCAGGTAGAAGGGAGAGAGGGGCAGAGAGAGGGCGACAGAGAGAGGCACCGAGAGTGGGGGAGATAGATGGGGTCAGAGAGAGGGGGAGACAGACAGTGGGGAGATGGAGAGAGTGTGGGACAGAGAGAGAGAGAGAGAGAGGGGGTCAGAGAGGGGGACAGGGAGAGACGGAGCAGAGAGAGGGCGAAAGAGAGGGGCGCAGAGAGCGGGGTAGAGATAGAGGGGACAGAGAGAGGAGGACAGATAGAGGGGGACAGAGAGAGGGGGACAGAGAGAGGAGGCAGAGAGCGAGGGGGACAGAGAGAGGGGGACAGAGTGAGGGGGACAGAGAGAGGGGGAACAGAAAGGGGGACACAGAGAGGGGGGCACAGAGAGGGGTCACAGAGAGGGGGACAGAGAGGGGGACAGAGAGAGAGAGGGGGACAGAGAGAGAGCGGGGCAGAGAGAGAGGGGGACAGAGAGAGGGGGGGACAGAGAGAGAGGGGGACAGAGGGGGGGACAGAGAGAGAGGGGGGACAGACAGAGGGGGGACAGAGAGAGGTGGGACAGAGAGTGGGGGGCACAGAGAGAAGGGGACAGAGAGAGAGGGGGACAGAGTGAGGGGGACAGAGAGAGGGGGAACAGAAAGGGGGACACAGAGAGGGGGGCACAGAGAGGGGGGCACAGAGAGGGGGACAGAGAGGGGGACAGAGAGAGAGAGGGGGACAGAGAGAGAGCGGGGCAGAGAGAGAGGGGGTCAGAGCGAGGGGGGGAAGAGAGAGGCAGGTGGAAGGGAGAGGAGGGCAGAGAGAGGGCGACAGAGAGACGAGCACAGAGAGTGGGGGAGCTAGAGTGGGTCAGAGAGAGCGGGTCAGAGAGAGGAGGACAGAGAGAGGGAGGGACAGAAACAGGGGTGGACCGAAAGAGGGGGGACAGAGAGAGGGGGGACAGAGAGGGGGGGACGGGGGGGCGACAGAGAGAGGGACAGAGACGGAGAGGCGGGTGGGAGAGAGAGGGGGTCAGAGAGGGGGACAGGGAGAGATGGAGCAGAGAGAGGGCGAAAGAGAGGGGCGCAGAGAGCGGGGTAGAGATAGAGGGGACAGAGAGAGGAGGACACATAGAGGGGGACAGAGAGAGGGGGACAGAGAGAGGAGGCAGAGAGCGAGGGGGACAGAGAGAGGGGGACAGAGTGAGGGGGACAGAGAGAGGGGGAACAGAAAGGGGGACACAGAGAGGGGGGCACAGAGAGGGGGGCACAGAGAGGGGGACAGAGAGGGGGACAGAGAGAGAGAGGGGGACAGAGAGAGAGCGGGGCAGAGAGAGAGGGGGGCAGAGAGAGGGGGGGACAGAGAGAGAGGGGGACAGACAGAGCGGGGACAGAGAGAGAGGGGGGGACAGAGAGAGAGGGGGACAGAGGGGAGGACAGAGAGAGAGGGGGGACAGACAGAGGGGGGACAGAGAGAGGTGGGACAGAGAGGGGGGGGACAGAGAGAAGGGGACAGAGAGAGGGGGAGACAGAGTGAGGGGGACAGAGAGAGGGGGAACAGAAAGGGGGACACAGAGAGGGGGGCACAGAGAGGGGGGCACAGAGAGGGGGACAGAGAGGGGGACAGAGAGAGAGAGGGGGACAGAGAGAGAGCGGGGCAGAGAGAGAGGGGGTCAGAGCGAGGGGGGGAAGAGAGAGGCAGGTGGAAGGGAGAGGAGGGCAGAGAGAGGGCGACAGAGAGACGAGCACAGAGAGTGGGGGAGCTAGAGTGGGTCAGAGAGAGCGGGTCAGAGAGAGGGGGACAGAGAGAGGGAGGGACAGAAAGAGGGGTGGACCGAAAGAGGGGGGACAGAGAGAGGGGGGACAGAGAGGAAGGGACAGAGGGGGGGGGACAGAGAGAGGGACAGAGAGGGAGAGGCGGGTGGGAGAGAGAGGGGGTCAGAGAGAGGCTGGTGGGAGAGAGAGGGGGACAGAGAGAGGGGGACAGAGAAAGGGGAGATAGAGGTTGACAAAGGGAGGGGGACAGAGAGAGAGGCACAGAGAGAGGGGTAGATAGAGGGGTTCAGAGCGAAGAGTACAGAGATAGTGGTACAGCGAGTGGGGGAGATAGAGGTGGACAGAGAGTAGGACAAAAAGAGGGGGTGATAGAGGGGGTCAGAGAGAGGGGGAGATAGAGGGGGACAGAGAGAGTGGGGGAGACAGAGGGGGGACAGAGAGAGAGGGGGTACAGAGAGAGGGTGACAGAGAGAGGGCGACAGAGAGAGGGGCACAGAATGTGGAGGAGATCGAGGGGGTCAGAGAGAGGAGGACAGAGAGAGGGTGATATAGAGGGGGACAGCAAGAGAGGGGGTCAGAGACAGAGGGTGACAGTGAGAGAGGGGGGCTGAGAAATGGCGACAGAGAGAGGGTGACAGAGAGAGAGGGGACAGAGAGAGCGGGGACAGAGAGACAGAGGGGGCAGAGAGAGAGGGGGACAGAGAGAGAGGGGATAGAGAGAGGGGGGACAGAGAGAGGTGGGAGATAGCGGGGCTCAGAGACAGGGTGACAGAGAGAGAGGGCAATATAGAGTGGGGGACAGAGAGATGGGTACAGAGTGGAGGAGAGAGGGGGGGTCAGAGAGAGGGGGTCAGAGAGGGGGACAGAGAGTGGGGGGGATGGAGAGAGTGGGGGAGAGAGAGAGAGGGGGGGTTAGAGAGAGGGGCAGAGAGTGACGGAGCAGAGACAGGGCGACAGAGGGGGTGGCAGAGAGCAGGGGAGAGAAAGAGGGGACAGAGAGAGGGGGACAGAGAGGGGGGACAGAGAGAGGGGGGACAGGGAGAGGGGGGACAGAGAGAGGGGGACAGAGAGAGGGGGACAGAGAGAGGAGACAGAGAGAGGGTGGACAGAGAGAGAGGGGACAGAGAGAGGGGGACAGAGAGAGGGGGACAGAGAGAGTTGCGGTGGGTGAGAGAAGGGGTATGAGAGAGCCGAACTGAGAGAGAGGGGGACGGGGGGGGGGGGACAAAGAGGGGGGATAGCGAGGCGGGTGGAAGAGAGAGGGGGACAGAGAGAGGGGGACAGAGAGAGGGGGACAGAGAGGGGGGCACGGAGAGGGGTGCACGGAGAGGGGGGCACAGAGAGGGGGGCACGGAGAGGGGGACAGAGAGTGGGACAGAGAGAGGGGGGTACTGAGAGTCGGGGAGATAGAGGGGGACAAAAAGAGGGGGAAAAAGAGGGGGAGGTAGAGATGGTCAGAGGGAGGGGGACAGATAGTGGGGTACTGAGAGTGGGGGAGATAGAGGGGGACAAAAAGAGGGCGAGGTAGAGGGGATCAGAGGGAGGGGTAGAGAGAGGGGGGTACTGAGAGTGGGGAAGATAGAGGAGGACAAAAAGAGGGGGAGGTAGAGGGGGTTAGAGGGAGGGGGAGATTGAGGGGGCAGAGAGGGGGGACAGAGGGGGGGACAGAGGGGGGACACAGAGGGGGGAGAGAGAAAGGGGGGGACAGAGAGAGGCGGGTGGAAGGGGAGGGGGCAGAGAGAGGGCGATAGAGAGAGGGGCACAGAGAGTGGGGGAGATAGAGGGGGTCAGAGAGAGGGGGACAGAGAGTGGGGGACAAAGAGTGGGGAGATGGAGAGAGTGAGGGACAGAGAGAGAGAGGGGGTCAGACTGGGGGCAAAGAGAGACGGTGCAGAGAGAGGGCGACTGAGAGGGGGGCAGAGAGCGGGGTAGAGGTGGAGGGGACAGAGAGAGTGGGACAGAGAGAGTGGACAGAGAGAGGTGGGACAGAGACAGGGTGGACAGAGAGAGGGGGAGACAGAGAGAGGGGGACAGAGAGAGATGTGGTGGGAGGGAGAGGGGGTCTGAGAGAGGCGGTGGGAGAGAGAGGGCGACAGAGATAGGGGGAACAGAGAGAGCCGGACTGAGAGAGAGGGGAACAGAGAGAGAGGAGGACAAAGAGGGGGGATAGTGAGGCGGGTGGGAGAGAGAGGGGCACAGAGAGAGGGGGACAGAGAGAGGGGGACAGAGAGAGGGGGACAGAGAGAGGGGGACAGAGAGAGGGGGACAGAGCGAGAGGGGGACAGAGAGAGAGGGGGGACAGAGAGAGGACTACAGAGCAGGGGCACAGAGAGTGGGGGAGATAGAGGGGGACAGAGAGTCGGGGGCAGAGAGAGGGGTACAGAGTGGGGAAGAGAGAAGGGGTCAGAGAGAGGGGGACAGAGAATGGGCGATGCAGAGAGTGGGGGACAGAGGGGGACGGGGGGACGGTAGGGAGAGGACAGAGAGATGAGGCACAGAGAGTGGGCAGAGAGAGAGAGTGGGGGGAGAGAAAGTTCGGGGAGAGAAAGAGGGGAAGGAGAGAGAGGGGAGAGAGTTTAGAGAGAGAGGGGAGAGAGAGTGAGAGAGAGAGAGAGCAAGAGAGAGAGAGAGTGGGAGAGAGAGGAGGCGAGAGGAGGGAAGAGAGAGGTGCGAAGAGAGAGGAGGGGAGAGAGGATAAGGGAGAGATAGAGAAGGAGAGCAATGAGGAGAAAGAGTAGGGGAGAGAGGAGGGGGAGAGAGGAGGAAAGAGAGGAGGGGAGAGAGGAGGGTCAGAGAGGAAGGAAGAGAGAGGAGGGAGGAGAGAGAGGAGGGGGAGTGGAGGGCGTGAGACAGGTGAGAGGGGGAGGGGGTAGAGAGAAGAGGGGAGAGAGCGTGGGAGAGAGCGGGTGGGAGAGAGAGTGGAGGCTGGGTGGGTGGAGGGGGAGGGAGAGTAAGAGGGGAGGGAGATTGAGAGGGGAGGGAGAGTGAGAGGGAGGGGAGGGCAAGAGAGGGGAAGGAGAGTGAGGGGGACGGAGAGAGATGGGAGGGCCAGTGAGGGGAGGGAGAGAGAGGGGGGGCAGGGAGAGAGAGGGGAGAGCCAGTGAGGGGTGGGCGAGTGAGAGGGGAGGGCGAAAGAGGGGAGGGCGAGAGAGGGGAGGGAGAGAGAGAGGGGAGGGCGAGAGAGAGGGGAGGGCGAGAGAGAGGGGAGGGCGAGAGAGGGGGGAGCGAGAGAGGGGAGAGAGCGGGAGGGGGGAGAGAGATGGGTGAGACAGAGGGGGTGAGGGAGTGGGGGTGAGAGAGAGGGGGTGGTGAGAGAGATGGGGAGTGAGAGAGAGGGGGGTGAGAGTGGGGGGGTTTAGAGAGCAAGGGGTTGAGAGAGAGGGGGTGAGAGACTGAGGGAATGAGAGAGTGTGGGGGGTTGAGAGAGGGGGTGTGAGAGAGAGAGGGGTGAGAGAGAAGGGTGAGAGAGGGAGTCTTTAGAGAGGGTCACAGCATTTGGGTTTTAATTCCACCCTGAGAGAGTCCTACCTCTCAGATCCTGGGGATTGACAAACTTTAACCCCAGGCTTCAAACCTGTTTTAAAAATGACAGGGCCACAATCTGACAGGAGCCAGTTACCCAGAGGCCCCTAAAACCCAGGGTCCCCCAGAGGAGATTAAACCTCGGGGTAAATAAACACACCACTCACTGTGGGCCCCCACGGGGTGCAGCCTGTCGACCAGGCCTCAGGCCTCAGGCCAGTGCTCCCCCTCTGGAGGTTGTTCTTTCCTGGACTCGAACATTTTGGATCTTCACGTTGCAGCTTTCCAAACAAAGGTTCCTCGGGATAAAAGAGGGAAAAGATTAGTTGAAAGGGGGAGCAAGAGCATTTTGGAGGCAAGTTACACAGCAAGATCCCAGGGTTAAAAGCACCTCTGCCCAGCTCCAATGTATTAATGTATGTAACACAGTCAGCAGTTGGGATGGAACATGGTGTGGGAGCAGATCTTCCCAGGGATTGGAGGGGGATAGTGAGGGAAAGGCATCAGATTCTTACACTCTGCAGTGACCTGGGATCAATTGCCTTTTACTGAAAACAGTTCCCAACTTGTATGTGCCTGTTGCTCCCTCCAGTCTGAAACCCTCATGACCCTCTCTCCTGTCTACTCTCTCTGAGCCAATGGTGTCTTCATTCTGCTACTGACCCTTCAGTCCCACTGGTATCATTTTTTCCCACCTTCTCTCATCCACGTGAAGGAATTGGATCCTGACAATTCCATTTACACTGTCTCCCATCAATCTTCATAGCATCCATATCACAGAGGTTAGACAGTGATCCCAGCAAACACTCCCAGGGCAGAGGGAGCACAGGGTTCCAGACAAAATAAAGCTCCCATTAAACTGTCTCCATTTAAATCCCCAGGGCAGGTAGAGAATGGGGTCAGATACAGAGTAAATCTCCCTCTACACTGCAGCATTTCAAATTCCCAGGCCATTTTGAGCTCGGCGTTAGGTACTGATTAAATCCCCCACTTCCCCCATCCTGTTCACATCAAACTCAATCAGGATAGCTCCATCACTGGGTTAGATACAGAGGATGTGTCTGTTTGGATTTCAGCCCCAATCCAGTTGGTGATGATCACGGCCTTGTTAAGTGTGTTTGGGAATGGGGAGGGAGCTGTTAGGAGGGTGATGGTGGGATAGTGGGGAGCAGAGCTGTCTTCCAAGCAGTTGACCTGGGTCCGATTCCCAGCCATTGCAGTGTTGTGGTTTGTAAACAGCCTTTTAAAGGTAAGGCACTGGGATAAATCGAGGAAATAAATCTTTCATTCTGTGGTAAACCGGATCTGTCAGATTGCTCCTTGCTTTTCCTGGTGATGGTTCCTGTGAATTGCAGTGTGGAACCGGGCAGCATTGCTCGGCATCTCAGAAGCTTTCCCCTCTGCTGCTTCCCATTTCTTATTGAAATATTGGTTGCAGCACAAGGATGGGTTTGTTTTGTTCGAAAAGTGAGAGACTGCTCCAGTCAGGAACCTGAAATAATTACAGAAGCCACTGGAAACACTGAACAGTTCCAACAGCTTCTGTCGTGGTGGGGAGGGAGGGTTAATGTGTCAAATCTACACAAGGATAAAATAAACTCCAGCCTCAAAACAGTCAGAAATCCTGACTCTGCAAACATCCTTGTAAATCTTTTCTGAATCTTTACAAGTTTCACCCCATTCTCCCGATAGCAGAAAGACCAGAATTGTGTGGTTTATGGAATGTTACGATATCCGAACAGTTGCTGTTTATAGTTAAATAATGTTCATTTGGTTCAGGTTTCCAATCGAGTTCGGTTTGTCCAATCTTTCTTCCTTATGTTTGTGTCCCAACGATAGTGTGGAGTAAAGTGTATTTTGATTCCAGCCTGGCAGTTTGACCAATCACATTGTAATGCCTTACACTTCCCTTCAGGAAATCAGGAAAAGGGGTCGAGACCATTTTCTTAAGGCAGAGGATTTTGGTCTGGTTCATAACATCCTCAATGTCATCAATCCATGTCCCTCCAGCCCTGAGCAATGATGTTTACAGATTACTGGAGGATACACAGACACATTAATCGGTATTATCTTGGACAGGAGTCATTTGGGAATGATATTCCTCAGACCATCAACTCTCAGCTCGGCCAAGGATGAAGGCCAGGAATCCGGCACAATTGGGAAAAAGCCCATTTCCCGGGAGACTGAGAGGTCACTAACAGAGTGGGAGCTGGAGAGTCAGGAACAGAATAACAGGGACAGTCTACTCTGTTCACGTAGCCTTCACCCCTCAGTGAATCCAGTGGCAGGAATGACTGCTATTAGTCAGACTGACAGAATGTGATCAGATACACACACTGTCCTTCAACATCATCAATATCGCGCAGCTCCCACCCTGTCTCAGCTCATCTGCCCCTCTGCCATCTTCAATATTTTAATCGGGGCAGCATTAACTACCGTGCTTTCAGCGGAGCTGTCTTACTTTCTGTACTCTCTCTCTAAACGGCTCCAATTCCCCCCGATCCCTCTCCGGTTTAAGATGCTCCTTGACATCCGCCCCAATGAAAGAGGTAAACCGTCACCTGACCCATGCACTGAAGAGCAGACTGACCCAACTCTGTCAATGTAACCCACCTAGGGAAGTGCACACTGACCCCAATCTGTCAATGTAACACACCCAGGGAAGAGAAGACTGACCCCACTCTGTCAAAGTAACAAACCCAGGGAAGAGCAGACTGACCCCCACTCTGTCAATGTAACACACCCAGGGAAGGGCAGACTGACCCCACTCTGTCAATGTAACACACCCAGGGAAGAGCAGACTGACCCCACTCTGTCAATGTAACACACCCAGGGAAGTGCAGACTGACCCGACTCTGTCAATATAACACACCCAGGGAAGAGCAGACTGACCCCACTCTGTCAATGTAACACACACAGGGAAGAGCAGACTGACCCCACTCTGTCAATGTAACACACCCAGGGAAGTGCAGACTGACCCCACTCTGTCATTGTAACACACCCAGGGAAGAGCAGGCTGACCCCACTCTGTCAACGTAACACACCCAGAGAAGAGCAGACTGACCACACTCTGTCAATGTAACACACCCAGGGAAGTGCACACTGACCCCAATCTGTCAATGTAACACACGCAGGGAAGAGCAGACTGACCCCACTCTGTCAATGTAACACACCCAGGGAAGAGCAGACTGACCCCACTCTGTCAATGTAACACACCCAGGGAAGTGCACACTGACCCCACCCTATCAAAGTAACAAACCCAGGGAAGAGCAGACAGACCCACACTCTGTCAATGTAACACACCCAGGGAAGGGCAGACTGACCCCACTCTGTCAATGTAACAAACCCAGGGAAGAGCAGACTGACCCCACACTGTCAATGTAACACACCCAGGGAAGAGCAGACTGACCCCACTCTGTCAATGTAACACAGCCAGGGAAGAGCAGACTGACCCCACTGTGTCAATGTAACAAACTTGGGGAAGAGCAGACGGACCCCAATCTGCCAATGTAAAACACCCAGGGAAGAGAAGACTGACCCCACTCTGTCAATGTAACCCTCCCAGGGAAGAGCAGACTGACCCCACTCTGTCAATGTAACACACCCAGGGAAGAGCAGACTGAACTCACTCTGTCAATGTAACACAACCAGGGAAGATCAGACTGACCCCACTCTGTCAATGTAACACACTCAGGGAAGAGCAGACTGACCCCACTCTGTCAATGTAACACACCCATAAAAGAGCAGACTGTCCCCACTCTGTCAATGTGTCACGCCCTGGGAAGAGCAGACTGACCACACTCTGTCAATGTAACAAACCCAGGGAAGAGCAGACTGACCTCACTCTGTCAATGTAACCCACCCAGAGAAGAGCAGAATGACCTCTTCTGCAAAGTTACTCACACAGTGAACTGCAGACTTCCCCACTCTGTCAATGTAACCCACCCAGTGAAGTGCACATTGACCCCACTCTGTCATTGTAACACACCCAGGGAAGAGCAGACTGACCCCACTCTGTCAATGTAACACACAATGGGAGAACAGACTGACCCCACTCTGTCAAAGTAACACACCCAGGGAAGAGCAGACAGATACCACTCTGTCAATGTAACACACCAAGGGAAGAACAGACTGACCCCACTCTGTCAATGTAACACACTCAGGGAAGACCAGACTGACCCCACTCTGTCAATGTAACACACCCAGGGGAGAGCAGACTGACACCACCCTGTCACTGTAAAACTCCCAGGGAAGGACAGACTGACGAAACTCTGTCAATGTAACACACCCAGGGAAGAGCAGACTGACCCAACACTGTCAATTTAACACACCCAAGGAAGAACAGACTGACCCCACTCTGTCAATGTAACACACTCAGGAAAGAGAAGACTCACCCCAATCTGTCAATGTAACAAACCCAGGGAAGAGCAGACTGACCTCACTCTGTCAATGTAACACACCCAGGGAAGAGCAGACTGACCCCACTCTGTCAATGTAACACACCCAGGGAAGAGCAGACTGACCTCACTCTGTCAATGTAACACACCCAGGGAAGAGCAGACTGACCCCACTCTGTCAATGTAACACACCCAGGGAAGAGCAGACTGAACTCACTCTGTCAATGTAACCCACCCAGAGAAGAGCAGAATGACCGCTTCTGCAAAATTACTCACACAGTCAACTGCAGTCTTACCCCACTCTGTCAATGTAACACACCCAGGGAAGAGTTGACAGACCACACTCTGTAAATGTAACAAACCCAGGGAAGAGCAGACTGACCTCACTCTGTCAATGTAACACACCCAGGGAAGTGCAGACTGACCCCACTCTGTCAATGTAACAAACTTGGGGAAGAGCAGACTGACCCCAATCTCTCAATGTAACACACCCAGGGAAGAGCAGACTGACCCCACTCTGTCAATGTAACACAACCAGGGAAGAGCAGACTGACCTCACTCTGTCAATGTAACACACCCAGGGAAGAGCAGACTGACCCCACTCTGTCAATGTAACACACCCAGGGAAGAGCAGACTGAACTCACTCTGTCAATGTAACCCACCCAGAGAAGAGCAGAATGACCGCTTCTGCAAAATTACTCACACAGTCAACTGCAGTCTTACCCCACTCTGTAAATGTAACAAACCCAGGGAAGAGCAGACTGACCTCACTCTGTCAATGTAACACACCAAGGGAAGTGCAGACTGACCCCACTCTGTCAATGTAACAAACTTGGGGAAGAGCAGACTAACCCCAATCTCTCAATGTAACACACCCAGGGAAGAGCAGACTGACCCCTCTGTGTCAATGAAACAAACCCAGGGAAGAGCAGACTGACCTCACTCTGCCAATGTTACACACCCAGGGAAGAGCAGACTGACCCCACTCTGTCAATGTAACCCACCCATAAAAGAGCAGACTGACCCCACTCTGTCAATGTGACACGCCCTGGGAAGAGCAGACTAACCTCACTCTGTCAATGTAACACACCCATAAAAGAGCAGACTGACCCCACTCTGTCAATGTGACACGCCCTGGGAAGAGCACACTGACCCAACTCTGTCAATGTAACACACCCAGGGAAGAGCAGACTGACCAAACTCTGTCAAAGTAACAAACTCAGGGAAGAGCAGACTGACCTCACTCTGTCAATGTAACCCACCCAGAGAAGAGCAGAATGTCCTCTTCCGCAAAATTACTCACACAGTGAACTGCAGACTTACCCCACTCTGTCAATGTAACCCACCTAGTGATGTGCACACTGACCCCACTCTGTCATTGTAACACACCCAGGGAAGAGCAGACAGATACCACTCTGTCAATGTAACACACCCAGGGGAGAGCAGACTGACACCACCCTGTCACTGTAACACTCCCAGGGAAGAACAGACTGACGCCACTCTGTCAATGTAACACACCCAGGTAAGAGCAGACTGACCCAACACTGTCAATTTAACACACCCAAGGAAGAACAGACTGACATCACTCTGTCAATGTAACACACTCAGGGAAGAGCAGACTGACCCCACTCTGTCAATGTTACACACCCAGGGAAGAACAGACTGACTCCACTCTGTCAATGTAACCCCCCCAGGGAAGAGCAGACTGACCCCACTCTGTCAATGTAACCCTCCCAGGGAATAGCAGACTTACCCCACTCTGTCAATGTAACCCACCCATGAAAGAGCAGACTGGCCCCACTCTGTCAATGTGACACGCCCTGGGAAGAGCAGACTGACCCCACTCTGTCAATGTTACCCACCCAGGGAAGAGCAGATTGACCCAACTCTGTCAATGGAACACACCTAGGGAAGGGCAGACTGACCCCACTCCGTCAATGTAACACACCCAGGGAAGAGCAGACTGACACCACTCTGTCAATGTAACATACCCAGGGAAGAGCAAACTGACCCCACTCTGTCAATGAAACACACCCAGGGAAGAGCAGACTGACCCCACTCTGTCAATGTTACCCACCCAGGGAAGAGAAGATTGACCCCACTCTGTCAATGTAACACACCCAGGGAAGAGCAGACTGACACCACTCTGTCAATGTAACACACCCAGGGAAGAGCAGACTGACCCCACTCTGTCAATGTAACACACCCAGGGAAGAGCAGACTGACCCCACTCTGTCAATGTAACACAGCCAGGGAAGAGCAGACTGACCCCACTCTGTCAATGTGACACACACAGGGAAGAACAGACTGACCCCACTGTGTCAATGTAACAAACTTGGGGAAGAGCAGACTGACCCCAATCTGTCAATGTAACACACCCAGGGAAGAGAAGACTGACCCCACTCTGTCAATGTAACCCTCCCAGGGAAGAGCAGACTGACCCCACTCTGTCAATGTAACACACCCAGGGAAGAGCAGACTGAACTCAGTCTGTCAATGTAACACAACCAGGGAAGATCAGACTGAACCCACTCTGTCAATGTAACCCACCCATAAAAGAGCAGACTGTCCCCACTCTGTCAATGTGACACGCCCTGGGAAGAGCACACTGACCCAACTGTGTCAATGTAACACACCCAGGGAAGAGCAGACTGACCAAACTCTGTCAATGTAACAAACCCAGGGAAGAGCAGAATGACCTCTTCTGCAAAGTTACTCACACAGTGAACTGCAGACTTACCCCACTCTGTCAATGTAACCCACCCAGTGAAGTACACATTGACCCCACTCTGTCTTTGTAACACACCCAGGGAAGAGCAGACTGACCCCACTCTGTCAATGTAACACACAATGGGAGAACAGACTGACCCTTCTGTCAATGTAACACACCCAGGGAAGAGCAGACAGATACCACTCTGTCAATGAAACACACCAAGGGAAGAACAGACTGACCCCACTCTGTCAATTTAACACACCCAGGGAAGAGCAGACTGACCCCACTCTGTCAATGTAACACACCCAGGGAAGAGCAGACTGACACCACCCTGTCACTGTAACACTCCCAGGGAAGAACAGATTGACGCCACTCTGTCAATGTAACACACCCATGGAAGAGCAGACTGACCCAACACTGTCAATTTAACACACGCAAGGAAGTACAGAATTTCCCCACCCTGTCAATGTACCACACTCAGGGAAGAGCAGACTGACCCCAATCTGTCAATGTAACACACCCAGGGAAGAGAAGACTGCCCCACTCTGTCAATGTAACAAACCCAGGGAAGAGCAGACTGACCTCACTCTGTCAATGTAACACACCCAGGGAAGAGCAGACTGACCCCTCTCTGTCAATGTAACATACCCAGGGAAGAGCAGACTGAACTCACTCTGTCAATGTAACACAACCAGGGAAGATCAGACTGACCCCACTCTGTCAATGCAACACACGCAGGGAAGGGCAGACTGAATTCATTCTGTCAATGTAACCCATCCATAAAAGAGCAGACTGACCCCACTCTGTCAATGTGACACGTCCTGGGAAGAGCAGACTGACCACACTCTGTCAATGTAACACACACTGGGAAAAGCAGACTGACCCCCACTCTGTCAATGTAACACACCCAGGGGAGAGCAGACTGACACCACCCTGTCACTGTAACACTCGCAGGGCAGAACAGACTGACGCCACTCTGTCAATGTAATACACCCAGGGTAGAGCAGACTGACCTCACTCTGTCAATGTAACACACCCAGGGAAGAGCAGACTGTCCCCACTCTGTCAATGTAACACACCCAGGGAAGAGCAGACTGATCCCACTCTGTCAAGGTAAAACACCGAGGGAAGAGCAGACTTACCCCACTCTGTCAATGTCACGCACCCAGGGAAGAGCAGACTGACCCCACTCTGTCAATGTAACACACCCAGTGAAGAGCAGACTGACCCCACTCTGTCAATGTCACGCACCCAGGGAAGAGCACACTGACCTCACTCTGTCAATGTAACACACCCTGGGAAGAGCAGACTGACCCCACTCTGTCAATGTAACACACCCAATGAAGAACTGACTGACCCCACTCTGTCAATGTAACACACTCAGGGAAGAGCAGACTGACCCCAATCTGTCAATGTAACACACCCAGGAAAGAGAAGACTGACCCCAATCTGTCAATGTAACAAACCCAGGGAAGAGCAGACTGACCAAACTCTGTCAATGTAACAAACCCAGGGAAGAGCAGACTGACCTCACTCTGTCAATGTAACCCACCCAGAGAAGAGCAGAATGACCTCTTCTGCAAAGTTACTCACACAGTGAACTGCAGACATCCCCACTCTGTCAATGTAACCCACCCAGTGAAGTGCACATTGACCCCACTCTGTCATTGTAACACACCCAGGGAAGAGCAGACTGACCCCACTCTGTCAATGTAACACACAATGGGAGAACAGACTGACCCTTCTGTCAATGTAACACACCCAGGGAAGAGCAGACAGATACCACTCTGTCAATGAAACACACCAAGGGAAGAACAGACTGACCCCACTCTGTCAATTTAACACACCCAGGGAAGAGCAGACTGACCCCACTCTGTCAATGTAACACACCCAGGGAAGAGCAGACTGACACCACCCTGTCACTGTAACACTCCCAGGGAAGAACAGACTGACGCCACTCTGTCAATGTAACACACCCATGGAAGAGCAGACTGACCCAACACTGTCAATTTAACACACGCAAGGAAGTACAGAATTTCCCCACCCTGTCAATGTAACACACTCAGGGAAGAGCAGACTGACCCCAATCTGTCAATGTAACACACCCAGGGAAGAGAAGACTGCCCCACTCTGTCAATGTAACAAACCCAGGGAAGAGCAGACTGACCTCACTCTGTCAATGTAACACACCCAGGGAAGAGCAGACTGACCCCTCTCTGTCAATGTAACACACCCAGGGAAGAGCAGACTGAACTCACTCTGTCAATGTAACACAACCAGGGAAGATCAGACTGACCCCACTCTGTCAATGCAACACACGCAGGGAAGGGCAGACTGAATTCATTCTGTCAATGTAACCCATCCATAAAAGAGCAGACTGACCCCACTCTGTCAATGTGACACGTCCTGGGAAGAGCAGACTGACCACACTCTGTCAATGTAACACACACTGGGAAAAGCAGACTGACCCCCACTCTGTCAATGTAACACACCCAGGGGAGAGCAGACTGACACCACCCTGTCACTGTAACACTCGCAGGGCAGAACAGACTGACGCCACTCTGTCAATGTAATACACCCAGGGTAGAGCAGACTGACCTCACTCTGTCAATGTAACACACCCAGGGAAGAGCAGACTGTCCCCACTCTGTCAATGTAACACACCCAGGGAAGAGCAGACTGATCCCACTCTGTCAAGGTAAAACACCGAGGGAAGAGCAGACTTACCCCACTCTGTCAATGTCACGCACCCAGGGAAGAGCAGACTGACCCCACTCTGTCAATGTAACACACCCAGTGAAGAGCAGACTGACCCCACTCTGTCAATGTCACGCACCCAGGGAAGAGCACACTGACCTCACTCTGTCAATGTAACACACCCTGGGAAGAGCAGACTGACCCCACTCTGTCAATGTAACACACCCAATGAAGAACTGACTGACCCCACTCTGTCAATGTAACACACTCAGGGAAGAGCAGACTGACCCCAATCTGTCAATGTAACACACCCAGGAAAGAGAAGACTGACCCCAATCTGTCAATGTAACAAACCCAGGGAAGAGCAGACTGACCAAACTCTGTCAATGTAACAAACCCAGGGAAGAGCAGACTGACCTCACTCTGTCAATGTAACCCACCCAGAGAAGAGCAGAATGACCTCTTCTGCAAAGTTACTCACACAGTGAACTGCAGACTTCCCCACTCTGTCAATGTAACCCACCCAGTGAAGTGCACATTGACCCCACTCTGTCATTGTAACACACCCAGGGAAGAGCAGACTGACCCCACTCTGTCAATGTAACACACAATGGGAGAACAGACTGACCCCACTCTGTCAAAGTAACACACCCAGGGAAGAGCAGACAGATACCACTCTGTCAATGTAACACACCAAGGGAAGAACAGACTGACCCCACTCTGTCAATTTAACACACCCAGGGAAGAGCAGACTGACCCCACTCTGTCAATGTAACACACCCAGGGGAGAGCAGACTGACACCACCCTGTTACTGTAAAATTCCCAGGGAAGAACAGACTGACGCCACTCTGTCAATGTAACACACCCAGGGAAGAGCAGATTGACCCAACACTGTTAATTTAACACACCCAAGGAAGAACAGACTGACCCCACTCTGTCAATGTAACACACTCAGGGAAGAGCAGACTGACCCCAATCTGTCAATGTAACACACCCAGGGAAGAGCAGACTGACCTCACTCTGTCAATGTAACACACCCAGGGAAGTGCAGACTGACCCCACTCTGTCAATGTAACACACCCAGGGAAGAGCAGACTGACCTCACTCTGTCAATGTAACACACCCAGGGAAGAGCAGACTGAACCCACCCTGTCACTGTAACACACCCAGGGAAGAGCAGACTGACCTCACTCTGTCAATGTAACCCACCCAGAGAAGAGCAGAATGACCGCTTCTGCAAAATTACTCACACAGTCATCTGCAGTCTTACCCCACTCTGTCAATGTAACACACCCAGGGAAAAGCAGACTGACCCAACTCTGTAAATGTAACAAACCCAGGGAAGAGCCGACTGACCTCACTCTGTCAATGTAACACACCCAGGGAAGTGCAGACTGACCCCACTCTGTCAATGTAACAAACTTGGGGAAGAGCAGACTGACCCCAATCTCTCAATGTAACACACCCAGGGAAGAGCAGACTTACCCCACTGTGTCAATGTAACAAACCCAGGGAAGAGCAGACTGACCTCACTATGCCAATGTTACACACCCAGGGAAGAGCAGACTGACCCCACTCTGTCAATGTAACCCACCCATAAAAGAGCAGACTGACCCCACTCTGTCAATGTGACACGCCCTGGGAAGAGCAGACTAACCTCACTCTGTCAATGTAACACACCCATAAAAGAGCAGACTGACCCCACTCTGTCAATGTGACACGCCCTGGGAAGAGCACACTTACCAAACTCTGTCAATGTAACACACCCAGGGAAGAGCAGACTGACCAAACTCTGTCAATGTAACAAACCCAGGGAAGAGCAGACTGACCTCACTCTGTCAATGTAACCCACCCAGAGAAGAGCAGAATGTCCTCTTCTGCAAAATTACTCACACAGTGAACTGCAGACTTACCCCACTCTGTCAATGTAACCCACCCAGTGATGTGCACACTGACCCCACTCTGTCATTGTAACACACCCAGGGAAGAGCAGACTGACCCCACTCTGTCAATGTAACACACAATGGGAGAACAGACTGACCCCACTCTGTCAATGTAACCCACCCATAAAAGAACGGACTGACCCCACTCTGTCAATGTGACACGCCCTGGGAAGAGCAGACTGACCACACTCTGTCAATGCAACACACCCTGGGAAGAGCAGACTGACCCCCACTCTGTCAATGTAACACACCCAGGGAAGTGCGCACTGACCCCACTCTGTCATTGTAACACACCAAGGGAAGAGCAGAATGACCCCACAGTGTCAATGTAACACACTTGGGGAAGAGCAGACTGACCCCACTCTGTCAATGTAACCCTCCCAGGGAAGAGCAGACTGACCCCACTCTGACAATGTAACACACCCAGGGAAGAGCAGATTGACCCCACTCTGTCAATGTAACCCACCCATAAAAGAGCAGACTGACCCCACTCTGTCAATGTCACACAGCCAGGGAAGAGCAGACTGACCCCAATCTGTCAATGTAACACACCCAGGGAAAAACAGACTGACCCCACTGTGTCAATGTAACCAACTTGGGGAAGAGCAGACTGACCCCAATCTGTCAATGTAACACACCCAGGGAAGAACAGACTGACCCCACTCTGTCAATGTAACAAACCTTGGGAGAACAGACTGACGCCACTCTGTCAATGGAACACAGCTAGGGAAGGGCAGACTAACCTCACTCTGTCAATGTAACACACCCAGGGAAGAGCAGACTGACACCACTCTTTCAATGTAACACACCCAGGGAAGAGCAAACTGACCCCACACTGTCAATGAAACACACCCAGGGAAGAGCAGATTGACCCCACTCTGTCAATGTAACACACCCAGGGAAGAGCAGACTGACCCCACTGTGTCAATGTAACAAACTTGGGGAAGAGCAGACTGACCCCAATCTGTCAATGTAACACACCCAGGGAAGAGAAGACTGACCCCACTCTGTCAATGTAACAAACCCAGGGAAGAGCAGACTGACCCCACTCTGTCAATGTGACACGCCCTGGGAAGAGCACACTGACCCAACTCTGTCAATCTAACACACCCAGGGAAGAGCAGACTGACCAAACTCTGTCAATGTAACAAACCCAGGGTAGAGCAGACTGACCTCACTCTTTCAATGTAACCCACCCAGAGAAGAGCAGAATGTCCTCTTCTGCAAAATTACTCACACAGTGAACTGCAGACTTACCCCACTCTGTCAATGTAACCCACCCAGTGATGTGCACACTGACACCACTCTGTCATTGTAACACACCCAGGGAAGAGCAGACTGACCGCACTCTGTCAATGTAACACACAATGGGAGAACAGACTGACCCCACTCTGTCAATGTAACACACCCAGGGAAGAGCAGACAGATACCACTCTGTCAATGTAACACACCAAGGGAAGAACAGACTGACCACACTCTGTCAATTTAAAACACCCAGGGAAGAGCAGACTGACCCCACTCTGTCAATGTAACACAACCAGGGAAGACCAGACTGACCACACTCTGTCAATGTAACACACCCTGGGAAGAGCAGACTGACCCCCACTCTGTCAATGTAACACACACAGGGAAGTGCACACTGACCCCACTCTGTCATTGTAACATAGCAAGGGAAGAGCAGACTGACCCCACTCTGTCAATGTAACAAACCCTGGGAGAACAGACTGACCCCACTCTGTCAATGTAACACACCCAGGGAAGAGCAGACTGAACCCACTCTGTCAATGTAACACACCCAGGGAAGAACAGACTGACTCCACTCTGTCAATGTAATACACCCAGGGAAGAACAGACTGACCCCACTCAGTCAATGTAACACACCCAGGGAAGAGCAGACTGACCCCACTCTGTCAATGTAACACACCCACGGAAGAACAGACTGACTCCACTCTGTCAATGTAACCCCCCCAGGGAAGAGCAGACTGACCCCACTCTGTCAATGTAACACACCCAGGGAATAGCAGACTGACCCCACTCTGTCAATGTAACACACCCATAAAAGAGCAGACTGGCCCCACTCTGTCAATGTGACACGCCCTGGGAAGAGCAGACTGACCACACTCTGTCAATGTTACCCACCCAGGGAAGAGCAGATTGACCCCACTCTGTCAATGTGACACGCCCTGGGAAGAGCAGACTGACCTCACTCTGTCAATGTAACACAGCCAGGGAAGAACAGACTGACCCCACTCTGTCAATGGAACACACCCAGGGAAGGGCAGACTGACCCCACTCTGTCAATGTAACACACCCAGGGAAGAGCAGACTGACCCCACTCTGTCACTGTAACACTCCCAGGGAAGAACAGACTGACGCCACTCTGTCAATGTAACACACCCAGGGAAGAGCAGACTGACCCAACACTGTCAATTTAACACACGCAAGGAAGTACAGAATTTCCCCACCCTGTCAATGTAACACACTCAGGGAAGAGCAGACTGACCCCAATCTGTCAATGTAACACACCCAGGGAAGAGAAGACTGCCCCACTCTGTCAATGTAACAAACCCAGGGAAGAGCAGACTGACCTCACTCTGTCAACGTAACACACCCAGGGAAGAGCAGACTGACCCCTCTCTGTCAATGTAACACACCCAGGGAAGAGCAGACTGAACTCACTCTGTCAATGTAACACAACCAGGGAAGATCAGACTGACCCCACTCTGTCAATGCAACACACGCAGGGAAGGGCAGACTGAATTCATTCTGTCAATGTAACCCATCCATAAAAGAGCAGACTGACCCCACTCTGTCAATGTGACACGTCCTGGGAAGAGCAGACTGACCACACTCTGTCAATGTAACACACACTGGGAAAAGCAGACTGACCCCCACTCTGTCAATGTAACACACCCAGGGGAGAGCAGACTGACACCACCCTGTCACTGTAACACTCGCAGGGCAGAACAGACTGACGCCACTCTGTCAATGTAATACACCCAGGGTAGAGCAGACTGACCTCACTCTGTCAATGTAACACACCCAGGGAAGAGCAGACTGTCCCCACTCTGTCAATGTAACACACCCAGGGAAGAGCAGACTGATCCCACTCTGTCAAGGTAAAACACCGAGGGAAGAGCAGACTTACCCCACTCTGTCAATGTCACGCACCCAGGGAAGAGCAGACTGACCCCACTCTGTCAATGTAACACACCCAGTGAAGAGCAGACTGACCCCACTCTGTCAATGTCACGCACCCAGGGAAGAGCACACTGACCGCACTCTGTCAATGTAACACACCCTGGGAAGAGCAGACTGACCCCACTCTGTCAATGTAACACACCCAATGAAGAACTGACTGACCCCACTCTGTCAATGTAACACACTCAGGGAAGAGCAGACTGACCCCAATCTGTCAATGTAACACACCCAGGAAAGAGAAGACTGACCCCAATCTGTCAATGTAACAAACCCAGGGAAGAGCAGACTGACCAAACTCTGTGAATGTAACAAACCCAGGGAAGAGCAGACTGACCTCACTCTGTCAATGTAACCCACCCAGAGAAGAGCAGAATGACCTCTTCTGCAAAGTTACTCACACAGTGAACTGCAGACTTCCCCACTCTGTCAATGTAACCCACCCAGTGAAGTGCACATTGACCCCACTCTGTCATTGTAACACACCCAGGGAAGAGCAGACTGACCCCACTCTGTCAATGTAACACACAATGGGAGAACAGACTGACCCCACTCTGTCAAAGTAACACACCCAGGGAAGAGCAGACAGATACCACTCTGTCAATGTAACACACCCAGGGGAGAGCAGACTGACACCACCCTGTTACTGTAAAACTCCCAGGGAAGAACAGACTGACGCCACTCTGTCAATGTAACACACCCAGGGAAGAGCAGATTGACCCAACACTGTTAATTTAACACACCCAAGGAAGAACAGACTGACCCCACTCTGTCAATGTAACACACTCAGGGAAGAGCAGACTGACCCCAATCTGTCAATGTAACACACCCAGGGAAGAGCAGACTGACCTCACTCTGTCAATGTAACACACCCAGGGAAGTGCAGACTGACCCCACTCTGTCAATGTAACACACCCAGGGAAGAGCAGACTGACCTCACTCTGTCAATGTAACACACCCAGGGAAGAGCAGACTGAACCCACCCTGTCACTGTAACACACCCAGGGAAGAGCAGACTGACCTCACTCTGTCAATGTAACCCACCCAGAGAAGAGCAGAATGACCGCTTCTGCAAAATTACTCACACAGTCATCTGCAGTCTTACCCCACTCTGTCAATGTAACACACCCAGGGAAAAGCAGACTGACCCAACTCTGTAAATGTAACAAACCCAGGGAAGAGCAGACTGACCTCACTCTGTCAATGTAACACACCCAGGGAAGTGCAGACTGACCCCACTCTGTCAATGTAACAAACTTGGGGAAGAGCAGACTGACCCCAATCTCTCAATGTAACACACCCAGGGAAGAGCAGACTGACCCCACTGTGTCAATGTAACAAACCCAGGGAAGAGCAGACTGACCTCACTATGCCAATGTTACACACCCAGGGAAGAGCAGACTGACCCCACTCTGTCAATGTAACCCACCCATAAAAGAGCAGACTGACCCCACTCTGTCAATGTGACACGCCCTGGGAAGAGCAGACTAACCTCACTCTGTCAATGTAACACACCCATAAAAGAGCAGACTGACCCCACTCTGTCAATGTGACACGCCCTGGGAAGAGCAGACTGACCCCACTCTGTCAATGAAACACACCCATGGAAGAGCAGACTGACCCCACTCTGCCAATGTTACCCACCCAGGGAAGAGCAGACTGACCCCACTCTGTCAATGTGACACGCCCTGGGAAGAGCACACTTACCAAACTCTGTCAATGTAACACACCCAGGGAAGAGCAGACTGACCAAACTCTGTCAATGTAACAAACCCAGGGAAGAGCAGACTGACCTCACTCTGTCAATGTAACCCACCCAGAGAAGAGCAGAATGTCCTCTTCTGCAAAATTACTCACACAGTGAACTGCAGACTTACCCCACTATGTCAATGTAACCCACCCAGTGATGTGCACACTGACCCCACTCTGTCATTGTAACACACCCAGGGAAGAGCAGACTGACCCCACTCTGTCAATGTAACACACAATGGGAGAACAGACTGACCCCACTCTGTCAATGTAACCCACCCATAAAAGAACGGACTGACCCCACTCTGTCAATGTGACACGCCCTGGGAAGAGCAGACTGACCACACTCTGTCAATGCAACACACCCTGGGAAGAGCAGACTGACCCCCACTCTGTCAATGTAACACACCCAGGGAAGTGCGCACTGACCCCACTCTGTCATTGTAACACACCAAGGGAAGAGCAGAATGACCCCACAGTGTCAATGTAACACACTTGGGGAAGAGCAGACTGACCCCACTCTGTCAATGTAACCCTCCCAGGGAAGAGCAGACTGACCCCACTCTGACAATGTAACACACCCAGGGAAGAGCAGATTGACCCCACTCTGTCAATGTAACCCACCCATAAAAGAGCAGACTGACCCCACTCTGTCAATGTCACACAGCCAGGGAAGAGCAGACTGACCCCAATCTGTCAATGTAACACACCCAGGGAAAAACAGACTGACCCCACTGTGTCAATGTAACCAACTTGGGGAAGAGCAGACTGACCCCAATCTGTCAATGTAACACACCCAGGGAAGAACAGACTGACCCCACTCTGTCAATGTAACAAACCTTGGGAGAACAGACTGACGCCACTCTGTCAATGGAACACAGCTAGGGAAGGGCAGACTAACCTCACTCTGTCAATGTAACACACCCAGGGAAGAGCAGACTGACACCACTCTTTCAATGTAACACACCCAGGGAAGAGCAAACTGACCCCACACTGTCAATGAAACACACCCAGGGAAGAGCAGATTGACCCCACTCTGTCAATGTAACACACCCAGGGAAGAGCAGACTGACCCCACTGTGTCAATGTAACAAACTTGGGGAAGAGCAGACTGACCCCAATCTGTCAATGTAACACACCCAGGGAAGAGAAGACTGACCCCACTCTGTCAATGTAACAAACCCAGGGAAGAGCAGACTGACCCCACTCTGTCAATGTGACACGCCCTGGGAAGAGCACACTGACCCAACTCTGTCAATCTAACACACCCAGGGAAGAGCAGACTGACCAAACTCTGTCAATGTAACAAACCCAGGGTAGAGCAGACTGACCTCACTCTTTCAATGTAACCCACCCAGAGAAGAGCAGAATGTCCTCTTCTGCAAAATTACTCACACAGTGAACTGCAGACTTACCCCACTCTGTCAATGTAACCCACCCAGTGATGTGCACACTGACACCACTCTGTCATTGTAACACACCCAGGGAAGAGCAGACTGACCGCACTCTGTCAATGTAACACACAATGGGAGAACAGACTGACCCCACTCTGTCAATGTAACACACCCAGGGAAGAGCAGACAGATACCACTCTGTCAATGTAACACACCAAGGGAAGAACAGACTGACCACACTCTGTCAATTTAAAACACCCAGGGAAGAGCAGACTGACCCCACTCTGTCAATGTAACACAACCAGGGAAGACCAGACTGACCACACTCTGTCAATGTAACACACCCTGGGAAGAGCAGACTGACCCCCACTCTGTCAATGTAACACACACAGGGAAGTGCACACTGACCCCACTCTGTCATTGTAATATAGCAAGGGAAGAGCAGACTGACCCCACTCTGTCAATGTAACAAACCCTGGGAGAACAGACTGACCCCACTCTGTCAATGTAACACACCCAGGGAAGAGCAGACTGAACCCACTCTGTCAATGTAACACACCCAGGAAAGAACAGACTGACTCCACTCTGTCAATGTAATACACCCAGGGAAGAACAGACTGACCCCACTCAGTCAATGTAACACACCCAGGGAAGAGCAGACTGACCCCACTCTGTCAATGTAACACACCCACGGAAGAACAGACTGACTCCACTCTGTCAATGTAACCCCCCCAGGGAAGAGCAGACTGACCCCACTCTGTCAATGTAACACACCCAGGGAATAGCAGACTGACCCCACTCTGTCAATGTAACACACCCATAAAAGAGCAGACTGGCCCCACTCTGTCAATGTGACACGCCCTGGGAAGAGCAGACTGACCACACTCTGTCAATGTTACCCACCCAGGGAAGAGCAGATTGACCCCACTCTGTCAATGTGACACGCCCTGGGAAGAGCAGACTGACCTCATTCTGTCAAAGTAACACAGCCAGGGAAGAACAGACTGACCCCACTCTGTCAATGGAACACACCCAGGGAAGGGCAGACTGACCCCACTCTGTCAATGTAACACACCCAGGGAAGAGCAGACTGACCCCACTCTGTCAATGAAACACACCCATGGAAGAGCAGACTGACCCCACTCTGCCAATGTTACCCACCCAGGGAAGAGCAGATTGACCCCACTCTGTCAATGTAACACACCCAGAGAAGAGCAGACTGAACCCACTTTGTCAATGTAACACACCCAGGGAAGAGCAGACTGACCCCACTCTGTCAATGTAACACACCAGGGAAGAGCAGACTGACCCCACTCTGTCAATGTAACACAGCCAGGGAAGAGCAGACTGACCCCACTCTGTCAATGTAACACACCCAGGGAAGAACAGACTGACCCCACTGTGTCAATGTAACAAACTTGGGGGAGAGCAGACTGACCCCAATCTGTCAATGTAACACACCCAGGGAAGAGAAGACTGACCCCACTCTGTCAATGTCACCCTCCCAGGGAAGAGCAGACTGACCCCACTCTGTCAATGTAACACACACAGGGAAGAGCAGACTGAACTCACTCTGTCAATGTAACACAACCAGGGAAGATCAGACTGACCCCACTCTGTCAATGTAACATACCCAGCGAAGAGCAGACTGACCCCACTCTGTCAATGTAACCCACCCATAAAAGAGCAGACTGTCCCCACTCTGTCAATGTAAAACACCCAGGGAAGAACAGGCTGACCCCACTCTGTCAATGTAACAAACCCTGGGAGAACAGACTGACGCCACTCTGTCAATGGAACACACCTAGGGAAGGGCAGACTAACCTCACTCTGTCAATGTAACACACCCAGGGAAGAGCAGACTGACACCACTCTGTCAATGTATCACAGCCAGGGTAGAGCAGACTGACCCCACTCTGTCAATGTAACACATCCAGGGAAGAACAGACTGACCCCACTGTGTCAATGTAACAAACTTGGGGAAGGGCAGACTGACCCCAATCTGTCAATGTAACACACCCAGGGAAGAGAAGACTGACCCCACTCTGTCAATGTAACCCTCCAGGGAAGAGCAGACTGACCCCACTCTGTCAATGTAAAACACCCAGGGAAGAACAGACTGACCCCTCTCTGTCAATGTAACACACCCAGGGAGGAGCAATCTGACCCCACTCTGTCAATGTAACCCTCCCAGGGAAGAGCAGACTGAACTCACTCTGTCAATGTAACACAACCAGGGAAGATCAGACTGACCACACTCTGTCAATGTAACACTCGCAGGGAAGAGCAGACTGACCCCTCTCTGTCAATGTAACACACCCAGGGAGGAGCAATCTGACCCCACTCTGTCAATGTAACCCTCCCAGGGAAGAGCAGACAGAACTCACTCTGACAATGTAACACAACCAGGGAAGATCAGACTGACCACACTCTGTCAATGTAACACACGCAGGGAAGAGCAGACTGAATTCATTCTGTCAATGTAACCCACCCATAAAAGAGCAGACTGACCCCACTCTGTCAATGTGACACGCCCTGAGAAGAGCAGACTGACCACACTCTGTCAATGTAACACACCCTGGGAAGAGCAGACTGACCCCCACTCTGTCAAAGTAACACACA
This sequence comes from Chiloscyllium punctatum, assembly GCF_047496795.1. Lineage (NCBI taxonomy): Eukaryota > Metazoa > Chordata > Chondrichthyes > Orectolobiformes > Hemiscylliidae > Chiloscyllium > Chiloscyllium punctatum. Next base: position 418,225 of record NC_092785.1, read on the forward strand.
CAGGGAAGTGCACACTGACCCCACTCTGTCATTGTAACATAGCAAGGGAAGAGCAGACTGACCCCAATCTGTCAATGTAACACACCCAGGGAAAAACAGACTGACCCCACTGTGTCAATGTAACCAACTTGGGGAAGAGCAGACTGACCCCAATCTGTCAATGTAACACACCCAGGGAAGAACAGACTGACCCCACTCTGTCAATGTAACAAACCTTGGGAGAACAGACTGACGCCACTCTGTCAATGGAACACAGCTAGGGAAGGGCAGACTAACCTCACTCTGTCAATGTAACACACCCAGGGAAGAGCAGACTGACAACACTCTTTCAATGTAACACACCCAGGGAAGAGCAAACTGACCCCACACTGTCAATGAAACACACCCAGGGAAGAGCAGATTGACCCCACTCTGTCAATGTAACACACCCAGGGAAGAGCAGACTGACCCCACTGTGTCAATGTAACAAACTTGGGGAAGAGCAGACTGACCCCAATCTGTCAATGTAACACACCCAGGGAAGAGAAGACTGACCCCACTCTGTCAATGTAACAAACCCAGGGAAGAGCAGACTGACCCCACTCTGTCAATGTGACACGCCCTGGGAAGAGCATACTGACCCAACTCTGTCAATCTAACACACCCAGGGAAGAGCAGACTGACCAAACTCTGTCAATGTAACAAACCCAGGGTAGAGCAGACTGACCTCACTCTTTCAATGTAACCCACCCAGAGAAGAGCAGAATGTCCTCTTCTGCAAAATTACTCACACAGTGAACTGCAGACTTACCCCACTCTGTCAATGTAACCCACCCAGTGATGTGCACACTGACACCACTCTGTCATTGTAACACACCCAGGGAAGAGCAGACTGACCGCACTCTGTCAATGTAACACACAATGGGAGAACAGACTGACCCCACTCTGTCAATGTAACACACCCAGGGAAGAGCAGACAGATACCACTCTGTCAATGTAACACACCAAGGGAAGAACAGACTGACCACACTCTGTCAATTTAAAACACCCAGGGAAGAGCAGACTGACCCCACTCTGTCAATGTAACACAACCAGGGAAGACCAGACTGACCACACTCTGTCAATGTAACACACCCTGGGAAGAGCAGACTGACCCCCACTCTGTCAATGTAACACACACAGGGAAGTGCACACTGACCCCACTCTGTCATTGTAACATAGCAAGGGAAGAGCAGACTGACCCCACTCTGTCAATGTAACAAACCCTGGGAGAACAGACTGACCCCACTCTGTCAATGTAACACACCCAGGGAAGAGCAGACTGAACCCACTCTGTCAATGTAACACACCCAGGAAAGAACAGACTGACTCCACTCTGTCAATGTAATACACCCAGGGAAGAACAGACTGACCCCACTCAGTCAATGTAACACACCCAGGGAAGAGCAGACTGACCCCACTCTGTCAATGTAACACACCCACGGAAGAACAGACTGACTCCACTCTGTCAATGTAACCCCCCCAGGGAAGAGCAGACTGACCCCACTCTGTCAATGTAACACACCCAGGGAATAGCAGACTGACCCCACTCTGTCAATGTAACACACCCAGGGAATAGCAGACTGACCCCACTCTGTCAATGTAACACACCCATAAAAGAGCAGACTGGCCCCACTCTGTCAATGTGACACGCCCTGGGAAGAGCAGACTGACCACACTCTGTCAATGTTACCCACCCAGGGAAGAGCAGATTGAACCCACTCTGTCAATGTGACACGCCCTGGGAAGAGCAGACTGACCTCACTCTGTCAAGGTAACACAGCCAGGGAAGAACAGACTGACCCCACTCTGTCAATGGAACACACCCAGGGAAGGGCAGACTGACCCCACTCTGTCAATGTAACACACCCAGGGAAGAGCAGACTGACCCCACTCTGTCAATGAAACACACCCATGGAAGAGCAGACTGACCCCACTCTGCCAATGTTACCCACCCAGGGAAGAGCAGATTGACCCCACTCTGTCAATGTAACACACCCAGAGAAGAGCAGACTGAACCCACTTTGTCAATGTAACACACCCAGGGAAGAGCAGACTGACCCCACTCTGTCAATGTAACACACCAGGGAAGAGCAGACTGACCCCACTCTGTCAATGTAACACAGCCAGGGAAGAGCAGACTGACCCCACTCTGTCAATGTAACACACCCAGGGAAGAACAGACTGACCCCACTGTGTCAATGTAACAAACTTGGGGGAGAGCAGACTGACCCCAATCTGTCAATGTAACACACCCAGGGAAGAGAAGACTGACCCCACTCTGTCAATGTCACCCTCCCAGGGAAGAGCAGACTGACCCCACTCTGTCAATGTAACACACACAGGGAAGAGCAGACTGAACTCACTCTGTCAATGTAACACAACCAGGGAAGATCAGACTGACCCCACTCTGTCAATGTAACATACCCAGCGAAGAGCAGACTGACCCCACTCTGTCAATGTAACCCACCCATAAAAGAGCAGACTGTCCCCACTCTGTCAATTTAAAACACCCAGGGAAGAACAGGCTGACCCCACTCTGTCAATGTAACAAACCCTGGGAGAACAGACTGACGCCACTCTGTCAATGGAACACACCTAGGGAAGGGCAGACTAACCTCACTCTGTCAATGTAACACACCCAGGGAAGAGCAGACTGACACCACTCTGTCAATGTATCACAGCCAGGGTAGAGCAGACTGACCCCACTCTGTCAATGTAACACATCCAGGGAAGAACAGACTGACCCCACTGTGTCAATGAAACAAACTTGGGGAAGGGCAGACTGACCCCAATCTGTCAATGTAACACACCCAGGGAAGAGAAGACTGACCCCACTCTGTCAATGTAACCCTCCAGGGAAGAGCAGACTGACCCCACTCTGTCAATGTTACACACACAGAGAAGAGCAGACTGATCCCACTCTGTCAATGTAAAACACCCAGGGAAGAACAGACTGACCCCTCTCTGTCAATGTAACACACCCAGGGAGGAGCAATCTGACCCCACTCTGTCAATGTAACCCTCCCAGGGAAGAGCAGACTGAACTCACTCTGTCAATGTAACACAACCAGGGAAGATCAGACTGACCACACTCTGTCAATGTAACACTCGCAGGGAAGAGCAGACTGACCCCTCTCTGTCAATGTAACACACCCAGGGAGGAGCAATCTGACCCCACTCTGTCAATGTAACCCTCCCAGGGAAGAGCAGACTGAACTCACTCTGTCAATGTAACACAACCAGGGAAGATCAGACTGACCACACTCTGTCAATGTAACACACGCAGGGAAGAGCAGACTGAATTCATTCTGTCAATGTAACCCACCCATAAAAGAGCAGACTGACCCCACTCTGTCAATGTGACACGCCCTGAGAAGAGCAGACTGACCACACTCTGTCAATGTAACACACCCTGGGAAGAGCAGACTGACCCCCACTCTGTCAAAGTAACACACACAGGGAAGTGCACACTGACCCCACTCTGTCATTGTAACATAGCAAGGGAAGAGCAGACTGACCCCACTCTTGCAATGTAACAAACCCTGGGAGAACAGACTGACCCCACTCTGTCAATGTAACACACCCAGGGAAGAACAGACTGACCCCACTCTGTCAATGTGATACACCCAGGGAAGAACAGACTGACCCCACTCAGTCAATGTAACACACCCAGGGAAGTGCAGACTGACCCCACTCTGTCAATGTAACACACCCAGGGAAGAACAGACTGACTCCACTCTGTCAATGTAACCCCCCCAGGGAAGAGCAGACTGACCACACTCTGTCAATGTAACGCACCCAGGGAATAGCAGACTGACCCAACTCTGTCAATGTAACACACCCAGGGAATAGCAGACTTACCCCACTCTGTCAATGTGACACGCCCTGGGAAGAGCAGACTGACCACACTCTGTCAATGATACCCACCCAGGGAAGAGAAGATTGACCTCACTCTGTCAATGTGACACGCCCTGGGAAGAGCAGACTGACCTCACTCTGTCAATGTAACACACCCAGGGAAGAACAGACTGACCCCACTCTGTCAATGTAACAAACCCTGGGAGAACAGACTGACCCCACTCTGTCAATGGAACACACCTAGGGAAGGGCAGACTGACCCCACTCTGTCAATGTAACACACCCAGGGAAGAGCAGACTGACACCACTCTGTCAATGTAACACACCCAGGGAAGAGCAAACTGACCCCACTCTGTCAATGGAACACACCCAGGGAAGAGCAGACGGACCCCATTCTGTCAATGTTACCCACCCAGGGAAGAGCAGACTGACCCCACTCTGTCAATGTAACACACCCAGGGAAGAGCAGACTGACCCCACTCTGTCAATGTAAAACACCCAGGGAAGAGCAGACTGACCCCACTCTGTCAACGTAACACAGCCAGGGAAGAGCAGACTGACCCCACTCTGTCAATGTAACACACCCAGGGAAGAACAGACTGACCCCACTGTGTCAATGTAACAAACTTGGGGAAGAGCAGACTGACCCCAATCTGTCAATGTAACACACCCAGGGAAGAGAAGACTGACCCCACTCTGTCAATGTCACCCTCCCAGGGAAGAGCAGACTGACCCCACTCTGTCAATGTAACACACCCAGGGAAGAGCAGACTGAACTACCTCTGTCAATGTAACACAACCAGGGAAGATCAGACTGACCCCACTCTGTCAATGTAACACACCCAGGGAAGAGCAGACTGACCCCACTCTGTCAATGTACCCCACCCATAAAAGAGCAGACTGTCCCCAATCTGTCAATGTAAAACACCCAGGGAAGAACAGACTGACCCCACCCTGTCAATGTAACAAACCCTGGGAGAACAGACTGACGCCACTCTGTCATTGGAACACACCTCGGGAAGGGCAGACTAACCTCACTCTGTCAATGTAACACACCCAGGGAAGAGCAGACTGACACCACTCTGTCAATGTAACACAGCCAGGGTAGAGCAGACTGACCCCACTCTGTCAATGTAACACACCCAGGGAAGAACAGACTGACCCCACTGTGTCAATGTAACAAACTTGGAGAAGAGCAGACTGACCCCAATCTGTCAATGTAACACACCCAGGGAAGAGAAGACTGACCCCACTCTGTCAATGTAACCCTCCAGGGAAGAGCAGACTGACCCCACTCTGTCAATGTTACACACACAGAGAAGAGCAGACTGATCCCATTCTGTCAATGTAAAACACCCAGGGAAGAACAGACTAACCCCACACAGTCAATGTAACACACTCAGGGAGGAGCAAGCTGACCCCACTCTGTCAATGTAACCCTCACTGGGAAGAGCAGACTGACCTCACTCTGTCAATGTAAAACAACCAGGGAAGAACAGACTGACACCACTCTGTCAATTTAACACACCCAGGGAAGAGCAAACTGACCCCACTCTGTCAATGAAACACACCCAGGGAAGAGCAGATTGACCCCACTCTGTCAATGTAACACACCCAGGGAAGAGCAGACTGACCCCGCTCTGTCAATGTAACACACCCAGGGAAGAGCAGACTGACCCCACTCTGTCAATGTAACATACCCAGGGAAGAGCAGACTGACCCCACTCTGTCAATGTAACACACCCAGGGAAGAACAGACTGACCCCACTGTGTCAATGTAACAAACTTGGGGAAGAGCAGACTGACCCCACTCTGTCAATGTTACACACACAGAGAAGAGCAGACTGATCCCACTCTGTCAATGTAAAACACCCAGGGAAGAACAGACTGACCCCACTCTGTCAATGTAACACACCCAGGGAAGAGCGAGCTGACCCCACTCTGTCAATGTAACCCTCACAGGGAAGAGCAGACTGACCTCACTCTGTCAATGTAACACACCCAGGGAAGAACAGACTGACCCCACACTGTCAATGTAACAAACCCTGGGAGAACAGACTGTCGCCACTCTGTCAATGGATCACACCTAGGGAAGGGCAGACTGACACCACTCTGTCAATGTAACACACTCAGGGAAGAGAAGACTGACCCCACTTGTCAATGTAACCCTCCCAGGGAAGAGCAGACTGACCCCACTCTGTCAATGTAACACAGCCAGGGAAGAGCAGACTGAACTCACTCTGTCAATGTAACACAACCAGGGAAGATCAGACTGACCCCACTCTGTCAATGTAACACACCCAGGGAAGAGCAGACTGACCCCACTCTGTCAATGTAACCCACCCTTAAAAGAGCAGACTGTCCCCACTCTGTCAATGTGACACGCCCTGGGAAGAGCACACTGACCCAACTCAGTCAATGTAACACACCCAGGGAAGAGCAGACTGACCAAACTCTGTCAATGTAACAAACCCAGGGAAGAGCAGACTGACCTCACTCTGTCAATGTAACCCACCCAGAGAAGAGCAGAATGTCCTCTTCTGCAAAATTACTCACACAGTGAACTGCAGACTTACCCCACTATGTCAATGTAACCAACCCAGTGATGTGCACACTGACCCCACTCTGTCATTGTAACACACCCAGGTAAGAGCAGACTGACCCCACTATGTCAATGTAACACACAATGGGAGAACAGACTTACCCCACTCTGTCAATGTAACACACCCAGGGAAGAGCAGACTGACCCCACTCTGTCAATGTAACACACCCAGGGAAGAGCAGACTGACCCCACTCTGTCAATGTAACACACCCAGGGAAGAGCAGACTGAACTCACTCTGTCAATTTAACACAACCAGGGAAGAGCAGACTGACCCCACTCTGTCAATGTAACACACCCAGGGAAGAGCAGACTGACCCCACTCTGTCAATGTAACAAACCCTGGGAGAACAGACTCAAGCCACTCTGTCAATGGAACACACCTAGGGAAGGGCAGACTAACCTCACTCTGTCAATGTAACACACCCAGGGAAGAGCAGACTGACACCACTCTGTCAATGTTACACACACAGAGAAGAGCAGACTGACCCCACTCTGTCAATGTAACACACCCAGGGAAGAACAGACTGACCCCACTGTGTCAATGTAACAAACTTGGGGAAGAGCAGACTGATCCCAATCTGTCAATGTAACACACCCAGGGAAGAGAAGACTGACCCCACTCTGTCAATGTAACCCTCCAGGGAAGAGCAGACTGACCCCACTCTGTCAATGTTACACACACAGAGAAGAGCAGACTGATCCCACTCTGTCAATGTAAAACACCCAGGGAAGAACAGACTGACCCCACTCTGTCAATGTAACAAACCCTGGGAGAACAGACTGACGCCACTCTGTCAATGGAACACACCTAGGGAAGGGCAGACTAACCTCACTCTGTCAATGTAACACACCCAGGGAAGAGCAGACTGACACCACTCTGTCAATGTAACACAACCAGGGAAGAGCAAACTGACCCCACTCTGTCAATGAAACACACCCAGGGAAGAGCAGATTGACCCCACTCTGTCAATGTAACACACCCAGGGAAGAGCAAACTGACCACACTCTGTCAATGTAACACACCCAGGGAAGAGCAGACTGACCCAACACTGTCAATTTAACACAACCAAGGAAGAACAGACTGACCCCACTCTGTCAATGTAACACACCCAGGGAATAGCAGACTTACCCCACTCTGTCAATGTAACCCACCCATAAAAGAGCAGACTGGCCCCAATCTGTCAATGAGACACGCCCTGGGAAGAGCAGACTGACCACACTCTGTCAATGTTACCCACCCAGGGAAGAGCAGATTGACCCCACTCTGTCAATGTGACACGCCCTGGGAAGAGCAGACTGACCTCACTCTGTCAATGTAACACACCCAAGGAAGAACAGACTGACCCCATTCTGTCAATGTAACAAACCCTGGGAGAACAGACTGACCCCACTCTGTCAATGGAACACACCTAGGGAAGGGCAGACTGACCCCACTCTGTCAATGTAACACACCCAGGGAAGAGCAGACTGATACCACTCTGTCAATGTAACACACACAGGGGAGAGCAAACTGATCCCACTCTGTCAATGAAAAAAACCCAGGGAAGAGCAGACTGACCCCACTCTGACAATGTTACCCTCCCAGGGAAGAGCAGATTGAACCCACTCTGTCAATGTAACACACCCAGGGAAGAGCAGACTGACCCCACTCTGTCAATGTAACACACCCAGGGAAGAGAAGACTGACCCCACTCTGTCAATGTAACCCTCCAGGGAAGAGCAGACTGTCCCCACTCTGTCAATGTTACACACACAGAGAAGAGCAGACTGATCCCACTCTGTCAATGTAAAACACCCAGGGAAGAACAGACTGACCCCACTCTGTCAATGTAACAAACCCTGGGAGAACAGACTGACGCCACTCTGTCAATGGAACACACCTAGGGAAGGGCAGACTAACCTCACTCTGTCAATGTAACACACCCAGGGAAGAGCAGACTGACACCACTCTGTCAATGTAACACAACCAGGGAAGAGCAGATTGACCCCACTCTGTCAATGTAACACACCCAGGGAAGAGCAAACTGACCACACTCTGTCAATGTAACACACCCAGGGAAGAGCAGACTGACCCAACACTGTCAATTTAACACAACCAAGGAAGAACAGACTGACCCCACTCTGTCAATGTAACACACTCAGGGAAGAGCAGACTGACCCCAATCGGTCAATGTAACACACCCAGGGAAGAGAAGACTGACCCCACTGTGTCAATGTAACAAACCCAGGGAAGAGCAGACTGACCTCACTCTGTCAATGTAACACACCCAGGGAAGAGCAGACTGACCCCACTCTGTCAATGTAACACACCCAGGGAAGAGCAGACTGAACTCACTCTGTCAATGTAACACAACCAGGGAAGATCAGACTGACCACACTCTGTCAATGTAACACACGCAGGGAAGAGCAGACTGAATTCATTCTGTCAATGTAACCCACCCATAAAAGAGCAGACTGACCCCACTCTGTCAATGTGACACGCCCTGGGAAGAGCAGACTGACCACACTCTGTCAATGTAACACACCCTCGGAAGAGCAGACTGACCCCCACTCTGTCAATGTAACACACACAAGGAAGTGCACACTGACGCCACTCTGTCATTGTAACACAGCAAGGGAAGAGCAGACTGACCCCACTCAGTCAATGTAACAAACCCTGGAAGAACAGACCGACCCCACTCTGTCAATGTAACACACCCAGGGAAGAGTAGACTGAACCCACTCTGTCAATGTAACACACACAGGGAAGAACAGACTGACCCCACTCTGTCAATGTGATACACCCAGGGAAGAACAGACTGACCCCACTCAGTCAATGTAACACACCCAGGGAAGTGCAGACTGACCCCACTCTGTCAATGTAACACACCCAGGGAAGAACAGACTGACTCCACTCTGTCAATGTAACCCCCCCAGGGAAGAGCAGACTGACCACACTCTGTCAATGTACCGCACCCAGGGAATAGCAGACTGACCCAACTCTGTCAATGTAACACACCCAGGGAATAGCAGACTTACCCCACTCTGTCAATGTGACACGCCCTGGGAAGAGCAGACTGACCACACTCTGTCAATGATACCCACCCAGGGAAGAGAAGATTGACCTCACTCTGTCAATGTGACACGCCCTGGGAAGAGCAGACTGACCTCACTCTGTCAATGTAACACACCCAGGGAAGAACAGACTGACCCCACTCTGTCAATGTAACAAACCCTGGGAGAACAGACTGACCCCACTCTGTCAATGGAACACACCTAGGGAAGGGCAGACTGACCCCACTCTGTCAATGTAACACTCCCAGGGAAGAGCAGACTGACACCACTCTGTCAATGTAACACACCCAGGGAAGAGCAAACTGACCCCACTCTGTCAATGGAACACACCCAGGGAAGAGCAGACTGACCCCATTCTGTCAATGTTACCCACCCAGGGAAGAGCAGACTGACCCCACTCTGTCAATGTAACACACCCAGGGAAGAGCAGACTGACCCCACTCTGTCAATGTAAAACACCCAGGGAAGAGCAGACTGACCCCACTCTGTCAACGTAACACAGCCAGGGAAGAGCAGACTGACCCCACTCTGTCAATGTAACACACCCAGGGAAGAACAGACTGACCCCACTGTGTCAATGTAACAAACTTGGGGAAGAGCAGACTGACCCCAATCTGTCAATGTAACACACCCAGGGAAGAGAAGACTGACCCCACTCTGTCAATGTCACCCTCCCAGGGAAGAGCAGACTGACCCCACTCTGTCAATGTAACACACCCAGGGAAGAGCAGACTGAACTACCTCTGTCAATGTAACACAACCAGGGAAGATCAGACTGACCCCACTCTGTCAATGTAACACACCCAGGGAAGAGCAGACTGACCCCACTCTGTCAATGTACCCCACCCATAAAAGAGCAGACTGTCCCCAATCTGTCAATGTAAAACACCCAGGGAAGAACAGACTGACCCCACCCTGTCAATGTAACAAACCCTGGGAGAACAGACTGACGCCACTCTGTCATTGGAACACACCTCGGGAAGGGCAGACTAACCTCACTCTGTCAATGTAACACACCCAGGGAAGAGCAGACTGACACCACTCTGTCAATGTAACACAGCCAGGGTAGAGCAGACTGACCCCACTCTGTCAATGTAACACACCCAGGGAAGAACAGACTGACCCCACTGTGTCAATGTAACAAACTTGGAGAAGAGCAGACTGACCCCAATCTGTCAATGTAACACAACCAGGGAAGAGAAGACTGACCCCACTCTGTCAATGTAACCCTCCAGGGAAGAGCAGACTGACCCCACTCTGTCAATGTTACACACACAGAGAAGAGCAGACTGATCCCATTCTGTCAATGTAAAACACCCAGGGAAGAACAGACTAACCCCACACAGTCAATGTAACACACTCAGGGAGGAGCAAGCTGACCCCACTCTGTCAATGTAACCCTCACTGGGAAGAGCAGACTGACCTCACTCTGTCAATGTAAAACAACCAGGGAAGAACAGACTGACACCACTCTGTCAATTTAACACACCCAGGGAAGAGCAAACTGACCCCACTCTGTCAATGAAACACACCCAGGGAAGAGCAGATTGACCCCACTCTGTCAATGTAACACACCCAGGGAAGAGCAGACTGACCCCGCTCTGTCAATGTAACACACCCAGGGAAGAGCAGACTGACCCCACTCTGTCAATGTAACATACCCAGGGAAGAGCAGACTGACCCCACTCTGTCAATGTAACACACCCAGGGAAGAACAGACTGACCCCACTGTGTCAATGTAACAAACTTGGGGAAGAGCAGACTGACCCCACTCTGTCAATGTTACACACACAGAGAAGAGCAGACTGATCCCACTCTGTCAATGTAAAACACCCAGGGAAGAACAGACTGACCCCACTCTGTCAATGTAACACACCCAGGGAAGAGCGAGCTGACCCCACTCTGTCAATGTAACCCTCACAGGGAAGAGCAGACTGACCTCACTCTGTCAATGTAACACACCCAGGGAAGAACAGACTGACCCCACACTGTCAATGTAACAAACCCTGGGAGAACAGACTGTCGCCACTCTGTCAATGGATCACACCTAGGGAAGGGCAGACTGACACCACTCTGTCAATGTAACACACTCAGGGAAGAGAAGACTGACCCCACTTGTCAATGTAACCCTCCCAGGGAAGAGCAGACTGACCCCACTCTGTCAATGTAACACAGCCAGGGAAGAGCAGACTGAACTCACTCTGTCAATGTAACACAACCAGGGAAGATCAGACTGACCCCACTCTGTCAATGTAACACACCCAGGGAAGAGCAGACTGACCCCACTCTGTCAATGTAACCCACCCTTAAAAGAGCAGACTGTCCCCACTCTGTCAATGTGACACGCCCTGGGAAGAGCACACTGACCCAACTCAGTCAATGTAACACACCCAGGGAAGAGCAGACTGACCAAACTCTGTCAATGTAACAAACCCAGGGAAGAGCAGACTGACCTCACTCTGTCAATGTAACCCACCCAGAGAAGAGCAGAATGTCCTCTTCTGCAAAATTACTCACACAGTGAACTGCAGACTTACCCCACTATGTCAATGTAACCAACCCAGTGATGTGCACACTGACCCCACTCTGTCATTGTAACACACCCAGGTAAGAGCAGACTGACCCCACTATGTCAATGTAACACACAATGGGAGAACAGACTTACCCCACTCTGTCAATGTAACACACCCAGGGAAGAGCAGACTGACCCCACTCTGTCAATGTAACACACCCAGGGAAGAGCAGACTGACCCCACTCTGTCAATGTAACACACCCAGGGAAGAGCAGACTGAACTCACTCTGTCAATTTAACACAACCAGGGAAGAGCAGACTGACCCCACTCTGTCAATGTAACACACCCAGGGAAGAGCAGACTGACCCCACTCTGTCAATGTAACAAACCCTGGGAGAACAGACTCAAGCCACTCTGTCAATGGAACACACCTAGGGAAGGGCAGACTAACCTCACTCTGTCAATGTAACACACCCAGGGAAGAGCAGACTGACACCACTCTGTCAATGTTACACACACAGAGAAGAGCAGACTGACCCCACTCTGTCAATGTAACACACCCAGGGAAGAACAGACTGACCCCACTGTGTCAATGTAACAAACTTGGGGAAGAGCAGACTGATCCCAATCTGTCAATGTAACACACCCAGGGAAGAGAAGACTGACCCCACTCTGTCAATGTAACCCTCCAGGGAAGAGCAGACTGACCCCACTCTGTCAATGTTACACACACAGAGAAGAGCAGACTGATCCCACTCTGTCAATGTAAAACACCCAGGGAAGAACAGACTGACCCCACTCTGTCAATGTAACAAACCCTGGGAGAACAGACTGACGCCACTCTGTCAATGGAACACACCTAGGGAAGGGCAGACTAACCTCACTCTGTCAATGTAACACACCCAGGGAAGAGCAGACTGACACCACTCTGTCAATGTAACACAACCAGGGAAGAGCAAACTGACCCCACTCTGTCAATGAAACACACCCAGGGAAGAGCAGATTGACCCCACTCTGTCAATGTAACACACCCAGGGAAGAGCAAACTGACCACACTCTGTCAATGTAACACACCCAGGGAAGAGCAGACTGACCCAACACTGTCAATTTAACACAACCAAGGAAGAACAGACTGACCCCACTCTGTCAATGTAACACACCCAGGGAATAGCAGACTTACCCCACTCTGTCAATGTAACCCACCCATAAAAGAGCAGACTGGCCCCAATCTGTCAATGAGACACGCCCTGGGAAGAGCAGACTGACCACACTCTGTCAATGTTACCCACCCAGGGAAGAGCAGATTGACCCCACTCTGTCAATGTGACACGCCCTGGGAAGAGCAGACTGACCTCACTCTGTCAATGTAACACACCCAAGGAAGAACAGACTGACCCCATTCTGTCAATGTAACAAACCCTGGGAGAACAGACTGACCCCACTCTGTCAATGGAACACACCTAGGGAAGGGCAGACTGACCCCACTCTGTCAATGTAACACACCCAGGGAAGAGCAGACTGATACCACTCTGTCAATGTAACACACACAGGGGAGAGCAAACTGATCCCACTCTGTCAATGAAAAAAACCCAGGGAAGAGCAGACTGACCCCACTCTGACAATGTTACCCACCCAGGGAAGAGCAGATTGACCCCACTCTGTCAATGTAACACACCCAGGGAAGAGCAGACTGACCCCACTCTGTCAATGTAACACACCCAGGGAAGAGAAGACTGACCCCACTCTGTCAATGTAACCCTCCAGGGAAGAGCAGACTGACCCCACTCTGTCAATGTTACACACACAGAGAAGAGCAGACTGATCCCACTCTGTCAATGTAAAACACCCAGGGAAGAACAGACTGACCCCACTCTGTCAATGTAACAAACCCTGGGAGAACAGACTGACGCCACTCTGTCAATGGAACACACCTAGGGAAGGGCAGACTAACCTCACTCTGTCAATGTAACACACCCAGGGAAGAGCAGACTGACACCACTCTGTCAATGTAACACAACCAGGGAAGAGCAGATTGACCCCACTCTGTCAATGTAACACACCCAGGGAAGAGCAAACTGACCACACTCTGTCAATGTAACACACCCAGGGAAGAGCAGACTGACCCAACACTGTCAATTTAACACAACCAAGGAAGAACAGACTGACCCCACTCTGTCAATGTAACACACTCAGGGAAGAGCAGACTGACCCCAATCGGTCAATGAAACACACCCAGGGAAGAGAAGACTGACCCCACTGTGTCAATGTAACAAACCCAGGGAAGAGCAGACTGACCTCACTCTGTCAATGTAACACACCCAGGGAAGAGCAGACTGACCCCACTCTGTCAATGTAACACACCCAGGGAAGAGCAGACTGAACTCACTCTGTCAATGTAACACAACCAGGGAAGATCAGACTGACCACACTCTGTCAATGTAACACACGCAGGGAAGAGCAGACTGAATTCATTCTGTCAATGTAACCCACCCATAAAAGAGCAGACTGACCCCACTCTGTCAATGTGACACGCCCTGGGAAGAGCAGACTGACCACACTCTGTCAATGTAACACACCCTCGGAAGAGCAGACTGACCCCCACTCTGTCAATGTAACACACACAAGGAAGTGCACACTGACGCCACTCTGTCATTGTAACACAGCAAGGGAAGAGCAGACTGACCCCACTCAGTCAATGTAACAAACCCTGGAAGAACAGACCGACCCCACTCTGTCAATGTAACACACCCAGGGAAGAGTAGACTGAACCCACTCTGTCAATGTAACACACACAGGGAAGAACAGACTGACCCCACTCTGTCAATGTAATACACCCAGGGAAGAACAGACTGTCCCCACTCAGTCAATGTAACACACCCAGGGAAGAGCAGACTGACCCCACTCTGTCAATGTAACACACCCAGGGAAGAACAGACTGACTCCACTCTCTCAATGTAACCCCCCCAGGGAAGAGCAGACTGACCCCACTCTGTCAATGTAACACACCCAGGGAATAGCAGACTTACCCCACTCTGTCAATGTAACCCACCCATAAAAGAGCAGACTGGCCCCAATCTGTCAATGAGACACGCCCTGGGAAGAGCAGACTGACCACACTCTGTCAATGTTACCCACCCAGGGAAGAGCAGATTGACCCCACTCTGTCAATGTGACACGCCCTGGGAAGAGCAGACTGACCTCACTCTGTCAATGTAACACACCCAAGGAAGAACAGACTGACCCCATTCTGTCAATGTAACAAACCCTGGGAGAACAGACTGACCCCACTCTGTCAATGGAACACACCTAGGGAAGGGCAGACTGACCCCACTCTGTCAATGTAACACACCCAGGGAAGAGCAGACTGACACCACTCTGTCAATGTAACACACACAGGGGAGAGCAAACTGATCCCACTCTGTCAATGAAAAAAACCCAGGGAAGAGCAGACTGACCCCACTCTGACAATGTTACCCACCCAGGGAAGAGCAGATTGACCCCACTCTGTCAATGTAACACACCCAGGGAAGAGCAGACTGACCCCACTCTGTCAATGTAACACATCCAGGGAAGAGCAGACTGACCCCACTCTGTCAATGTTACATAGCCAGGGAAGAGCAGACTGACCCCACTCTGTCAATGTAACACACCCAGGGAAGAACAGACTGACCCCACTGTGTCAATGTCACAAACTTGGGGAAGAGCAGACTGACCCCAATCTGTCAATGTAACACACCCAGGGAAGAGAAGACAGACCCCACTCTGTCAATGTAACCCTCCCAGGGAAGAGCAGACTGACCCCACTCTGTCAATGTGACACGCCCTGGGAAGAGCACACTTACCAAACTCTGTCAATGTAACACACCCAGGGAAGAGCAGACTGACCAAACTCTGTCAATGTAACAAACCCAGGGAAGAGCAGACTGACCTCACTCTGTCAATGTAACCCACCCAGAGAAGAGCAGAATGTCCTCTTCTGCAAAAGTACTCACACAGTGAACTGCAGACTTACCCCACTCTGTCAATGTAACCCACCCAGTGATGTGCACACTGACCCCACTCTGTCATTGTAACACACCCAGGGAAGAGCAGACTGACCCCACTCTGTCAATGTAACACACAATGGGAGAACAGACTGACCCCACTCTGTCAATGTAACCCACCCATAAAAGAACAGACTGACCCCACTCTGTCAATGTGACACGCCCTGGGAAGAGCAGACTGACCACACTCTGTCAATGCAACACACCCTGGGAAGAGCAGACTGACCCCCACTCTGTCAATGTAACACACCCAGGGAAGTGCGCACTGACCCCACTCTGTCATTGTCACACACCAAGGGAAGAGCAGAATGACCCCACAGTGTAAATGTAACACACTTGGGGAAGAGCAGACTGACCCCACTCTGTCAATGTAACCCTCCCAGGGAAGAGCAGACTGACCCCACTCTGACAATGTAACACACCCAGGGAAGAGCAGATTGACCCCACTCTGTCAATGTAACCCACCCATAAAAGAGCAGACTGACCCCACTCAGTCAATGTCACACAGCCAGGGAAGAGCAGACTGACCCCAATCTGTCAATGTAACACACCCAGGGAAAAACAGACTGACCCCACTGTGTCAATGTAACCAACTTGGGGAAGAGCAGACTGACCCCAATCTGTCAATGTAACACACCCAGGGAAGAACAGACTGACCCCACTCTGTCAATGTAACAAACCTTGGGAGAACAGACTGACGCCACTCTGTCAATGGAACACAGCTAGGGAAGGGCAGACTAACCTCACTCTGTCAATGTAACACACCCAGGGAAGAGCAGACTGACACCACTCTTTCAATGTAACACACCCAGGGAAGAGCAAACTGACCCCACACTGTCAATGAAACACACCCAGGGAAGAGCAGATTGACCCCACTCTGTCAATGTAACACACCCAGGGAAGAGCAGACTGACCCCACTGTGTCAATGTAACAAACTTGGGGAAGAGCAGACTGACCCCAATCTGTCAATGTAACACACCCAGGGAAGAGAAGACTGACCCCACTCTGTCAATGTAACAAACCCAGGGAAGAGCAGACTGACCCCACTCTGTCAATGTGACACGCCCTGGGAAGAGCACACTGACCCAACTCTGTCAATCTAACACACCCAGGGAAGAGCAGACTGACCAAAGTCTGTCAATGTAACAAACCCAGGGTAGAGCAGACTGACCTCACTCTTTCAATGTAACCCACCCAGAGAAGAGCAGAATGTCCTCTTCTGCAAAATTACTCACACAGTGAACTGCAGACTTACCCCACTCTGTCAATGTAACCCACCCAGTGATGTGCACACTGACACCACTCTGTCATTGTAACACACCCAGGGAAGAGCAGACTGACCGCACTCTGTCAATGTAACACACAATGGGAGAACAGACTGACCCCACTCTGTCAATGTAACACACCCAGGGAATAGCAGACAGATACCACTCTGTCAATGTAACACACCAAGGGAAGAACACACTGACCCCACTCTGTCAATTTAAAACACCCAGGGAAGAGCAGACTGACCCCACTCTGTCAATGTAACACACCCAGGGGAGAGCAGACTGACCCCACTCTGTCAATGTAACCCACCCATAAAAGAGTAGACTGACCCCACTCTGTCAATGTGACACACCAAGGGAAGAACAGACTGACCCCACTCTGTCAATTTAAAACACCCAGGGAAGAGCAGACTGAACCCACTCTGTCAATGTAACACAACCAGGGAAGATCAGACTGACCACACTCTGTCAATGTAACACACCCTGGGAAGAGCAGACTGACCCCCACTCTGTCAATGTAACACACACAGGGAAGTGCACACTGACCCCACTCTGTCATTGTAACATAGCAAGGGAAGAGCAGACTGACCCCACTCTGTCAATGTAACAAACCCTGGGAAAACAGACTGACCCCACTCTGTCAATGTAACACACCCAGGGAAGAGCAGACTGAACCCACTCTGTCAATGTAACACACCCAGGGAAGAGCAGACTGACCCCACTCTGTCAATGTAACACACCCAGGGAATAGCAGACTGACCCCACTCTGTCAATGTAACATACCCCTAAAAGAGCAGACTGGCCCCACTCTGTCAATGTGACACGCCCTGGGAAGAGCAGACTGACCACACTCTGTCAATGTTACCCACCCAGGGAAGAGCAGATTGACCCCACTCTGTCAATGTGACACGCCCTGGGAAGAGCAGACTGACCTCACTCTGTCAATGTAACACAGCCAGGGAAGAACAGACTGACCCCACTCTGTCAATGGAACACACCCAGGGAAGGGCAGACTGACCCCACTCTGTCAATGTAACACACCCAGGGAAGAGCAGACTGACCCCACTCTGTCAATGAAACACACCCATGGAAGAGCAGACTGACCCCACTCTGTCAATGTTACCCACTCAGGGAAGAGCAGATTGACCCCACTCTGTCAATGTAACACACACAGAGAAGAGCAGACTGAACCCACTTTGTCAATGTAACACACCCAGGGAAGAGCAGACTGACCCCACTCTGTCAATGTAACACACCCAGGGAAGAGCAGACTGACCCCACTCTGTCAATGTAACACAGCCAGGGAAGAGCAGACTGACCCCACTCTGTCAATGTAACACACCCAGGGAAGAACAGACTGACCCCACTGTGTCAATGTAACAAACTTGGGGAAGAGCAGACTGACCCCAATCTGTCAATGTAACACACCCAGGGAAGAGAAGACTGACCCCACTCTGTCAATGTCACCCTCGCAGGGAAGAACAGACTGTCCCCACTCAGTCAATATAACACACCCAGGGAAGAGCAGACTGACCCCACTCTGTCAATGTAACACACCCAGGGAAGAACAGACTGACTCCACTCTCTCAATGTAACCCCCCCAGGGAAGAGCAGACTGACCCCACTCTGTCAATGTAACACACCCAGGGAATAGCAGACTTACCCCACTCTGTCAATGTAACCCACCCATAAAAGAGCAGACTGGACCCAATCTGTCAATGAGACACGCCCTGGGAAGAGCAGACTGACCACACTCTGTCAATGTTACCCACCCAGGGAAGAGCAGATTGACCCCACTCTGTCAATGTGACACGCCCTGGGAAGAGCAGACTGACCTCACTCTGTCAATGTAACAGACCCAAGGAAGAACAGACTGACCCCATTCTGTCAATGTAACAAACCCTGGGAGAACAGACTGACCCCACTCTGTCAATGGAACACACCTAGGGAAGGGCAGACTGACCCCACTCTGTCAATGTAACACACCCAGGGAAGAGCAGACTGACACCACTCTGTCAATGTAACACACACAGGGGAGAGCAAACTGATCCCACTCTGTCAATGAAAAAAACCCAGGGAAGAGCAGACTGACCCCACTCTGACAATGTTACCCACCCAGGGAAGAGCAGATTGACCCCACTCTGTCAATGTAACACACCCAGGGAAGAGCAGACTGACCCCACTCTGTCAATGTAACACATCCAGGGAAGAGCAGACTGACCCCACTCTGTCAATGTAACATAGCCAGGGAAGAGCAGACTGACCCCACTCTGTCAATGTAACACACCCAGGGAAGAACAGACTGACCCCACTGTGTCAATGTCACAAACTTGGGGAAGAGCAGACTGACCCCAATCTGTCAATGTAACACACCCAGGGAAGAGAAGACAGACCCCACTCTGTCAATGTAACCCTCCCAGGGAAGAGCAGACTGACCCCACTCTGTCAATGTGACACGCCCTGGGAAGAGCACACTTACCAAACTCTGTCAATGTAACACACCCAGGGAAGAGCAGACTGACCAAACTCTGTCAATGTAACAAACCCAGGGAAGAGCAGACTGACCCCACTCTGTCAATGTTACCCACCCAGGGAAGAGCAGATTGATCACACTCTGTCAATGTAACACACCCAGGGAAGAGCAGACTGACCCCACTCTGTCAATGTAACACAACCAGGGAAGAGCAGACTGACCCCACTCTGTCAATGTAAAACACCCAGGGAAGAGCAGACTGACCCCACTCTGTCAATGTAACACAGCCAGGGAAGAGCAGACTGACCCCACTCTGTCAATGTAACACACCCAGGGAAGAACAGACTAACCTCACTCTGTCAATGTAACAAACCCTGGGAGAACAGACTGACGCCACTCTGTCATTGGAACACACCTCGGGAAGGGCAGACTAACCTCACTCTGTCAATGTAACACACCCAGGGAAGAGCAGACTGACACCACTCTGTCAATGTAACACAGCCAGGGTAGAGCAGACTGACCCCACTCTGTCAATGTAACACACCCAGGGAAGAACAGACTGACCCCACTGTGTCAATGTAACAAACTTGGAGAAGAGCAGACTGACCCCAATCTGTCAATGTAACACACCCAGGGAAGAGAAGACTGACCCCACTCTGTCAATGTAACCCTCCAGGGAAGAGCAGACTGACCCCACTCTGTCAATGTTACACACACAGAGAAGAGCAGACTGATCCCACTCTGTCAATGTAAAACACCCAGGGAAGAACAGACTGACCCCACTCTGTCAATGTAACACACTCAGGGAGGAGCAAGCTGACCCCACTCTGTCAATGTAACCCTCACTGGGAAGAGCAGACTGACCTCACTCTGTCAATGTAAAACACCCAGGGAAGAACAGACTGAACCCACTCTGTCAATGTAACAAACCCTGGGAGAACAGACTGACGCCACTCTGTCAATGGAACACACCTAGGGAAGGGCAGACAAACCTCACTCTGTCAATGTAACACACCCAGCGAAGAGCAGACTGACACCACTCTGTCAATTTAACACACCCAGGGAAGAGCAATCTGACCCCACTCTGTCAATGAAACACACCCAGGGAAGAGCAGATTGACCCCACTCTGTCAATGTAACACACCCAGGGAAGAGCAGACTGACCCCACTCTGTCAATGTAACACACCCAGGGAAGAGCAGACTGACCCCACTCTGTCAATGTAACACACCCAGGGAAGAGCAGACTGAACTCACTCTGTCAATGTAACACAACCAGGGAAGATCAGACTGACCACACTCTGTCAATGTAACACACGCAGGGAAGAGCAGACTGAATTCATTCTGTCAATGTAACCCACCCATAAAAGAGCAGACTGACCCAACTCTGTCAATGTGACACGCCCTGGGAAGAGCAGACTGACCACACTCTGTCAATGTAACACACCCTCGGAAGAGCAGACTGACCCCCACTCTGTCAATTTAACACACACAAGGAAGTGCACACTGACGCCACTCTGTCATTGTAACACAGCAAGGGAAGAGCAGACTGACCCCACTCAGTCAATGTAACAAACCCTGGAAGAACAGACCGACCCCACTCTGTCAATGTAACACACCCAGGGAAGAGTAGACTGAACCCACTCTGTCAATGTAACACACACAGGGAAGAACAGACTGACCCCACTCTGTCAATGTAATACACCCAGGGAAGAACAGACTGTCCCCACTCAGTCAATGTAACACACCCAGGGAAGAGCAGACTGACCCCACTCTGTCAATGTAACACACCCAGGGAAGAACAGACTGACTCCACTCTCTCAATGTAACCCCCCCAGGGAAGAGCAGACTGACCCCACTCTGTCAATGTAACACACCCAGGGAATAGCAGACTTACCCCACTCTGTCAATGTAACCCACCCATAAAAGAGCAGACTGGCCCCAATCTGTCAATGAGACACGCCCTGGGAAGAGCAGACTGACCACACTCTGTCAATGTTACCCACCCAGGGAAGAGCAGATTGACCCCACTCTGTCAATGTGACACGCCCTGGGAAGAGCAGACTGACCTCACTCTGTCAATGTAACAGACCCAAGGAAGAACAGACTGACCCCATTCTGTCAATGTAACAAACCCTGGGAGAACAGACTGACCCCACTCTGTCAATGGAACACACCTAGGGAAGGGCAGACTGACCCCACTCTGTCAATGTAACACACCCAGGGAAGAGCAGACTGACACCACTCTGTCAATGTAACACACACAGGGGAGAGCAAACTGATCCCACTCTGTCAATGAAAAAAACCCAGGGAAGAGCAGACTGACCCCACTCTGACAATGTTACCCACCCAGGGAAGAGCAGATTGACCCCACTCTGTCAATGTAACACACCCAGGGAAGAGCAGACTGACCCCACTCTGTCAATGTAACACATCCAGGGAAGAGCAGACTGACCCCACTCTGTCAATGTAACATAGCCAGGGAAGAGCAGACTGACCCCACTCTGTCAATGTAACACACCCAGGGAAGAACAGACTGACCCCACTGTGTCAATGTCACAAACTTGGGGAAGAGCAGACTGACCCCAATCTGTCAATGTAACACACCCAGGGAAGAGAAGACAGACCCCACTCTGTCAATGTAACCCTCCCAGGGAAGAGCAGACTGACCCCACTCTGTCAATGTGACACGCCCTGGGAAGAGCACACTTACCAAACTCTGTCAATGTAACACACCCAGGGAAGAGCAGACTGACCAAACTCTGTCAATGTAACAAACCCAGGGAAGAGCAGACTGACCTCACTCTGTCAATGTAACCCACCCAGAGAAGAGCAGAATGTCCTCTTCTGCAAAAGTACTCACACAGTGAACTGCAGACTTACCCCACTCTGTCAATGTAACCCACCCAGTGATGTGCACACTGACCCCACTCTGTCATTGTAACACACCCAGGGAAGAGCAGACTGACCCCACTCTGTCAATGTAACACACAATGGGAGAACAGACTGACCCCACTCTGTCAATGTAACCCACCCATAAAAGAACAGACTGACCCCACTCTGTCAATGTGACACGCCCTGGGAAGAGCAGACTGACCACACTCTGTCAATGCAACACACCCTGGGAAGAGCAGACTGACCCCCACTCTGTCAATGTAACACACCCAGGGAAGTGCGCACTGACCCCACTCTGTCATTGTCACACACCAAGGGAAGAGCAGAATGACCCCACAGTGTAAATGTAACACACTTGGGGAAGAGCAGACTGACCCCACTCTGTCAATGTAACCCTCCCAGGGAAGAGCAGACTGACCCCACTCCGACAATGTAACACACCCAGGGAAGAGCAGATTGACCCCACTCTGTCAATGTAACCCACCCATAAAAGAGCAGACTGACCCCACTCAGTCAATGTCACACAGCCAGGGAAGAGCAGACTGACCCCAATCTGTCAATGTAACACACCCAGGGAAAAACAGACTGACCCCACTGTGTCAATGTAACCAACTTGGGGAAGAGCAGACTGACCCCAATCTGTCAATGTAACACACCCAGGGAAGAACAGACTGACCCCACTCTGTCAATGTAACAAACCTTGGGAGAACAGACTGACGCCACTCTGTCAATGGAACACAGCTAGGGAAGGGCAGACTAACCTCACTCTGTCAATGTAACACACCCAGGGAAGAGCAGACTGACACCACTCTTTCAATGTAACACACCCAGGGAAGAGCAAACTGACCCCACACTGTCAATGAAACACACCCAGGGAAGAGCAGATTGACCCCACTCTGTCAATGTAACACACCCAGGGAAGAGCAGACTGACCCCACTGTGTCAATGTAACAAACTTGGGGAAGAGCAGACTGACCCCAATCTGTCAATGTAACACACCCAGGGAAGAGAAGACTGACCCCACTCTGTCAATGTAACAAACCCAGGGAAGAGCAGACTGACCCCACTCTGTCAATGTGACACGCCCTGGGAAGAGCACACTGACCCAACTCTGTCAATCTAACACACCCAGGGAAGAGCAGACTGACCAAAGTCTGTCAATGTAACAAACCCAGGGTAGAGCAGACTGACCTCACTCTTTCAATGTAACCCACCCAGAGAAGAGCAGAATGTCCTCTTCTGCAAAATTACTCACACAGTGAACTGCAGACTTACCCCACTCTGTCAATGTAACCCACCCAGTGATGTGCACACTGACACCACTCTGTCATTGTAACACACCCAGGGAAGAGCAGACTGACCGCACTCTGTCAATGTAACACACAATGGGAGAACAGACTGACCCCACTCTGTCAATGTAACACACCCAGGGAATAGCAGACAGATACCACTCTGTCAATGTAACACACCAAGGGAAGAACACACTGACCCCACTCTGTCAATTTAAAACACCCAGGGAAGAGCAGACTGACCCCACTCTGTCAATGTAACACACCCAGGGGAGAGCAGACTGACCCCACTCTGTCAATGTAACCCACCCATAAAAGAGTAGACTGACCCCACTCTGTCAATGTGACACACCAAGGGAAGAACAGACTGACCCCACTCTGTCAATTTAAAACACCCAGGGAAGAGCAGACTGAACCCACTCTGTCAATGTAACACAACCAGGGAAGATCAGACTGACCACACTCTGTCAATGTAACACACCCTGGGAAGAGCAGACTGACCCCCACTCTGTCAATGTAACACACACAGGGAAGTGCACACTGACCCCACTCTGTCATTGTAACATAGCAAGGGAAGAGCAGACTGACCCCACTCTGTCAATGTAACAAACCCTGGGAAAACAGACTGACCCCACTCTGTCAATGTAACACACCCAGGGAAGAGCAGACTGAACCCACTCTGTCAATGTAACACACCCAGGGAAGAGCAGACTGACCCCACTCTGTCAATGTAACACACCCAGGGAATAGCAGACTGACCCCACTCTGTCAATGTAACATACCCCTAAAAGAGCAGACTGGCCCCACTCTGTCAATGTGACACGCCCTGGGAAGAGCAGACTGACCACACTCTGTCAATGTTACCCACCCAGGGAAGAGCAGATTGACCCCACTCTGTCAATGTGACACGCCCTGGGAAGAGCAGACTGACCTCACTCTGTCAATGTAACACAGCCAGGGAAGAACAGACTGACCCCACTCTGTCAATGGAACACACCCAGGGAAGGGCAGACTGACCCCACTCTGTCAATGTAACACACCCAGGGAAGAGCAGACTGACCCCACTCTGTCAATGAAACACACCCATGGAAGAGCAGACTGACCCCACTCTGTCAATGTTACCCACTCAGGGAAGAGCAGATTGACCCCCCTCTGTCAATGTAACACACACAGAGAAGAGCAGACTGAACCCACTTTGTCAATGTAACACACCCAGGGAAGAGCAGACTGACCCCACTCTGTCAATGTAACACACCCAGGGAAGAGCAGACTGACCCCACTCTGTCAATGTAACACAGCCAGGGAAGAGCAGACTGACCCCACTCTGTCAATGTAACACACCCAGGGAAGAACAGACTGACCCCACTGTGTCAATGTAACAAACTTGGGGAAGAGCAGACTGACCCCAATCTGTCAATGTAACACACCCAGGGAAGAGAAGACTGACCCCACTCTGTCAATGTCACCCTCGCAGGGAAGAACAGACTGTCCCCACTCAGTCAATATAACACACCCAGGGAAGAGCAGACTGACCCCACTCTGTCAATGTAACACACCCAGGGAAGAACAGACTGACTCCACTCTCTCAATGTAACCCCCCCCAGGGAAGAGCAGACTGACCCCACTCTGTCAATGTAACACACCCAGGGAATAGCAGACTTACCCCACTCTGTCAATGTAACCCACCCATAAAAGAGCAGACTGGACCCAATCTGTCAATGAGACACGCCCTGGGAAGAGCAGACTGACCACACTCTGTCAATGTTACCCACCCAGGGAAGAGCAGATTGACCCCACTCTGTCAATGTGACACGCCCTGGGAAGAGCAGACTGACCTCACTCTGTCAATGTAACAGACCCAAGGAAGAACAGACTGACCCCATTCTGTCAATGTAACAAACCCTGGGAGAACAGACTGACCCCACTCTGTCAATGGAACACACCTAGGGAAGGGCAGACTGACCCCACTCTGTCAATGTAACACACCCAGGGAAGAGCAGACTGATACCACTCTGTCAATGTAACACACACAGGGGAGAGCAAACTGATCCCACTCTGTCAATGAAACAAACCCAGGGAAGAGCAGACTGACCCCACTCTGACAATGTTACCCACCCAGGGAAGAGCAGATTGACCCCACTCTGTCAATGTAACACACCCAGGGAAGAGCAGACTGACCCCACTCTGTCAATGTAACACATCCAGGGAAGAGCAGACTGACCCCACTCTGTCAATGTAACATAGCCAGGGAAGAGCAGACTGACCCCACTCTGTCAATGTAACACACCCAGGGAAGAACAGACTGACCCCACTGTGTCAATGTCACAAACTTGGGGAAGAGCAGACTGACCCCAATCTGTCAATGTAACACACCCAGGGAAGAGAAGACAGACCCCACTCTGTCAATGTAACCCTCCCAGGGAAGAGCAGACTGACCCCACTCTGTCAATGTGACACGCCCTGGGAAGAGCACACTTACCAAACTCTGTCAATGTAACACACCCAGGGAAGAGCAGACTGACCAAACTCTGTCAATGTAACAAACCCAGGGAAGAGCAGACTGACCCCACTCTGTCAATGTTACCCACCCAGGGAAGAGCAGATTGATCACACTCTGTCAATGTAACACACCCAGGGAAGAGCAGACTGACCCCACTCTGTCAATGTAACACAACCAGGGAAGAGCAGACTGACCCCACTCTGTCAATGTAAAACACCCAGGGAAGAGCAGACTGACCCCACTCTGTCAATGTAACACAGCCAGGGAAGAGCAGACTGACCCCACTCTGTCAATGTAACACACCCAGGGAAGAACAGACTAACCTCACTCTGTCAATGTAACAAACCCTGGGAGAACAGACTGACGCCACTCTGTCATTGGAACACACCTCGGGAAGGGCAGACTAACCTCACTCTGTCAATGTAACACACCCAGGGAAGAGCAGACTGACACCACTCTGTCAATGTAACACAGCCAGGGTAGAGCAGACTGACCCCACTCTGTCAATGTAACACACCCAGGGAAGAACAGACTGACCCCACTGTGTCAATGTAACAAACTTGGAGAAGAGCAGACTGACCCCAATCTGTCAATGTAACACACCCAGGGAAGAGAAGACTGACCCCACTCTGTCAATGTAACCCTCCAGGGAAGAGCAGACTGACCCCACTCTGTCAATGTTACACACACAGAGAAGAGCAGACTGATCCCACTCTGTCAATGTAAAACACCCAGGGAAGAACAGACTGACCCCACTCTGTCAATGTAACACACTCAGGGAGGAGCAAGCTGACCCCACTCTGTCAATGTAACCCTCACTGGGAAGAGCAGACTGACCTCACTCTGTCAATGTAAAACACCCAGGGAAGAACAGACTGACCCCACTCTGTCAATGTAACAAACCCTGGGAGAACAGACTGACGCCACTCTGTCAATGGAACACACCTAGGGAAGGGCAGACAAACCTCACTCTGTCAATGTAACACACCCAGCGAAGAGCAGACTGACACCACTCTGTCAATTTAACACACCCAGGGAAGAGCAATCTGACCCCACTCTGTCAATGAAACACACCCAGGGAAGAGCAGATTGACCCCACTCTGTCAATGTAACACACCCAGGGAAGAGCAGACTGACCCCACTCTGTCAATGTAACACACCCAGGGAAGAGCAGACTGACCCCACTCTGTCAATGTAACATACCCAGGGAAGAGCAGACTGACCCCACTCTGTCAATGTAACACACCCAGGGAAGAACAGACTGACCCCTCTGTGTCAATGTAACAAACTTGGGGAAGAGCAGACTGACCCCACTCTGTCAATGTTACACACACAGAGAAGAGCAGACTGATCCCACTCTGTCAATGTAAAACACCCAGGGAAGAACAGACTGACCCCACTCTGTCAATGTACCACACCCAGGGAAGAGCAAGCTGACCCCACTCTGTCAATGTAACCCTCACAGGGAAGAGCAGACTGACCTCTCTCTGTCAATGTAACACACCCAGGGAAGAGCAGACTGACACCACTCTGTCAATGTAACACAGCCAGGGTAGAGCAGACTGACCCCACTCTGTCAATGTAACACACCCAGGGAAGAACAGACTGACCCCACTGTGTCAATGTAACAAACTTGGAGAAGAGCAGACTGACCCCAATCTGTCAATGTAACACACCCAGGGAAGAGAAGACTGACCCCACTCTGTCAATGTAACCCTCTAGGGAAGAGCAGACTGTCCCCACTCTGTCAATGTTACACACACAGAGAAGAGCAGACTGATCCCACTCTGTCAATGTAAAACACCCAGGGAAGAACAGACTGACCCCACTCTGTCAATGTAACACACTCAGGGAGGAGCAAGCTGACCCCACTCTGTCAATGTAACCCTCACTGGGAAGAGCAGACTGACCTCACTCTGTCAATGTAAAACACCCAGGGAAGAACAGACTGACCCCACTCTGTCAATGTAACAAACCCTGGGAGAACAGACTGACGCCACTCTGTCAATGGAACACACCTAGGGAAGGGCAGACAAACCTCACTCTGTCAATGTAACACACCCAGGGAAGAGCAGACTGACACCACTCTGTCAATTTAACACACCCAGGGAAGAGCAAACTGACCCCACTCGGTCAATGAAACACACCCAGGGAAGAGCAGATTGACCCCACTCTGTCAATGTAACATACCCAGGGAAGAGCAGACTGACCCCACTCTGTCAATGTAACACACCCAGGGAAGAACAGACTGACCCCACTGTGTCAATGTAACAAACTTGGGGAAGAGCAGACTGACCCCACTCTGTCAATGTTACACACACAGAGAAGAGCAGACTGATCCAACTCTGTCAATGTAAAACACCCAGGGAAGAACAGACTGACCCCACTCTGTCAATGTACCACACCCAGGGAAGAGCAAGCTGACCCCACTCTGTCAATGTAACCCTCACAGGGAAGAGCAGACTGACCTCACTCTGTCAATGTAACACACCCAGGGAAAAAACAGACTGACCCCACACTGTCAATGTAACAAACCCTGGGAGAACAGACTGACGCCACTCTGTCAATGGAACACACCTAGGGAAGGGCAGACTGACACCACTCTGTCAATGTAACACACCCAGGGAAGAGAAGACTGACCCCACTTGTCAATGTAACCCTCCCAGGGAAGAGCAGACTGACCCCACTCTGTCAATGTAACACAGCCAGGGAAGAGCAGACTGAACTCACTCTGTCAATGTAACACAACCAGGGAAGATCAGACTGACCCCACTCTGTCAATGTAACACACCCAGGGAAGAGCAGACTGACCCCACTCTGTCAATGTAACCCACCCATAAAAGAGCAGACTGTCCCCACTCTGTCAATGTGACACGCCCTGGGAAGAGCACACTGACCCAACTCAGTCAATGTTACACACCCAGGGAAGAGCAGACTGACCAAACTCTGTCAATGTAACAAACCCAGGGAAGAGCAGACTGACCTCACTCTGTCAATGTAACCCACCCAGAGAAGAGTAGAATGTCCTCTTCTGCAAAATTACTCACACAGTGAACTGCAGACTTACCCCACTATGTCAATGTAACCAACCCAGTGATGTGCACACTGACCCCACTCTGTCATTGTAACACACCCAGGTAAGAGCAGACTGACCCCACTATGTCAATGTAACACACAATGGGAGAACAGACTTACCCCACTCTGTCATGTAACCCTCCCAGGGAAGAGCAGACTGACCCCACTCTGTCAATGTAACACACCCAGGGAAGAGCAGACTGAACTCACTCTGTCAATGTAACACAACCAGGGAAGAGCAGACTGACCCCACTCTGTCAATGTAACGCACCCAGGGAAGAGCAGACTGACCCCACTCTGTCAATGTAACAAACCCTGGGAGAACAGACTCAAGCCACTCTGTCAATGGAACACACCTAGGGAAGGGCAGACTAACCTCACTCTGTCAATGTAACACACCCAGGGAAGAGCAGACTGACACCACTCTGTCAATGTTACACACACAGAGAAGAGCAGACTGACCCCACTCTGTCAATGTAACACACCCAGGGAAGAACAGACTGACCCCACTGTGTCAATGTAACAAACTTGGGGAAGAGCAGACTGACCCCAATCTGTCAATGTAACACACCCAGGGAAGAGAAGACTGACCCCACTCTGTCAATGTAACCCTCCGGGGAAGAGCAGACTGACCCCACTCTGTCAATGTTACCCACACAGAGAAGAGCAGACTGATCCCACTCTGTCAATGTAAAACACCCAGGGAAGAACAGACTGACCCCACTCTGTCAATGTAACAAACCCTGGGAGAACAGACTGACGCCACTCTGTCAATGGAACACACCTAGGGAAGGGCAGACTAACCTCACTCTGTCAATGTAACACACCCAGGGAAGAGCAGACTGACACCACTCTCTCAATGTAACACACCCAGGGAAGAGCAAACTGACCCCACTCTGTCAATGAAACACACCCAGGGAAGAGCAGATTGACCCCACTCTGTCAATGTAACACACCCAGGGAAGAGTAAACTGACCCTACTCTGTCAATGTAACACACCCAGGGAGGAGCAGACTGACCCAACACTGTCAATTTAACACAACCAAGGAAGAACAGACTGACCCCACTCTGTCAATGTAACACACTCAGGGAAGAGCAGACTGACCCCAATCGGTCAATGTAACACACCCAGGGAAGAGAAGACTGACCCCACTGTGTCAATGTAACAAACCCAGGGAAGAGCAGACTGACCTCACTCTGTCAATGTAACACACCCAGGGAAGAGCAGACTGACCCCACTCTGTCAATGTAACACACCCAGGGAAGAGCAGACTGAACTCACTCTGTCAATGTAACACAACCAGGGAAGATCAGACTGACCACACTCTGTCAATGTAACACACGCAGGGAAGAGCAGACTGAATTCATTCTGTCAATGTAACCCACCCATAAAAGAGCAGACTGACCCCACTCTGTCAATGTGACACGCCCTGGGAAGAGCAGACTGACCACACTCTGTCAATGTAACACACCCTCGGAAGAGCAGACTGACCCCGACTCTGTCAATGTAACACACACAAGGAAGTGCACACTGACGCCACTCTGTCATTGTAACACAGCAAGGGAAGAGCAGACTGACCCCACTCTGTCAATGTAACACACCCAGGGTAGAGCAGACTGAACCCACTCTGTCAATGTAACACACACAGGGAAGAACAGACTGTCCCCACTCAGTCAATGTAACACACCCAGGGAAGAGCAGACTGACCCCACTCTGTTAATGTAACACACCCAGGGAAGAACAGACTGACTCCACTCTCTCAATGTAACCCCCCCAGGGAAGAGCAGACTGACCCCACTCTGTCAATGTAACACACCCAGGGAATAGCAGACTTACCCCACTCTGTCAATGTAACCCACCCATAAAAGAGCAGACTGGCCCCAAATTGTCAATGAGACACGCCCTGGGAAGAGCAGACTGACCACACTCTGTCAATGTTACCCACCCAGGGAAGAGCAGATTGACCCCACTCTGTCAATGTGACACGCCCTGGGAAGAGCAGACTGACCTCACTCTGTCAATGTAACACACCCAAGGAAGAACAGACTGACCCCATTCTGTCAATGTAACAAACCCTGGGAGAACAGACTGACCCCACTCTGTCAATGGAACACACCTAGGGAAGGGCAGACTGACCCCACTCTGTCAATGTAACACACCCAGGGAAGAGCAGACTGACACCACTCTGTCAATGTAACACACACAGGGGAGAGCAAACCGATCCCACTCTGTCAATGAAACAAACCCAGGGAAGAGCAGACTGACCCCACTCTGACAATGTTACCCACCCAGGGAAGAGCAGATTGACCCCACTCTGTCAATGTAACACACCCAGGGAAGAGCAGACTGACCCCACTCTGTCAATGTAACACATCCAGGGAAGAGCAGACTGACCCCACTCTGTCAATGTAACATAGCCAGGGAAGAGCAGACTGACCCCACTCTGTCAATGTAACACACCCAGGGAAGAACAGACTGACCCCACTGTGTCAATGTAACAAACTTGGGGAAGAGCAGACTGACCCCAATCTGTCAAAGTAACACACCCAGGGAAGAGAAGACAGACCCCACTCTGTCAATGTAACCCTCCCAGGGAAGAGCAGACTGACCACACTCTGTCAATGTAACACACCCAGGGAAGAGCAGACTGAACTCACTCTATCAATGTAACACAACCAGGGAAGATCAGACTGACCCCACTCTGTCAATGTAACACAACCAGGGAAGGTCAGACTGACCCCACTCTGTCAATGTAACACAACCAGGGAAGATCAGACTGACCCCACTCTGTCAATGTAACACACTCTGGGAGAACAGACTGACCCCACTCTGTCAATGTAACACACCCAGGGAAGAGCAGACTGAACCCACTCTGTCAATGTAACACACCCAGGGAAGAACAGACTGACCCCACTTTGTCAATGTAATACACTCAGGGAAGAACAGACTGACCCCATTCAGTCAATGTAACACACCCAGGGAAGAGCAGACTGACCCCACTCTGTCAATGTAACACACCCAGGGAAGAACAGACTGACTCCACTCTGTCAATGTAACCCCCCCCAAAGGAAGAGCAGACTGACCCCACTCTGTCAATGTAACACACCCAGGAAATAGCAGATTTACCCCACTCTGTCAATGTAACCCACCCATAAAAGAGCAGACTGGCCCCACTCTGTCAATGTGACACGCCCTGGGAAGAGCAGACTGACCACACTCTGTCAATGTAGCACACCCAGGGAAGAACAGACTGACCCCACTCTGTCAATGTAACAAACCCTGGGAGAACAGACTGACCCCATTCTGTCAATGGAACACACCTAGGGAAGGGCAGACTGACCCCACTCTGTCAATGTAACACACCCAGGGAAGAGCAGACTGACACCACTCTGTCAATGTAACGCACCCAGGGAAGAGCAAACTGACCCCACTCTGTCAATGAAACACACCCAGGGAAGAGCAGACTGACCCCACTCTGTCAATGTAACACACCCAGGGAAGAGCAGACTGACCCCACTCTGTCAATGTAACATAGCCAGGGAAGAGCAGACTGACCCCACTCTGTCAATGTAACACACTCAGGGAAGAGCAGACTGACCCCACTCTGTCAATGTAACATAGCCAGGGAAGAGCAGACTGACCCCACTCTGTCAATGTAACACACCCAGGGATGAACAGACTGACCCCACTGTGTCAATGTAACATATTTGGGGAAGAGCAGACTGACCCCAATCTGTCAATGTTACACACCCAGGGAAGAGAAGACTGACCCCACTCTGTCAATGTAACCCTCCCAGGGAAAAGCAGACTGACCCCACTCTGTCAATGTAACACACCCAGTGAAGAGCAGACTGAACTCACTCTGTCAATGTAACACAACCAGGGAAGATCAGACTGACCCCACTCTGTCAATGTAACACACCCAGGGAAGAGCAGACTGACCCCACTCTGTCAATGTAACCCACCCATAAAAGAGCAGACTGTCCCCACTCTGTCAATGTGACACGCCCTGGGAAGAGCACACTGACCCAACTCTGTCAATGTAACACACCCAGGGAAGAGTAGACTGACCCCACTGTGTCAATGTAACAAAACCAGGGAAGAGCAGACTGACCTCACTCTGTCAATGTAACACACCCAGGGAAGAGCAGACTGAATTCATTCTGTCAATGTAACCCACCCATAAAAGAGCAGACTGACCCCACTCTGTCAATGTGACACGCCCTGGGAAGAGCAGACTGACCACACTCTGTCAATGTAACACACCCTGGGAAGAGCAGACTGACCCCCACTCTGTCAATGTAACACACACAAGGAAGTGCACACTGACGCCACTCTGTCATTGTAACACAGCAAGGGAAGAGCAGACTGACCCCACTCTGTCAATGTAACAAACCCTGGGAGAACAGACCGACCCCACTCTGTCAATGTAACACACCCAGGGAAGAGCAGACTGAACCCACTCTGTCAATGTAACACACCCAGGGAAGAACAGACCTACCCCACTCTGTCAATGTAATACACCCAGGGAAGAACAGACTGTCCCCACTCAGTCAATGTAACACACCCAGGGAAGAGCAGACTGACCCCACTCTGTCAATGTAACACACCCAGGGAAGAACAGACTGACTCCACTCTCTCAATGTAACCCCCGCAGGGAAGAGCAGACTGACCCCACTCTGTCAATGTAACACACCCAGGGAATAGCAGACTTACCCCACTCTGTCAATGTAACCCACCCATAAAAGAGCAGACTGGCCCCACTCTGTCAATGAGACACGCCCTGGGAAGAGCAGACTGACCACACTCTGTCAATGTTACCCACCCAGGGAAGAGCAGATTGACCCCACTCTGTCAATGTGACACGCCCTGGGAAGAGCAGACTGACCTCACTCTGTCAATGTAACACACCCAGGGAAGAACAGACTGACCCCATTCTGTCAATGTAACAAACCCTGGGAGAACAGACTGACCCCACTCTGTCAATGGAACACACCTAGGGAAGGGCAGACTGACCCCACTCTGTCAATGTAACACACCCAGGGAAGAGCAGACTGACACCACTCTGTCAATGTAACACACACAGGGGAGAGCAAACTGACCCCACTCTGTCAATGAAACAAACCCAGGGAAGAGCAGACTGACCCCACTCTGTCAATGTAACACACCCAGGGAAGAGCAGACTGAACCCACTCAATCAATGTAACACACCCAGGGAAGAACAGACTGACCCCACTCTGTCAATGTAACCCAACCAAAAAAGAGCAGACTGTCCCCACTCTGTCAATGTGACACACCCAGGGAAGAGCAGACTGACCAAACTCTGTCAATGTAACAAACCCAGGGAAGAGCAGACTGACCTCACTCTGTCAATGTAACACACCCAGAGAAGAGCAGAATGACCTCTTCTGCAAAGTTACTCACACAGTGAACTGCAGACTTACCCCACTCTGTCAATGTAACCCACCCAGTGAAGTGCACATTGACCCCACTCTGTCATTGTAACACACCCAGGGAAGAGCAGACAGATACCACTCTGTCAATGTAACACACCAAGGGAAGGACAGACTGACCCCACTTTGTCAATTTAACACACCCAGGGAAGAGCAGACTGACCCCACTCTGTCAATGGAACACACCCAGGGGAGAGCAGACTGACACCACCCTGTCACTGTAACACTCCCAGGGAAGAACAGACTGACGCCACTCTGTCAATGTAACACACCCAGGGAAGAGCAGACTGACCCAACACAGTCAATTTAACACACCCAAGGAAGAACAGACTGACCCCACTCTGTCAATGTAAAACACTCAGGGAATAGCAGACTGACCCCAATCAGTCAATGTAACACACCCAGGGAAGAGCAGACTGAATTCATTCTGTCAATGTAACCCACCCATAAAAGAGCAGACTGACCCCACTCTGTCAATGTGACTCGCCCTGGGAAGAGCAGACTGACCACACTCTGTCAATGTAACACACCCTGGGAAGAGCAGACTGACCCCCACTCTGTCAATGTAACACACACAGGGAAGTGTACACTGACCGCACTCTGTCATTGTAACACAGCAAGGGAAGAGCAGACTGACCCCACTCTGTCAATGTAACAAACCCTGGGAGATACGACTGTCCCCACGCTGTCAATGTAACACACCCAGGGAAGAGCAGACTGAACCCACTCTGTCAATGTAACACACCCAGGGAAGAACAGACTGACCCCACTCTGTCAATGTAAAACACCCAGGGAAGAGCAGACTGACCCCACTCAGTCAATGTAACCCACCCATAAAAGAGCAGACTGACCCCACTCTGTCAATGTGACACGCCCTGGGAAGAGCAGACTGACCACACTCTGTCAATGCAACACACCCTGGGAAGAGCAGACTGACCCCCACTCTGTCAATGTAACACACCCAGGGAAGTGAGCACTGACCCCACTCTGTCATTGTAACACACCAAGGGAAGAGCAGACTGACCCCACTGTGTCAATGTGACACACTTGGGTAAGAGCAGACTGACCCCAATCAGTCAACATAACACACCCAGGGAAGAGAAGACTGACCCCACTCTGTCAATGTAACCCTCCCAGGGAAGAGCAGACTGACCCCACTGTGTCAAAGTAACAC
The DNA here is from genome assembly GCF_047496795.1 of Chiloscyllium punctatum. Lineage (NCBI taxonomy): Eukaryota > Metazoa > Chordata > Chondrichthyes > Orectolobiformes > Hemiscylliidae > Chiloscyllium > Chiloscyllium punctatum. The sequence continues at coordinate 454,446 of NC_092785.1, forward strand.
ACCCAGGGAAGAGCAGACTGACCACACTCAGTCAATGTAACCCACACATAAAAGAGCAGACTGAGCCCACTCTGTCAATGTAACACAGCCAGGAAAGAGCAGACTGACCCCAATCTGTCAATGTAACACACCCAGGGAAAAGCAGACTGACCCCGCTGTGTTAATGTAACACACCCAGGGAAGAGCAGACTGACCCCACTCTGTCAGTATATCACACCCAGGGAAGAGCAGACTGACCCCACTCTGTCAATGTAACACACCCAGGGAAGAGCAGACTGACGCCACTCTGTCAATGTAACACACCCAGGGAAGAGCAGACTGACCCAACACAGTCAATTTAACACACCCAAGGAAGAACAGACTGACCCCACTCTGTCAATGTAAAACACTCAGGGAATAGCAGACTGACCCCAATCAGTCAATGTAACACACCCAGGGAAGAGCAGACTGAATTCATTCTGTCAATGTAACCCACCCATAAAAGAGCAGACTGACCCCACTCTGTCAATGTGACTCGCCCTGGGAAGAGCAGACTGACCACACTCTGTCAATGTAACACACCCTGGGAAGAGCAGACTGACCCCCACTCTGTCAATGTAACACACACAGGGAAGTGTACACTGACCGCACTCTGTCATTGTAACACAGCAAGGGAAGAGCAGACTGACCCCACTCTGTCAATGTAACAAACCCTGGGAGATACGACTGTCCCCACGCTGTCAATGTAACACACCCAGGGAAGAGCAGACTGAACCCACTCTGTCAATGTAACACACCCAGGGAAGAACAGACTGACCCCACTCTGTCAATGTAAAACACCCAGAGAAGAGCAGACTGACCCCACTCAGTCAATGTAACCCACCCATAAAAGAGCAGACTGACCCCACTCTGTCAATGTGACACGCCCTGGGAAGAGCAGACTGACCACACTCTGTCAATGCAACACACCCTGGGAAGAGCAGACTGACCCCCACTCTGTCAATGTAACACACCCAGGGAAGTGAGCACTGACCCCACTCTGTCATTGTAACACACCAAGGGAAGAGCAGACTGACCCCACTGTGTCAATGTGACACACTTGGGTAAGAGCAGACTGACCCCAATCAGTCAACATAACACACCCAGGGAAGAGAAGACTGACCCCACTCTGTCAATGTAACCCTCCCAGGGAAGAGCAGACTGACCCCACTGTGTCAAAGTAACACACCCAGGGAAGAGCAGACTGACCACACTCAGTCAATGTAACCCACACATAAAAGAGCAGACTGAGCCCACTCTGTCAATGTAACACAGCCAGGAAAGAGCAGACTGACCCCAATCTGTCAATGTAACACACCCAGGGAAAAGCAGACTGACCCCACTGTGTTAATGTAACACACCCAGGGAAGAGCAGACTGACCCCACTCTGTCAGTATATCACACCCAGGGAAGAGCAGACTGACCCCACTCTGTCAATGTAACACACCCAGGGAAGAGCAGACTGACCCCACTCTGTCAATGTAAGACACCCAGGGAAGAGTAGACTGACCCCAATCTGTCAATGTAATACACCCAGGGTAGAGCAGACTGACCTCACTCTGTCAATGTAACACACCCAGGGAAGAGCAGACTGTCCCCACTCTGTCAATGTAACACACCCAGGGAAGAGCAGACTGATCCCACTCTGTCAAGGTAAAACACCGAGGGAAGAGCAGACTTACCCCACTCTGTCAATGTCACGCACCCAGGGAAGAGCAGACTGACCCCACTCTGTCAATGTAACACACCCAGTGAAGAGCAGACTGACCCCACTCTGTCAATGTCACGCACCCAGGGAAGAGCACAATGACCGCACTCTGTCAATGTAACACACCCTGGGAAGAGCAGACTGACCCCACTCTGTCAATGTAACACACCCTGGGAAGAGCAGACTGACCCCACTCTGTCAATGTAACACACCCTGGGAAGAGCAGACTGACCACACTCTGTCACTGTAACACACCCAGGGAAGAGCAGACTGACCCCACTCTGTCAATGTAACAAACCCAGGGAAGAGCAGACTGACCCCACTCTGTCAATGTAACACACCCAGGGAAGAGCAGACTGACCCCACTCTGTCAATGTAAAACACCCAGGGAAGAGCAGACTGACCCCATTCTGTCAATGTAACCCACCCATAAAAGAGCAGACTGACCCCACTCTGTCAATGTGACACGCCCTGGGAAGAGCAGACTGACACCACTCTGTCATTGTAACACACCTAGGGAAGAGCAGACTGACCCCACTGTGTCAATGGAACACACTTGGGGAAGAGCAGACTGACCCCAATCAGTCAACGTAACACACCCAGGGAAGAGAAGACTGACCCCACTCTGTCAATGTAACCCTCCCAGGGAAGAGCAGACTGACCCCACTCTGTCAATGTAACACACCCAGGGAAGAGCAGACTGACCACACTCAGTCAATGTAACCCACCCATAAAAGAGCAGACTGAGCCCACTCTGTCAATGTAACACAGCCAGGAAAGAGCAGACTGACCCCAATCTGTCAATGTAACACACCCAGGGAAAAACAGACTGACCCCATTGTGTTAATGTAACACACCCAGGGAAGAGCAGACTGACCCCACTCTGTCAGTATATCACACCCAGGGAAGAGCAGACTGACCCCACTCTGTCAATGTAACACACCCAGGGAAGAGCAGACTGACCCCACTCTGTCAATGTAAGACACCCAGGGAAGAGTAGACTGACCCCAATCTGTCAATGTAATACACCCAGGGTAGAGCAGACTGACCTCACTCTGTCAATGTAACACACCCAGGGAAGAGCAGACTGTCCCCACTCTGTCAATGTAACACACCCAGGGAAGAGCAGACTGACCCCACTCTGACAATGTAAAACACCGAGGGAAGAGCAGACTTACCCCACTCTGTCAATGTCACGCACCCAGGGAAGAGCAGACTGACCCCACTCTGTCAATGTAACACACCCAGTGAAGAGCAGACTGACCCCACTCTGTCAATGTCACGCACCCAGGGAAGAGCACACTGACCGCACTCTGTCAATGTAACACACCCAGGGAAGAGCAGACTGACCCCACTCTGTCAATGTAACACACCCTGGGAAGAGCAGACTGACCCCACACTGTCAATGTAACACACCCTGGGAAGAGCAGACTGACCCCACTCTGTCACTGTAACACACCCAGGGAAGAGCAGACTGACCCCACTCTGTCAATGTAACAAACCCAGGGAAGGTCAGACTGACCCCACTCTGTCAATGTAACACAACCAGGGAAGATCATACTGACCCCACTCTGTCAATGTAACACACTCTGGGAGAACAGACTGATCCCACTCTGTCAATGTAACATAGCCAGGGGAGAGCAGACTGACCTCACTCTGTCAATGTAGCACGCCCAGGGAAGAACAGACTGACCCCACTCTGTCCATGTAACAAACCCTGGGAGAACAGACTGACCCCACTCTGTCAATGGAACACACCCAGGGAAGGGCAGACTGACCCCACTCTGTCAATGTAACACACCCAGGGAAGAGCAGACTGACACCACTCTGTCAATGTAACGCACCCAGGGAAGAGCAAACTGACCCAACTCTGTCAATGAAACACACCCAGGGAAGAGCAGACTGACCCCACTCTGTCAATGTTACCCACCCCGGGAAGAGCAGATTGACCCCACTCTGTCAATGTAACACACCCAGGGAAGAGCTGACTGACCCCACTCTGTCAATGTAACACACCCAGGGAAGAGCTGACTGACCCCACTCTGTCAATGTAACATAGCCAGGGAAGAGCAGACTGACCCCACTGTGTCAATGTAACAAACTTGGGGAAGAGCAGACTGACCCAATCTGTCAATGTTACACACCCAGGGAAGAGAAGACTGACCCCACTCTGTCAATGTAACCCTCCCAGGGAAAAGCAGACTGACCCCACTCTGTCAATGTAAATCACCCAGGGAAGAGCAGACTGAACTCACTCTGTCAATGTAACACACCCAGGGAAGAGCAGACTGACCCCACTCTGTAAATGTCACCCACCCATAAAAGAGCAGACTGTCCCCACTCTGTCAATGTGACACGCCCTGGGAAGAGCACACTGACCCAACTCTGTCAATGTAACACACCCAGGGAAGAGCAGACTGACCAAACTCTGTCAATGTAACAAACCCAGGGAAGAGCAGACTGACCTCACTCTGTCAATGTAACACACGCTGGGAATAGCAGACACACCCCACTCTGTCAATGTAACATACTCAGGGAATAGCAGTCTGACCACACTCTGTCAATGTATCACACCCAGGGGAGAGCAGACTGAACCAACCCGGTCAATGTAACTCACCCAGGGAAGAGCAGACTGACCTCACTCTGTCAATGTAACACACCCTGGGAAGAGCAGACTGACCCCCACTCTGTCAATGTAACACACACAGGGAAGTGCACACTGACCCCACTCTGTCATTGTAACACAGCAAGGGAAGAGCAGACTGACCCCACTCTTGCAATGTAACAAACCCTGGGAGAACAGACTGACCCCACTCTGTCAATGTAACAAACCCTGGGAGAACAGACTGACCCCACTCTGTCAATGGAACACACCCAGGGAAGGGCAGACTGACCCCACTCTGTCAATGTAACACACGCAGGGAAGAGCAGACTGACACCACTCTGTCAATGTAACGCACCCAGGGAAGAGCAGACTGACCCAATCTGTCAATGTTACACACCCAGGGAAGAGAAGACTGACCCCACTCTGTCAATGTAACCCTCCCAGGGAAAAGCAGACTGACCCCACTCTGTCAATGTAAATCACCCAGGGAAGAGCAGACTGAACTCACTCTGTCAATGTAACACACCCAGGGAAGAGCAGACTGACCCCACTCTGTAAATGTCACCCACCCATAAAAGAGCAGACTGTCCCCACTCTGTCAATGTGACACGCCCTGGGAAGAGCACACTGACCCAACTCTGTCAATGTAACACACCCAGGGAAGAGCAGACTGACCAAACTCTGTCAATGTAACAAACCCAGGGAAGAGCAGACTGACCTCACTCTGTCAATGTAACACACGCTGGGAATAGCAGACACACCCCACTCTGTCAATGTAACATACTCAGGGAATAGCAGTCTGACCACACTCTGTCAATGTATCACACCCAGGGGAGAGCAGACTGAACCAACCCGGTCAATGTAACTCACCCAGGGAAGAGCAGACTGACCTCACTCTGTCAATGTAACACACCCTGGGAAGAGCAGACTGACCCCCACTCTGTCAATGTAACACACACAGGGAAGTGCACACTGACCCCACTCTGTCATTGTAACACAGCAAGGGAAGAGCAGACTGACCCCACTCTTGCAATGTAACAAACCCTGGGAGAACAGACTGACCCCACTCTGTCAATGTAACACACCCAGGGAAGAGCAGACTGAACCCACTCAATCAATGTAACACACCCAGGGAAGAACAGACAGACCCCACTCTGTCAATGTAACCCAACCAAAAAAGAGCAGACTGTCCCCACTCTGTCAATGTGACACGCCCTGGGAAGAGCACACTGACCCAACTCTGTCAATGTAACACACCCAGGGAAGAGCAGACTGACCAAACTCTGTCAATGTAACAAACCCAGGGAAGAGCAGACTGACCTCACTCTGTCAATGTAACACACCCAGAGAAGAGCAGAATGACCTCTTCTGCAAAGTTACTCACACAGTGAACTGCAGACTTACCCCACTCTGTCAATGTAACCCACCCAGTGAAGTGCACATTGACCCCACTCTGTCATTGTAACACACCCAGGGAAGAGCAGACAGATACCACTCTGTCAATGTAACACACCAAGGGAAGAACAGACTGACCCCACTTTGTCAATTTAACACACCCAGGGAAGAGCAGACTGACCCCACTCTGTCAATGGAACACACCCAGGGGAGAGCAGACTGACACCACCCTGTCACTGTAACACTCCCAGGGAAGAACAGACTGACGCCACTCTGTCAATGTAACACACCCAGGGAAGAGCAGACTGACCCAACACAGTCAATTTAACACACCCAAGGAAGAACAGACTGACCCCACTCTGTCAATGTAACACACTCAGGGAATAGCAGACTGACCCCAATCAGTCAATGTAACACACCCAGGGAAGAGAAGACTGAGCCCACTCTGTCAATGTAACAAACCCAGGGAAGAGCAGACTGACCTCACTCTGTCAATGTAACACACCCAGGGAAGAGCAGACTGACCCCACTCTGTCAATGTAACACACCCAGGGAAGAGCAGACTGAACTCACTCTGTCAATGTTACACAACCAGGGAAGATCAGACTGACCACACTCTGAAAATGTAACACACGCAGGGAAGAGCAGACTGAATTCATTCTGTCAATGTAACCCACCCATAAAAGAGCAGACTGACCCCACTCTGTCAATGTGACTCGCCCTGGGAAGAGCAGACTGACCACACTCTGTCAATGTAACACACCCTGGGAAGAGCAGACTGACCCCCACTCTGCCAATGTAACACACACAGGGAAGTGTACACTGACCGCACTCTGTCATTGTAACACAGCAAGGGAAGAGCAGACTGACCCCACTCTGTCAATGTAACAAACCCTGGGAGATAAGACTGTCCCCACGCTGTCAATGTAACACACCCAGGGAAGAGCAGACTGAACCCACTCTGTCAATGTAACACACCCAGGGAAGAACAGACTAACCCCTCTCTGTCAATGTGACACGCCCTGGGAAGAGCAGACTGACCACACTCTGTCAATGCAACACACCCTGGGAAGAGCAGACTGACCCCCACTCTGTCAATGTAACACACCCAGGGAAGTGAGCACTGACCCCACTCTGTCATTGTAACACACCAAGGGAAGAGCAGACTGACCCCACTGTGTCAATGTAACACACTTGGGGAAGAGCAGACTGACCCCAATCAGTCAACGTAACACACCCAGGGAAGAGAAGACTGACCAAACTCTGTCAATGTAACCCTCCCAGGGAAGAGCAGACTGACCCCACTGTGTCAAAGTAACACACCCAGGGAAGAGCAGACTGACCACACTCTGTCAATGTAACCCACCCATAAAAGAGCAGACTGAGCCCACTCTGTCAATGTAACGCAGCCAGGAAAGAGCAGACTGACCCCAATCTGTCAATGTAACACACCCAGGGAAAAACAGACTGACCCCACTGTGTTAATGTAACACACCCAGGGAAGAGCAGACTGACCCCACTCTGTCAATGTAAGACACCCAGGGAAGAGTAGACTGACCCCAATCTGTCAATGTAATACACCCAGGGTAGAGCAGACTGACCTCACTCTGTCAATGTAACACACCCAGGGAAGAGCAGACTGTCCCCACTCTGTCAATGTAACACACCCTGGGAAGAGCAGACTGACCCCACTCTGTCACTGTAACACACCCAGGGAAGAGCAGACTGACCCCACTCTGTCAATGTAACACACCCAGTGAAGAGCAGACTGACCCCACTCTGTCAATGTCACGCACCCAGGGAAGAGCACACTGACCGCACTCTGTCAATGTAACACACCCAGGGAAGAGCAGACTGACCCCACTCTGTCAATGTAACACACCCTGGGAAGAGCAGACTGACCCCACTCTGTCACTGTAACACACCCAGGGAAGAGCAGACTGACCCCACTCTGTCAATGTAACAAACCCAGGGAAGAGCAGACTGACCCCACTCTGTCAATGTAACACACCCAGGGAAGAGCAGACTGACCCCACTCTGTCAATGTAAAACACCCAGGGAAGAGCAGACTGACCCCATTCTGTCAATGTAACCCACCCATAAAAGAGCAGACTGACCCCACTCTGTCAATGTGACACGCCCTGGGAAGAGCAGACTGACCACACTCTGTCAATGCAACACACCCTGGGAAGAGCAGACTGACCCCCACTCTGTCAATGTAACACACCCAGGGAAGTGCGCACTGATACCACTCTGTCATTGTAACACACCTAGGGAAGAGCAGACTGACCCCACTGTGTCAATGGAACACACTTGGGGAAGAGCAGAGTGACCCCAATCAGTCAACGTAACACACCCAGGGAAGAGAAGACTGACCCCACTCTGTCAATGTAACCCTCCCAGGGAAGAGCAGACTGACCCCACTCTGTCAATGTAACACACCCAGGGAAGAGCAGACTGACCACACTCAGTCAATGTAACCCACCCATAAAAAAGCAGACTGAGCCCACTCTGTCAATGTAACACAGCCAGGAAAGAGCAGACTGACCCCAATCTGTCAATGTAACACACCCAGGGAAAAACAGACTGACCCCACTGTGTTAATGTAACACACCCAGGGAAGAGCCGACTGACCCCACTCTGTCAGTATATCACACCCAGGGAAGAGCAGACTGACCCCACTCTGTCAATGTAACACACCCAGGGAAGAGCAGACTGACCCCACTCTGTCAATGTAAGACACCCAGGGAAGAGTAGACTGACCCCAATCTGTCAATGTAATACACCGAGGGTAGAGCAGATTGACCTCACTCTGTCAATGTAACACACCCAGGGACAAGCAGACTGTCCCCACTCTGTCAATGTAACACACACAGGGAAGAGCAGACTGACCCCACTCTGTCAATGTAAAACACCGAGGGAAGAGCAGACTTACCCCACTCTGTCAATGTCACGCACCCAGGGAAGAGCAGACTGACCCCACTCTGTCAATGTAACACACCCAGTGAAGAGCAGACTGACCTCACTCTGTCAATGTCACGCACCCAGGGAAGAGCACACTGACCGCACTCTGTCAATGTAACACACCCAGGGAAGAGCAGACTGACCCCACTCTGTCAATGTAACACACCCTGGGAAGAGCAGACTGACCCCACTCTGTCAATGTAACACACCCTGGGAAGAGCAGACTGACCCCACTCTGTCACTGTAACACACCCAGGGAAGAGCAGACTGACCCCACTCTGTCAATGTAACAAACCCAGGGAAGAGCAGACTGACCCCACTCTGTCAATGTAACACACCCAGGGAAGAGCAGACTCACCCCACTCTGTCAATGTAAAACACCCAGGGAAGAGCAGACTGACCCCATTCTGTCAACGTTTCACATCCAGGGAAGATCAGACTGACCCAACTCTGTCAATGTAACACATTCTGGGAAGAGCAGACTGACCCAACTCTGTCATTGAAACACACCCAGGGAAGAGCAGACTGACCCCTCTCTGTCATTGTAACGCACCCAGGGAAGAGCAGACTGACCTCACTCTGTCAATGTAACACACCCAGGGAAGAGCAGACTGAGCCCCCTCTGTCAATGTAACACACCCAGGGAACAGAAGATTGACCTGGCTAGGTCAATGTAACATACCCAGGGAAGAGCAGACTAAACCCAATCTGTCAATGTAACACACCCAGGGAGGAGCAGACTGACCCCACTCTGTCAATGTAACACACACAGGGAAGAGCAGATTGACCCCACTCTGTCAATGTCACGCACCCAGGCAAGAGCAGACTGACCGCATTCTGTCAATATCACGCACCCAGGGAAGAGCAGACTGACCCCACTGTGTCAATATAACATACACAGGGAAGAGCAGACTGACCACACTCTGCCATTGCAACACACCCAGGGAAGAGCAGACTGTGTTCTCTCTGTCAATGTAACACAACCAGGGAAGAGCAGACTGACCCCTGTCTCTCAACGTTATACACACAGGGAACATCAGACTGACCCAACTCTGTCAATGTAACACACCCTGGGAAGAGCAGACTGACCCCACTCTGTCAATGTAACACACCCAGGGAAGAGCAGACTGACCTCACTCTGTCAATGTAACACACCCAGGGAAGAGCAGACTAACCCCACTCTGTCAATGTAACACACCCAGCGAAAGGCAGACGGACCCTGTTCTGTCAATGTAACACACCCAGGGAAGAGCATACTGACCCCACTCTGTCAGTATAACACACCCAGGGAAGAGCAGACTGACCCCACTCTGTCAAAGTAACACACTCAGGGAAGAGCAGACTGTCCCCACTCTGTCAAAGTAACACACTCAGGGAAGAGCAGACTGACCCCACTCTGTCATTGTAACACACCCAGGGAAAGGCAGACGGACCCTGTTCTGTCAATGTAACGCACCCAGGGAAGAGCAGACTGACCCCACTCTGTCAGGATAACACACCCAGGGAAGTGCAGACTGACCCAACTCTGTCAATGGAACACACCCAGGGAAGAGCAGACTGACCCCACTCTGTCAGGATAACACACCCAGGGAAGAGCAGACTGACCCCACTCTGTCAATGGAACACACCCAGGGAAGAGCAGACTGACCACACTCTGCCATTGCAACACACCCAGGGAAGAGCAGACTGAGTTCTCTCTGTCAATGTAACACAACCAGGGAAGAGCAGACTGACCCCTGTCTCTCAACGTTATACACCCAGGGAACATCAGACTGACCCAACTCTGTCAATGTAACACACCCTGGGAAGAGCAGACTGACCCCACTCTGTCAGGATAACACACCCAGGGAAGAGCAGACTGACCCCACTCTGTCAATGGAACACACCCAGGGGAGAGCAGACTGACCCCACTCTGTCAGGATAACACACCCAGGGAAGAGCAGACTGACCCCACTGTGTCAATATAACATACACAGGGAAGAGCAGACTGACCGCACTCTGCCATTGCAACACACCCAGGGAAGAGCAGACTGAGTTCTCTCTGTCAATGTAACACAACCAGGGAAGAGCAGACTGACCCCTGTCTCTCAACGTTATACACCCAGGGAACATCAGACTGACCCAACTCTGTCAATGTAACACACCCTGGGAAGAGCAGACTGACCCCACTCTGTCAATGTAACACACCCAGGGAAGAGCAGACTGACCTCACTCTGTCAATGTAACACACCCAGGGAAGAGCAGACTAACCCCACTCTGTCAATGTAACACACCCAGGGAAAGGCAGACGGACCCTGTTCTGTCAATGTAACACACCCAGGGAAGAGCATACTGACCCCACTCTGTCAAAGTAACACACTCAGGGAAGAGCAGACTGTCCCCACTCTGTCAATGTAAGACACACAGGGAAGAGTAGACTGACCCCACTCTGTCAATGTAACACACCCAGGGAAGAGCAGACTGACCCCTGTCTCTCAACGTTATACACCCAGGGAACATCAGACTGACCCAACTCTGTCAATGTAACACACCCTGGGAAGAGCAGACTGACCCCACTCTGTCAGGATAACACACCCAGGGAAGAGCAGACTGACCCCACTCTGTCAATGGAACACACCCAGGGGAGAGCAGACTGACCCCACTCTGTCAGGATAACACACCCAGGGAAGAGCAGACTGACCCCACTGTGTCAATATAACATACACAGGGAAGAGCAGACTGACCGCACTCTGCCATTGCAACACACCCAGGGAAGAGCAGACTGAGTTCTCTCTGTCAATGTAACACAACCAGGGAAGAGCAGACTGACCCCTGTCTCTCAACGTTATACACCCAGGGAACATCAGACTGACCCAACTCTGTCAATGTAACACACCCTGGGAAGAGCAGACTGACCCCACTCTGTCAATGTAACACACCCAGGGAAGAGCAGACTGACCTCACTCTGTCAATGTAACACACCCAGGGAAGAGCAGACTAACCCCACTCTGTCAATGTAACACACCCAGGGAAAGGCAGACGGACCCTGTTCTGTCAATGTAACACACCCAGGGAAGAGCATACTGACCCCACTCTGTCAAAGTAACACACTCAGGGAAGAGCAGACTGTCCCCACTCTGTCAATGTAAGACACACAGGGAAGAGTAGACTGACCCCACTCTGTCAATGTAACACACCCAGGGAAGAGCAGACTCACCCCACTCTGTCAATGTCACGCACCCAGGGAAGAGCAGACTGACCCCTTTCTGTCAACGTTACACACCCAGGGAAGATCAGACTGACCCAACTCTGTCAATGTAACACATTCTGGGAAGAGCAGACTGACCCCACTCTGTCAATGCAACACACCCAGGGAAGAGCAGACTGACCCCACTCTATCATTGTAACACACCCAGGGAAGAGCAGACTGACCTCACTCTGTCAATGTAACACACCCAGGGGAGACCAGACTGACCCCTCTATCTCAATGTAACTCACCTAGGGAAGAGCAGACTGACCCCACTCTGTCAAAGTATCACACTCAGGGAAGAGCAGACTGTCCGCACTCTGGCAATGTCACGCACCCAGGGAAGAGCAGACTGACCCCACTCTGTCAATGTTACACACCCAGGGAAGAGCAGACTGACCCCACTCTGTCAATATCACGCACCCAGGGAAGAGCACACTGACCGCACTCTGTCAATGTAACACACCCAGGGAAGAGCAGACTGACCCCACTCTGTCAATGTAACACTCCCTGGGAAGAGCCGACTGACCCCACTCTGTCACTGTAACACACCCAGGGAAGAGCAGACTGACCCCACTCTGTCAATGTAACACACCCAGGGAAGAGCAGACTGACCCAACACAGTCAATTTAACACACCCAAGGAAGAACAGACTGACCCCACTCTGTCAATGTAACACACTCAGGGAATAGCAGACTGACCCCAATCAGTCAATGTAACACACCCAGGGAAGAGAAGACTGAGCCCACTCTGTCAATGTAACATACCCAGGGAAGAGCAGACTGACCTCACTCTGTCAATGTAACACACCCAGGGAAGAGCAGACTGACCCCACTCTGTCAATGTAACACACCCAGGGAAGAGCAGACTGACCACACTCTGTCAATGCAACACACCCTGGGAAGAGCAGACTGACCCCCACTCTGTCAATGTAACACACCCAGGGAAGTGCGCACTGACCCCACTCTGTCATTGTAACACACCAAGGGAAGAGCAGACTGACCCCACTGTGTCAATGTAACACACTTGGGGAAGAGCAGACTGACCCCAATCAGTCAATGTAACACACCCAGGGAAGAGAAGACTGACCCCACTCTGTCAATGTAACCCTCCCAGGGAAGAGGAGACTGACCCCACTCTGTCAATGTAACACACCCAGGGAAGAGCAGACTGACCCCACTCTGTCAATGTAACCCACCCATAAAAGAGCAGACTGACCCCACTCTGTCAATGTTACACACCCAGGAAAGAGCAGACTGACCCCAATCTGTCAATGTAACACACCCAGGGAAAAACAGACTGACCCCACTGTGTCAATGAAACCCACCCATTAAAGAGCAGACTGACCCCACTCTGTCAATGTAACACACCCAGGAAAGAGCAGACTGACCCCACTCTGTCAATGTAACACACCCAGGGAAGAGCAGACTGACCCCACTCTGTCAATGAAAGACACCCAGGGAAGAGTAGACTGACCCCAATCTGTCAATGTAATACACCCAGGGTAGAGCAGACTGACCTCACTCTGTCAATGTAACACACCCAGGAAAGAGCAGACTGTCCCCACTCTGTCAATGTAACACACCGAGGGAAGAGCAGACTGACCCCACTCTGTCAATGTAAAACACCGAGGGAAGAGCAGACTTACCCCACTCTGTCAATGTCACGCACCCAGGGAAGAGCAGACTGACCCCACTCTGTCAATGTTACACACCCAGGGAAGAGCAGACTGACCCCACTCTGTCAATGTCACGCACCCAGGGAAGAGCACACTGACCGCACTCTGTCAATGTAACACACCCAGGGAAGAGCAGACTGACCCCACTCTGTCAATGTAACACTCCCTGGGAAGAGCAGACTGACCCCACTCTGTCACTGTAACACACCCAGGGAAGAGCAGACTGACCCCACTCTGTCAATGTAACAAACCCAGGGAAGAGCAGACTGACCCCACTCTGTCAATGTAACACACCCAGGGAAGAGCAGACTGACCCCACTCTGTCAATGTAAAACACCCAGGGAAGAGCAGACTGACCCCTTTCTGTCAACGTTTCACACCCAGGGAAGATCAGACTGACCCAACTCTGTCAATGTAACGCACCCAGGGAAGAGCAGACTGACCTCACTCTGTCAATGTAACACACCCAGGGAAGAGCAGACTGAGCCCCCTCTGTCAATGTAACACACCCAGGGAACATAAGATTGACCTTGCTAGGTCAATGTAACATACCCAGGGAAGAGCAGACTAACCCCAATCTGTCAATGTAACACACCCAGGGAAGAGCAGACTGACCCCACTCTGTCAATGTAACACACCCAGGGAAGAGCAGATTGACCCCACTCTGTCAATGTCACACACCCAGGGAAGAGCAGACTGACCGCACTCTGTCAATGTCACGCACCCAGGGAAGAGCAGACTGACCCCACTGTGTCAATATAACATACACAGGGAAGAGCAGACTGACCACACTCTGCCATTGCAACACACCCAGGGAAGAGCAGACTGAGTTCTCTCTGTCAATGTAACACAACCAGGGAAGAGCAGACTGACACCTGTCTCTCAACGTTATACACCCAGGGAACATCAGACTTACCCAACTCTGTCAATGTAACACACCCAGGGAAGAGCAGACTGACCCCACTCTGTCAATGTAACACACCCAGGGAAGAGCAGACTGACCCCACTCTGTCATTGTAACACACCCAGGGAAGAGCAGACTGACCTCACTCTGTCAATGTAACACACCCAGGGAAGAGCAGACTAACCCCACTCTGTCAATGTAACACACCCAGCGAAAGGCAGACGGACCCTGTTCTGTCAATGTAACACACCCAGGGAAGAGCATACTGACCCCACTCTGTCAGTATAACACACTCAGGGAATAGCAGACTGATCCCAATCAGTCAATGTAACACACCCAGGGAAGAGAAGACTGAGCCCACTCTGTCAATGTAACATACCCAGGGAATAGCAGACTGACCTCACTCTGTCAATGTAACACACCCAGGGAAGAGCAGACTGACCCCACTCTGTCAATGTAACACACCCAGGGAAGAGCAGACTGACCACACTCTGTCAATGCAACACACCCTGGGAAGAGCAGACTGACCCCCACTCTGTCAATGTAACACACCCAGGGAAGTGCGCACTGACCCCACTCTGTCATTGTAACACAGCAAGGAAGAGCAGACTGACCCCACTGTGTCAATGTAACACACTTGGGGAAGAGCAGACTGACCCCAATCAGTCAATGTAACACACATAGGGAAGAGAAGACTGACCCCACTCTGTCAATGTAACCCTCCCAGGGAAGAGCAGACTGACCCCACTCTGTCAATGTAACACACCCAGGGAAGAGCAGACTGACCCCACTCTGTCAATGTAAACCACCCATAAAAGAGCAGACTGACCCCACTCTGTCAATGTAACACACCCAGGAAAGAGCAGACTGACCCCAATCTGTCAATGTAACACACCCAGGGAAAAACAGACTGACCCCACTGTGTCAATGTAACCCACCCATTAAAGAGCAGACTGACCCCACTCTGTCAATGTAACGCACCCAGGAAAGAGCAGACTGACCCCACTCTGTCAATGTAACACACCCAGGGAAGAGCAGACTGACCCCACTCTGTCAATGTAAGACACCCAGGGAAGAGTAGACTGACCCCAATCTGTCAATGTAATACACCCAGGGTAGAGCAGACTGACCTCACTCTGAAAATGTAACACACCCAGGGAAGAGCAGACTGTCCCCACTCTGTCAATGTAACACACCCAGGGAAGAGCAGACTGACCCCACTCTGTCAATGTAAAACACGCAGGGAAGAGCAGACTTACCCCACTCTGTCAATGTCACGCACCCAGGGAAGAGCAGACTGACCCCACTCTGTCAATGTTACACACCCAGGGAAGAGCAGACTGACCCCACTCTGTCAATGTCACGCACCCAGGGAAGAACACACTGACCGCACTCTGTCAATGTAACACACCCAGGGAAGAGCAGACTGACCCCACTCTGTCAATGTAACACACCCTGGGAAGAGCAGACTGACCCCACTCTGTCACTGTAACACACCCAGGGAAGAGCAGACTGACCCCACTCTGTCAATGTAACAAACCCAGGGAAGAGCAGACTGACCCCACTCTGTCAATGTAACACACCCAGGGAAGAGCAGACTGACCCCACTCTGTCAATGTAAAACACCCAGGGAAGAGCAGACTGAGCCCTTTCTGTCAACGTTTCACACCCAGGGAAGATCAGACTGACCCAACTCTGTCAATGTAACACATTCTGGGAGGAGCAGACTGACCCAACTCTGTCATTGAAACACACCCAGGGAAGAGCAGACTGACCCCTCTCTGTCATTGTAACGCACCCAGGGAAGAGCAGACTGACCTCACTCTGTCATTGTAACACACCCAGGGAAGAGCAGACTGAAACCACTCTGGCAATGTAACACACCCAGGGAAGAGCAGACTGACCCGTTTCTCTCAACGTTATAAACCCAGGGAAGATCAGACTGACAAAACTCTGTCAATGTAACACACCCTGGGAAGAGCAGACTGACTCCACTCTGTCAATGTAACCCACCCAGGGAAGAGCAGACTGACCCCACTCTGTCAATGTAACACACCCAGGGAAGAGCAAACTGACCCCACTCTGTCAATGTAACGCACCCAGGGAAAATGCAGACTGACACCACTCTGTCAATATCACAGACCCAGGGAAGAGCAGACTGACCACACTCTGTCAATGTAACACAGCCAGGGAAGAGCAGACTGAACCCACTCTGTCAAAGTAACACACCCAGGGAAGAGCAGACTGACCCCACTCTGTCAATGTAAAACACCGAGGGAAGAGCAGACTGACCCCACTCTGTCAATGTCACGCACCCTGGGAAGAGCAGAATGACCCCACTCTGTCAATGTAACACACCCAGCGAAGAGCAGACTGACCCCACTCTGTCAATGTAACACACCCAGGGAAGAGCAGACTGACCCCACTCTGTCAATGGAACACACACTGGGAAGAGCAGACTGACCCCAATCTGTCAATGGAACACACCCTGGGAAGAGCAGACTGACCCCACTCTGTCAATGTAACACACCCA
This sequence comes from Chiloscyllium punctatum, assembly GCF_047496795.1. Classification (NCBI taxonomy): domain Eukaryota; kingdom Metazoa; phylum Chordata; class Chondrichthyes; order Orectolobiformes; family Hemiscylliidae; genus Chiloscyllium; species Chiloscyllium punctatum. Next base: position 471,477 of record NC_092785.1, read on the forward strand.
GGGAAGAGCTGACTGACCCCAATCTGTCAATGTAACAAACCCAGGGAAGAGCAGACTGACCCCACTCTGTCAATGTAACAGACGCTGGGAAGAGCAGACTGACCGCACTCAGTCAATGTAAACCACCCAGGGAAGAGCAGTCTGACCCCACTCTGTCAATCTCATGCACCTTGGGAAGAGCAGACTGACCCCACTCCGTCACTGTAACACACACAGGGACGAGCAGACTGACCCCACTCTGTGAATGTAACACGCCCAGGGAAGGGTAGACTGACCCCACTCTGTCAATGAAACACACCCAGGGAAGAACAGACTGACCCCACTCTGTCAATGTAACACACCCTGGGAAGAGCAGACTGACCCCACTCTGTCAATGTAACACACGCAGGGAAGATTAGACTGACCCCACTCTGTCAATGTAACACACCCAGGGAACAGCAGACGGACCCCACTCTGTCAATGTAACACACCCTGGGAAGAGTAGACTGACCCCACTCTGTCAATGTAACACACCCAGGGAACAGAAGATTGACCTGGCTAGGTCAATGTAACATACCCAGGGAAGAGTAGACTGACCCCACTCTGTCAATGTAACACACCCAGGGAAGAGCAGACTGACCTCACTCTGTCAATGTAACACACCCAGGGAAGAGCAGACTGACCCCCACTCTGTCAATGTAACACACACAGGGAAGTGCAGACTGACCGCACTCTGTCAATGTCATGCTCCCAGGAACGAGCAGACTGACCCCACTGTGTCAATGTAACACACCCAGGGAAGAGCAGACTGACCCCACACTTTCAATGTAACGCATCCAGGGAAGAGCAGACTGACCCCTCTCTATCAATGTAACACACCCAGGGAAGAGCAGACTGACCCCACTCTGTCAATGTAACACACCCAGGGAAGAGCAGACTGACCCCACTCTGTCAATGTCACGCACCCAGGGAAGAGCAGACTGACCGCGCACTGTCAATGTAACACACCCAGGGAAGAGCAGATTGACCCCACTGTGTCAATGTAACACACCCAGGGTAGAGCAGACTGACCCCACACTTTCAATGTAACCCACCGAGGGAAGAGCAGACTGACCCCTCTCTGTCATTGTAACACACCCAGGGAAGAGCAGACTGAAACCACTCTGGCAATGTAACACACCCTGGGAAGAGCAGACTGTTCCCTTTCTCTCAACGTTATAAACCCAGGGAAGATCAGACTGACCAAACTCTGTCAATGTAACACACCCTGGGAGAGCAGACTGACTCCACTCTGTCAATGTAACACACCCAGGGAAGAGCAGACGGACCTCAATCTGTCAATGTAACACACCCAGGGAAGAGCAGACTGACCCCACTCTGTCAATGTAACGCACCCAGGGAAAATGCAGACTGACACCACTCTGTCAATATCACAGACCCAGGGAAGAGCAGACTGACCCCACTCTGTCAATGTAACGCACCCAGGGAAGAGCAGACTGACCCCACTCTGTCAGTATATCACACCCAGGGAAGAGCAGACTGACCCCCCGTTGTCAATGTAACACACCCAGGGAAGAGCAGACACACCCCACTCTGTCAATGTAAGACACCCAGGGAAGAGTAGACTGACCCCACTCTGTCAATGTAATACACCCAGGGTAGAGCAGACTGACCTCACTCTGTCAATGTAACACACCCAGGGAAGAGCAGACTTTCCCCACTCTGTCAATGTAACACACCCAGGGAAGAGCAGACTGACCCCACTCTGTCAATGTAAAACACCGAGGGAAGAGCAGACTGACCCCACTCTGTCAATGTCACGCACCCTGGGAAGAGCAGACTGACCCCACTCTGTCAATGTAACACACCCAGCGAAGAGCAGACTGACCCCACTCTGTCAATGTAACACACCCAGGGAAGAGCAGACTGACCCCACTCAGTCAATGGAACACACACTGGGAAGAGCAGACTGACCCCAATCTGTCAATGGAACACACCCTGGGAAGAGCAGACTGACCCCACTCTGTCAATGTAACACACCCAGGGAAGAGCAGACTGACCCCACTCTGTCAATGTAACAAACCCAGGGAAGAGCAGACTGACCCCACTCTGTCAATGTAACAGACGCTGGGAAGAGCAGACTGACCGCACTCAGTCAATGTAAACCACCCAGGGAAGAGCAGTCTGACACCACTCTGTCACTGTAACACACACAGGGACGAGCAGACTGACCCCACTCTGTGAATGTAACACGCCCAGGGAAGGGTAGACTGACCCCACTCTGTCAATGAAACACACCCAGGGAAGAACAGACTGACCCCACTCTGTCAATGTAACACACCCTGGGAAGAGCAGAGTGACCCCACTCTGTCAATGTAACACACGCAGGGAAGATTAGACTGACCCCACTCTGTCAATGTAACACACCCAGGGAAGAGCAGACGGACCCCACTCTGTCAATGTAACACACCCTGGGAAGAGTAGACTGACCCCACTCTGTCAATGTAACACACCCAGGGAAGAGCAGACTGACCCCACTCTGTCAATGTAAGTCACCCAGTGAAGAGTAGACTGACCCCACTCTGTCAATGTAACACACCAGGGAAGAGCAGACTGACCCCACTCTGTCAATGTAACACACCCAGGGAAGAGCAGTCTGACCCCACTCTGTCAATGTAAAACACCGAGGGAAGAGCAGACTGACCCCTTTCTGTCAACGTTTCACACCCAGGGAAGATCAGTCTGACCCCACTCTGTCAATGTAACACACCCAGGGAAGAGCAGACGGACCCCACTCTGTCAATGTAACACACCCTGGGAAGAGTAGACTGACCCCACTCTGTCAATGTAACACACCCAGGGAAGAGCAGACTGACCTCACTCTGTCAATGTAACACACCCAGGGAAGAGCAGACTGACCCAACTCTGTCAATGTAACACATTCTGGGAAGAGCAGACTGACCCAACTCTGTCATTGAAACACACCCAGGGAAGAGCAGACTGACCCCTCTCTGTCATTGTAACGCACCCAGGGAAGAGCAGACTGACCTCACTCTGTCAATGTAACACACCCAGGGAAGAGCAGACTGAGCCCCCTCTGTCAATGTAACACACCCAGGGAACAGAAGATTGACCTGGCTAGGTCAATGTAACATACCCAGGGAAGAGCAGACGAACCCCACTCTGTCAATGTAACACACCCTGGGAAGAGCAGACTGACCCCACTCTGTCAATTTAACACAACCAGGGAAGAGCAGACTGACCCCACTCTGTCAATGTCACGCACCCAGGGAAGAGCAGACTGACCGCACTCTGTCAATGTCATGCACCCAGGAAAGAGCAGACTGACACCACTGTGTCAATGTAACACACCCAGGGAAGAGCAGACTGACCCCACTCTGTCAATGTAACACACCCAGGGAAGAGCAGACTGACCCCACTCTGTCAATGTCACGCACCCAGGGAAGAGCAGACTGACCGCGCACTGTCAATGTAACACACCCAGGGAAGAGCAGATTGACCCCACTGTGTCAATGTAACACACCCAGGGTAGAGCAGACTGACCCCACACTTTCAATGTAACCCACTGAGGGAAGAGCAGACTGACACCTCTCTGTCATTGTAACACACCCAGGGAAGAGCAGACTGAAACCACTCTGGCAATGTAACACACCCAGGGAAGAGCAGAATGACCCCTTTCTCTCAACGTTATAAACCCAGGGAAGATCAGACTGACCAAACTCTGTCAATGTAACACACCCTGGGAAGAGCAGACTGACTCCACTCTGTCAATGTAACACACCCAGGGAAGAGCAGACGGACCTCAATCTGTCAATGTAACACACCCAGGGAAGAGCAGACTGACCCCACTCTGTCAATGTAACACACCCAGGGAAAGGCAGACGGACCCTGTTCTGTCAATGTAACACACCCAGGGAAGAGCAGACTGACCCCACTCTGTCAATGTAACGCACCCAGGGAAAATGCAGACTAACACCACTCTGTCAATATCACAGACCCAGGGAAGAGCAGACTGACCACACTCTGTCAATGTAACACAGCCAGGGAAGAGCAGACTGAACCCACTCTGTCAAAGTAACACACTCAGGGAAGAACAGACTGACCCCACTCTGTCAATGTAACGCACCCATGGAAGAGCAGACTGACCCCACTCTGTCAATGTAACAAACCCAGGGAAGAGTAGACTGACCCCACTCTGTAAATGTAACAGACGCTGGGAAGAGCAGACTGACCGCACTCAGTCAATGTAAACCACCCAGGGAAGAGCAGTCTGACCCCACTCTGTCAATCTCATGCACCTTGGGAAGAGCAGACTGACCCCACTCTGTCAATGTAACACACACAGGGACGAGCAGACTGACCCCACTCTGTCAATGTAACACACCCTGGGAAGAGCAGACTGACCCCACTCTGTCAATGTAACACACGCAGGGAAGATTAGACTGACCCCACTCTGTCAATGTAACACACCCAGGGAAGAGCAGACGGACCCCACTCTGTCAATGTAACACACCCTGGGAAGAGTAGACTGACCCCACTCTGTCAATGTAACACACCCAGGGAAGTGCAGACTGACCCCACTCTGTCAATGTAAGACACCCAGTGAAGAGTAGACTGACCCCACTCTGTCAATGTAACACACCCAGGGAAGAGCAGACTGACCTCACTCTGTCAATGTAACACACCCAGGGAAGAGCAGACTGACCCCACTCTGTCAATGTAACACACCCAGGGAAGAGCAGACTGACTCCACTCTGTCAATGTAACACACCCAGGGAAGAGCAGACTGACCTCACTCTGTCAATGTAAAACACCCAGGGAAGAGCAGACTGACCCCACTCTGTCAATGTAACACACCCAGGGAAGAGCAGACTGACCCCTCTCTGTCATTGTAACACACCCAGGGAAGAGCAGACTGACCTCACTCTGTCAATGTAACACACCCAGGGAAGAGCAGACTGACCCCACTCTGTCAATGTAACACACCCAGGGAAGAGCAGATTGACCCCACTCTGTCAATGTCACGCACCCAGGGAAGAGCAGACTGACCGCACTCTGTCAATGTCACGCACCCAGGGAAGAGCAGACTGACCCCACTGTGTCAATATAACATACACAGGGAAGACCAGACTGACCACACTCTGCCATTGCAACACACCCAGGGAAGAGCAGACTGAGTTCTCTCTGTCAATGTAACACAACCAGGGAAGAGCAGACTGACCCCTGTCTCTCAACGTTATACACCCAGGGAAGAGCAGACTTACCCAACTCTGTCAATGTAACACACCCTGGGAAGAGCAGACTGACCCCACTCTGTCAATGTAACACACCCAGGGAAGAGCAGACTGACCCCACTCTGTCATTTTAACACACCCAGGTAAGAGCAGACTGACCTCACTCTGTCAATGTAACACACCCAGGGAAGAGCAGACTAACCCCACTCTGTCAATGTAACACACCCAGCGAAAGGCAGACGGACCCTGTTCTGTCAATGTAACACACCCAGGGAAGAGCATACTGACCCCACTCTGTCAGTATAACACACACAGGGAAGAGCAGACTGACCCCACTCTGTCAATGTAACACACCCAGGGAAGAGCAGACTGACCCCACTCTGTCAAAGTCACACACTCAGGGAAGAGCAGACTGTCCCCACTCTGTCAAAGTAACACACTCAGGGAAGAGCAGACTGACCCCACTCTGTCATTGTAACACACCCAGGGAAGAGCAGACTGACCTCACTCTGTCAATGTAACACACCCAGGGAAGAGCAGACTAACCCCACTCTGTCAATGTAACACACCCAGGAAAAGGCAGACGGACCCTGTTCTGTCAATGTAACGCACCCAGGGAAGAGCAGAATGACCCCACTCTGTCAGGATAACACACCCAGGGAAGAGCAGACTGACCCCACTCTGTCAAGATAACACACCCAGGGAAGAGCAGACTGACCCCACTCTGTCAATGTAAGACACACAGGGAAGAGTAGACTGACGCCACTCTGTTAATGTAACACACCCAGGGAAGAGCAGACACACCCCACTCTGTCAATGTAAAACACCGAGGGAAGAGCAGACTGACCCCTTTCTGTCAACGTTACACACCCAGGGAAGATCAGACTGACCCAACTCTGTCAATGTAACACATTCTGGGAAGAGCAGTCTGACCCCACTCTGTCAATGCAACACACCCAGGGAAGAGCAGACTGACCCCACTCTATCATTGTAACACACCCAGGGAAGAGCAGACTGACCTCACTCTGTCAATGTAACACACCCAGGGAAGAGCAGACTGACCCCATTCTGTCAATGTAACACACACAGGGAAGAGCAGACTGACCCCACTCTGTCAATGTAACTCACCCAGGGAAGAGAAGATTGCCCCCCCTTTGTCAATGTAACACACCCAGGGGAGACCAGAGTGACCCCTCTATCTCAATGTAACTCACCTAGGGAAGAGCAGACTGACGCCACTCTGTCAAAGTAACACACTCAGGGAAGAGCAGACTGTCCCCACTCTGTCAAAGTAACACACTCAGGGAAGAGCAGACTGACCTCACTCTGTCAACGTAACACACCCAGGGAACAGCAGACTGTCCCCACTCTGTCAAAGTAACACACTCGGGGAAGTGCAGACTGACCCCGCTCTGTCAATGTAACACACCCAGGGAAGAGCAGACTGACCCCACTCTGTCAATGTAACACACCCAGGGAAGAGCACACTGACCCCACTCTGTCAATGTAACACACCCAGGGAAGAGCAGACTGACCCCACCCTGTCAATGTAACACACCCTGGAAAGAGCAGACACACCCCACTCTGTCAATGTAACATACTCAGGGAATAGCAGTCTGACCTCACTCTGTCAATGTATCACACCCAGGGGAGAGCAGACTGAACCAACCCTGTCAATGTAACTCACCCAGGGAAGAGCAGACTGACCTCACTCTGTCAATGTCACACACCCTGGGAAGAGCAGACTGACCCCCACTCTGTCAATGTAACACACACAGGGAAGTGCACACTGACCCCACTCTGTCATTGTAACACAGCAAGGGAAGAGCAGACTGACCCCACTCTTGCAATGTAACAAACCCTGGGAGAACAGACTGACCCCACTCTGTCAATGTAACACACCCAGGGAAGAGCAGACTGAACCCACTCAATCAATTTAACACACCCAGGGAAGAACAGACTGACCCCACTCTGTCAATGTAATACACCCAGGGAAGAGCAGACTGACCCCACTCTGTCAATGTAACACACCCAGGGAAGAACAGACTGACTCCACTCTGTCAACGTAACCCCCCAAGGGAAGAGCAGACTGACCCCACTCTGTCAATGTAACACACCCAGGGAATAGCAGACATACCCAACTCTGTCAATGTAATCCACTCATAAAAGAGCAGACTGGCCCCACTCTGTCAATGTGACACGCCCTGGGAAGAGCAGACTGACCACACTCTGTCAATGTTACCCACCCAGGGAAGAGCAGATTGACCCCACTCTGTCAATGTGACACGCCCTGGGAAGAGCAGACTGACCTCACTCTGTCAATGTAACACACCCAGGGAAGAGCAGACTAACCCCACTCTGTCAATTTAACACACCCAGGGAAAGGCAGACGGACCCTGTTCTGTCAATGTAACGCACCCAGGGAAGAGCAGACTGACCCCACTCTGTCAGGATAACACACCCAGGGAAGAGCAGACTGACCCCACTCTGTCAATGTAAGACACACAGGGAAGAGTAGACTGACCCCACTCTGTCAATGTAACACACCCAGGGAAGAGCAGACTCACCCCACTCTGTCAATGTAAAACACCCAGGGAAGAGCAGACTGACCCCTTTCTGTCAACGTTACACACCCAGGGAAGATCAGACTGACCCAACTCTGTCAATGTAACACATTCTGGGAAGAGCAGACTGACCCCACTCTGTCAATGCAACACACCCAGGGAAGAGCAGACTGACCCCACTCTATCATTGTTACACACCCAGGGAAGAGCAGACTGACCTCACTCTGTCAATGTAACACACCCAGGGAAGAGCAGACTGACCCCATTCTGTCAATGTAACACACACAGGGAAGAGCAGACTGACCCCACTCTGTCAATGTAACTCACCCAGGGAAGAGAAGATTGCCCCCCCTTTGTCAATGTAACACACCCAGGGGAGACCAGAGTGACCCCTCTATCTCAATGTAACTCACCTAGGGAAGAGCAGACTGACCCCACTCTGTCAAAGTAACACACTCAGGGAAGAGCAGACTGTCCCCACTCTGTCAAAGTAACACACTCAGGGAAGAGCAGACTGACCTCACTCTGCCAATGTAACACACCCAGGGAACAGCAGACTGTCCCCACTCTGTCAAAGTAACACACTCGGGGAAGTGCAGACTGACCCCACTCTGTCAATGTAACACACCCAGGGAAGAGCAGACTGACCCCACCCTGTCAATGTAACACACCCAGGGAAGAGCAGACTGACCCCACTCTGTCAATGTAACACGCCCAGGGAAGAGCAGACTGAACCCACCCTGTCAATGTAACACACCGAGGGAAGAGCAGACTGACCCCTCCCTGTCAATGTAACACACCCTGGGAAGAGCAGACACACCCCACTCTGTCAATGTAACATACTCAGGGAATAGCAGTCTGACCCCACTCTGTCAATGTATCACACCCAGGGAAGAGCAGACTGACCTCATTCTGTCAATGTCACACACCCTGGGAAGAGCAGACTGACCCCCACTCTTGCAATGTAACAAACCCTGGGAGAACAGACTGACCACACTCTGTCAATGTAACACACCCAGGGAAGAGCAGACTGAACCCACTCAATCAATGTAACACACCCAGGGAAGAACAGACTGACCCCACTCTGTCAATGTAATACACCCAGAGAAGAACAGACTGACCCCACTCAGTCAATGTAACACACCCAGGGAAGAGCAGACTGACCCCACTCTGTCAATGTAACACACCCAGGGAAGAACAGACTGACTCCACTCTGTCAATGTAACCCCCCCAGGGAAGAGCAGACTGACCCCACTCTGTCAATGTAACACACCCAGGGAATAGCAGACTTACCCAACTCTGTCAATGTAACCCACCCATAAAAGAGCAGACTGACCCCACCCTGTCAATGTAACACGCCCTGGGAAGAGCAGACTGACCACACTCTGTCAATGTTACCCACCCAGGGAAGAGCAGATTGACCCCACTCTGTCAATGTGACACGCCCTGGGAAGAGCAGACTGACCTCACTCTGTCAATGTAAGACACCCAGGGAAGAACAGACTGACCCCACTCTGTCAATGTAACAAACCCTGGGAGAACAGACTGACCCCACTCTGTCAATGGAACACACCTAGGGAAGGGCAGACTGAACCCACTCTGTCAATGTAACACACCCAGGGAAGAGCAGATTGACCCCACACTGTCAATGTAACACACCCAGGGAAGAGCAGACTGACCCCACTCTGTCAATGTAACACACCCATGGAAGAGCAGACTGACCCCACTCTGTCAATGTAACACACCCAGGGAAGAGCAGACTGACCCCACTCTGTCAATGTAACACAGCCAGGGAAGAGCAGACTGACCCCTCTCTGTCAATGTCACACACCCTGGGAAGAGCAGACTGACCCCCACTCTTGCAATGTAACAAACCCTGGGAGAACAGACTGACCCCACTCTGTCAATGTAACACACCCAGGGAAGAGCAGACTGAACCCACTCAATCAATGTAACACACCCAGGGAAGAACAGACTGACCCCACTCTGTCAATGTAATACACCCAGAGAAGAACAGACTGACCCCACTCAGTCAATGTAACACACCCAGGGAAGAGCAGACTGACCCCACTCTGTCAATGTAACACACCCAGGGAAGAACAGACTGACTCCACTCTGTCAATGTAACCCCCCCAGGGAAGAGCAGACTGACCCCACTCTGTCAATGTAACACACCCAGGGAATAGCAGACTTACCCAACTCTGTCAATGTAACCCACCCATAAAAGAGCAGACTGACCCCACCCTGTCAATGTAACACGCCCTGGGAAGAGCAGACTGACCAGACTCTGTCAATGTTACCCACCCAGGGAAGAGCAGATTGACCCCACTCTGTCAATGTGACACGCCCTGGGAAGAGCAGACTGACCCCACCCTGTCAATGTAAGACACCCAGGGAAGAACAGACTGACCCCACTCTGTCAATGTAACAAACCCTGGGAGAACAAACTGACCCCACTCTGTCAATGGAACACACCTAGGGAAGGGCAGACTGAACCCACTCTGTCAATGTAACACACCCAGGGAAGAGCAGATTGACCCCACTCTGTCAATGTAACACACCCAGGGAAGAGCAGACTGACCCCACTCTGTCAATGTAACACACCCAGGGAAGAGCAGACTGACCCCACTCTGTCAATGTAACACACCCAGGGAAGAGCAGACTGACCCCACTCTGTCAATGTAACACAGCCAGGGAAGAGCAGACTGACCGCACTCTGTCAATGTAACACACCCAGGGAAGAACAGACTGACCCCACACTTGCAATGTAACCAACCCTGGGAGAACAGACTGACCCCACTCTGTCAATGTAACACACCCAGGGAAGAGCAGACTGAACCCACTCTGTCAATGTAATACACCCAGGGGAGAACAGACTGACCCCACTCAGTCAATGTAACACACCCAGGGAAGAGCAGACTGAACCCACTCAATCAATGTAACACACCCAGGGAAGAACAGACTGACCCCACTCTGTCATTGTAATACACCCAGGGAAGAACAGACTGACCCCACTCAGTCAATGTAACACACCCAGGGAAGAGCAGACTGACCCCACTCTGTCAATGTAACACACCCAGGGAAGAGCAGACTGACCCCACTCTGTCAATGTAACACACCCAGGGAATAGCAGACATACCCAACTCTGTCAATGTAACCCACCCATAAAAGAGCAGACTGGCCCCACCCTGTCAATGTGACACGCCCTGGGAAGAGCAGACTGACCACACTCTGTCAATGTTACCCACCCAGGGAAGAGCAGATTGACCCCACTCTGTCAATGTGACACGCCCTGGGAAGAGCAGACTGACCTCACTCTGTCAATGTAACACACCCAGGGAAGAGCAGACTAACCCCACTCTGTCAATGTAATACACCCAGGGAAAGGCAGACGGACCCTGTTCTGTCAATGTAACGCACCCAGGGAAGAGCAGACTGACCCCACTCTGTCAGGATAACACACCCAGGGAAGAGCAGACTGACCCCACTCTGTCAATGTAACACACCCAGGGAAGAGCAGACTGACCCCACTCTGTCAATGTAAGACACACAGGGAAGAGTAGACTGACCCCACTCTGTCAATGTAACACACCCAGGGAAGAGCAGACTCACCCCACTCTGTCAATGTAAAACACCCAGGGAAGAGCAGACTGACCCCTTTCTGTCAACGTTACACACCCAGGGAAGATCAGACTGACCCAACTCTGTCAATGTAACACATTCTGGGAAGAGCAGACTGACCCCACTCTGTCAATGCAACACACCCAGGGAAGAGCAGACTGACCCCACTCTATCATTGTTACACAACCAGGGAAGAGCAGACTGACCTCACTCTGTCAATGTAACACACCCAGGGAAGAGCAGACTGACCCCATTCTGTCAATGTAAAACACACAGGGAAGAGCAGACTGACCCCACTCTGTCAATGTAACTCACCCAGGGAAGAGAAGATTGCCCCCCCTTTGTCAATGTAACACACCCAGGGGAGACCAGAGTGACCCCTCTATCTCAATGTAACTCACCTAGGGAAGAGCAGACTGACCCCACTCTGTCAAAGTAACACACTCAGGGAGGAGCAGACTGTCCCCACTCTGTCAATGTAACACACCCAGGGAACAGCAGACTGTCCCCACTCTGTCAAAGTAACACACTCGGGGAAGTGCAGACTGACCCCACTCTGTCAATGTAACACACCCAGGGAAGAGCAGACTGACCCCACCCTGTCAATGTAACACACCCAGGGAAGAGCAGACTGACAGTACTCTGTCAATGTAACACGCCCAGGGAAGAGCAGACTGAACCCACACTGTCAATGTAACACACCCAGGGAAGAGCAGACTGACCCCACCCTGTCAATGTAACACACCCTGGGAAGAGCAGACGCACCCCACTCTGTCAATGTAACATACTCAGGGAATAGCAGTCTGACCCCACTCTGTCAATGTATCACACCCAGGGAAGAGCAGACTGACCTCACTCTGTCAATGTCACACACCCTGGGAAGAGAAGACTGACCCCCACTCTTGCAATGTAACAAACCCTGGGAGAACAGACTGACCCCACTCTGTCAATGTAACACACCCAGGGAAGAGCAGACTGAACCCACTCAATCAATGTAACACACCCAGGGAAGAACAGACTGACCCCACTCTGTCAATGTAATACACCCAGAGAAGAACAGACTGACCCCACTCAGTCAATGTAACACACCCAGGGAAGAGCAGACTGACCCCACTCTGTCAATGTAACACACCCAGAGAAGAACAGACTGACTCCACTCTGTCAATGTAACCCCCCCAGGGAAGTGCAGACTGACCCCACTCTGTCAATGTAACACACCCAGGGAATAGCAGACTTACCCAACTCTGTCAATGTAACCCACCCATAAAAGAGCAGACTGACCCCACCCTGTCAATGTAACACGCCCTGGGAAGAGCAGACTGACCACACTCTGTCAATGTTACCCACCCAGGGAAGAGCAGATTGACCCCACCCTGTCAATGTGACACGCCCTGGGAAGAGCAGACTGACCACACTCTGTCAATGTTACCCACCCAGGGAAGAGCAGATTGACCCCACTCTGTCAATGTGACACGCCCTGGGAAGAGCAGACTGACCTCACTCTGTCAATGTAACACACCCAGGGAAGAGCAGACTAACCCCACTCTGTCAATGTAATACACCCAGGGAAAGGCAGACGGACCCTGTTCTGTCAATGTAACGCACCCAGGGAAGAGCAGACTGACCCCACTCTGTCAGGATAACACACCCAGGGAAGAGCAGACTGACCCCACTCTGTCAATGTAACACACCCAGGGAAGAGCAGACTGACCCCACTCTGTCAATGTAAGACACACAGGGAAGAGTAGACTGACCCCACTCTGTCAATGTAACACACCCAGGGAAGAGCAGACTCACCCCACTCTGTCAATGTAAAACACCCAGGGAAGAGCAGACTGACCCCTTTCTGTCAACGTTACACACCCAGGGAAGATCAGACTGACCCAACTCTGTCAATGTAACACATTCTGGGAAGAGCAGACTGACCCCACTCTGTCAATGCAACACACCCAGGGAAGAGCAGACTGAACCCACTCAATCAATGTAACACACCCAGGGAAGAACAGACTGACCCCACTCTGTCAATGTAATACACCCAGAGAAGAACAGACTGACCCCACTCAGTCAATGTAACACACCCAGGGAAGAGCAGACTGACCCCACTCTGTCAATGTAACACACCCAGGGAAGAACAGACTGACTCCACTCTGTCAATGTAACCCCCCCAGGGAAGAGCAGACTGACCCCACTCTGTCAATGTAACACACCCAGGGAATAGCAGACTTACCCAACTCTGTCAATGTAACCCACCCATAAAAGAGCAGACTGACCCCACCCTGTCAATGTAACACGCCCTGGGAAGAGCAGACTGACCAGACTCTGTCAATGTTACCCACCCAGGGAAGAGCAGATTGACCCCACTCTGTCAATGTGACACGCCCTGGGAAGAGCAGACTGACCCCACCCTGTCAATGTAAGACACCCAGGGAAGAACAGACTGACCCCACTCTGTCAATGTAACAAACCCTGGGAGAACAAACTGACCCCACTCTGTCAATGGAACACACCTAGGGAAGGGCAGACTGAACCCACTCTGTCAATGTAACACACCCAGGGAAGAGCAGATTGACCCCACTCTGTCAATGTAACACACCCAGGGAAGAGCAGACTGACCCCACTCTGTCAATGTAACACACCCAGGGAAGAGCAGACTGACCCCACTCTGTCAATGTAACACACCCAGGGAAGAGCAGACTGACCCCACTCTGTCAATGTAACACAGCCAGGGAAGAGCAGACTGACCGCACTCTGTCAATGTAACACACCCAGGGAAGAACAGACTGACCCCACACTTGCAATGTAACCAACCCTGGGAGAACAGACTGACCCCACTCTGTCAATGTAACACACCCAGGGAAGAGCAGACTGAACCCACTCTGTCAATGTAATACACCCAGGGGAGAACAGACTGACCCCACTCAGTCAATGTAACACACCCAGGGAAGAGCAGACTGAACCCACTCAATCAATGTAACACACCCAGGGAAGAACAGACTGACCCCACTCTGTCATTGTAATACACCCAGGGAAGAACAGACTGACCCCACTCAGTCAATGTAACACACCCAGGGAAGAGCAGACTGACCCCACTCTGTCAATGTAACACACCCAGGGAAGAGCAGACTGACCCCACTCTGTCAATGTAACACACCCAGGGAATAGCAGACATACCCAACTCTGTCAATGTAACCCACCCATAAAAGAGCAGACTGGCCCCACCCTGTCAATGTGACACGCCCTGGGAAGAGCAGACTGACCACACTCTGTCAATGTTACCCACCCAGGGAAGAGCAGATTGACCCCACTCTGTCAATGTGACACGCCCTGGGAAGAGCAGACTGACCTCACTCTGTCAATGTAACACACCCAGGGAAGAGCAGACTAACCCCACTCTGTCAATGTAATACACCCAGGGAAAGGCAGACGGACCCTGTTCTGTCAATGTAACGCACCCAGGGAAGAGCAGACTGACCCCACTCTGTCAGGATAACACACCCAGGGAAGAGCAGACTGACCCCACTCTGTCAATGTAACACACCCAGGGAAGAGCAGACTGACCCCACTCTGTCAATGTAAGACACACAGGGAAGAGTAGACTGACCCCACTCTGTCAATGTAACACACCCAGGGAAGAGCAGACTCACCCCACTCTGTCAATGTAAAACACCCAGGGAAGAGCAGACTGACCCCTTTCTGTCAACGTTACACACCCAGGGAAGATCAGACTGACCCAACTCTGTCAATGTAACACATTCTGGGAAGAGCAGACTGACCCCACTCTGTCAATGCAACACACCCAGGGAAGAGCAGACTGACCCCACTCTATCATTGTTACACAACCAGGGAAGAGCAGACTGACCTCACTCTGTCAATGTAACACACCCAGGGAAGAGCAGACTGACCCCATTCTGTCAATGTAAAACACACAGGGAAGAGCAGACTGACCCCACTCTGTCAATGTAACTCACCCAGGGAAGAGAAGATTGCCCCCCCTTTGTCAATGTAACACACCCAGGGGAGACCAGAGTGACCCCTCTATCTCAATGTAACTCACCTAGGGAAGAGCAGACTGACCCCACTCTGTCAAAGTAACACACTCAGGGAGGAGCAGACTGTCCCCACTCTGTCAATGTAACACACCCAGGGAACAGCAGACTGTCCCCACTCTGTCAAAGTAACACACTCGGGGAAGTGCAGACTGACCCCACTCTGTCAATGTAACACACCCAGGGAAGAGCAGACTGACCCCACCCTGTCAATGTAACACACCCAGGGAAGAGCAGACTGACAGTACTCTGTCAATGTAACACGCCCAGGGAAGAGCAGACTGAACCCACACTGTCAATGTAACACACCCAGGGAAGAGCAGACTGACCCCACCCTGTCAATGTAACACACCCTGGGAAGAGCAGACGCACCCCACTCTGTCAATGTAACATACTCAGGGAATAGCAGTCTGACCCCACTCTGTCAATGTATCACACCCAGGGAAGAGCAGACTGACCTCACTCTGTCAATGTCACACACCCTGGGAAGAGAAGACTGACCCCCACTCTTGCAATGTAACAAACCCTGGGAGAACAGACTGACCCCACTCTGTCAATGTAACACACCCAGGGAAGAGCAGACTGAACCCACTCAATCAATGTAACACACCCAGGGAAGAACAGACTGACCCCACTCTGTCAATGTAATACACCCAGAGAAGAACAGACTGACCCCACTCAGTCAATGTAACACACCCAGGGAAGAGCAGACTGACCCCACTCTGTCAATGTAACACACCCAGAGAAGAACAGACTGACTCCACTCTGTCAATGTAACCCCCCCAGGGAAGTGCAGACTGACCCCACTCTGTCAATGTAACACACCCAGGGAATAGCAGACTTACCCAACTCTGTCAATGTAACCCACCCATAAAAGAGCAGACTGACCCCACCCTGTCAATGTAACACGCCCTGGGAAGAGCAGACTGACCACACTCTGTCAATGTTACCCACCCAGGGAAGAGCAGATTGACCCCACCCTGTCAATGTGACACGCCCTGGGAAGAGCAGACTGACCACACTCTGTCAATGTTACCCACCCAGGGAAGAGCAGATTGACCCCACTCTGTCAATGTGACACGCCCTGGGAAGAGCAGACTGACCTCACTCTGTCAATGTAACACACCCAGGGAAGAGCAGACTAACCCCACTCTGTCAATGTAATACACCCAGGGAAAGGCAGACGGACCCTGTTCTGTCAATGTAACGCACCCAGGGAAGAGCAGACTGACCCCACTCTGTCAGGATAACACACCCAGGGAAGAGCAGACTGACCCCACTCTGTCAATGTAACACACCCAGGGAAGAGCAGACTGACCCCACTCTGTCAATGTAAGACACACAGGGAAGAGTAGACTGACCCCACTCTGTCAATGTAACACACCCAGGGAAGAGCAGACTCACCCCACTCTGTCAATGTAAAACACCCAGGGAAGAGCAGACTGACCCCTTTCTGTCAACGTTACACACCCAGGGAAGATCAGACTGACCCAACTCTGTCAATGTAACACATTCTGGGAAGAGCAGACTGACCCCACTCTGTCAATGCAACACACCCAGGGAAGAGCAGACTGACCCCACTCTATCATTGTTACACAACCAGGGAAGAGCAGACTGACCTCACTCTGTCAATGTAACACACCCAGGGAAGAGCAGACTGACCCCATTCTGTCAATGTAAAACACACAGGGAAGAGCAGACTGACCCCACTCTGTCAATGTAACTCACCCAGGGAAGAGAAGATTGCCCCCCCTTTGTCAATGTAACACACCCAGGGGAGACCAGAGTGACCCCTCTATCTCAATGTAACTCACCTAGGGAAGAGCAGACTGACCCCACTCTGTCAAAGTAACACACTCAGGGAGGAGCAGACTGTCCCCACTCTGCAAAGTAACACACTCAGGGAAGAGCAGACTGACCTCACTCTGTCAATGTAACACACCCAGGGAACAGCAGACTGTCCCCACTCTGTCAAAGTAACACACTCGGGGAAGTGCAGACTGACCCCACTCTGTCAATGTAACACACCCAGGGAAGAGCAGACTGACCCCACCCTGTCAATGTAACACACCCAGGGAAGAGCAGACTGACAGTACTCTGTCAATGTAACACGCCCAGGGAAGAGCAGACTGAACCCACACTGTCAATGTAACACACCCAGGGAAAAGCAGACTGACCCCACCCTGTCAATGTAACACACCCTGGGAAGAGCAGACACACCCCACTCTGTCAATGTAACATACTCAGGGAATAGCAGTCTGACCCCACTCTGTCAATGTATCACACCCAGGGAAGAGCAGACTGACCTCACTCTGTCAATGTCACACACCCTGGGAAGAGAAGACTGACCCCCACTCTTGCAATGTAACAAACCCTGGGAGAACAGACTGACCCCACTCTGTCAATGTAACACACCCAGGGAAGAGCAGACTGAACCCACTCAATCAATGTAACACACCCAGGGAAGAACAGACTGACCCCACTCTGTCAATGTAATACACCCAGAGAAGAACAGACTGACCCCACTCAGTCAATGTAACACACCCAGGGAAGAGCAGACTGACCCCACTCTGTCAATGTAACACACCCAGAGAAGAACAGACTGACTCCACTCTGTCAATGTAACCCCCCCAGGGAAGTGCAGACTGACCCCACTCTGTCAATGTAACACACCCAGGGAATAGCAGACTTACCCAACTCTGTCAATGTAACCCACCCATAAAAGAGCAGACTGACCCCACCCTGTCAATGTAACACGCCCTGGGAAGAGCAGACTGACCACACTCTGTCAATGTTACCCACCCAGGGAAGAGCAGATTGACCCCACTCTGTCAATGTGACACGCCCTGGGAAGAGCAGACTGACCTCACTCTGTCAATGTAAGACACCCAGGGAAGAACAGACTGACCCCACTCTGTCAATGTAACAAACCCTGGGAGAACAAACTGACCCCACTCTGTCAATGGAACACACCTAGGGAAGGGCAGACTGAACCCACTCTGTCAATGTAACACACCCAGGGAAGAGCAGATTGACCCCACTCTGTCAATGTAACACACCCAGGGAAGAGCAGACTGACCCCACTCTATCAATGTAACACACCCAGGGAAGAGCAGACTGACCCCACTCTGTCAATGTAACACACCCAGGGAAGAGCAGACTGACCCCACTCTGTCAATGTAACAAAGCCAGGGAAGAGCAGACTGACCCCACTCTGTCAATGTAACACACCCAGGGAAGAACAGACTGACCCCACTCAGTCAATGTAACAAACTTGGGGAAGAGCAGACTGACCCCAATCTGTCAATGTAACACACCCAGGGAAGAGAAGACTGACCCCACTCTGTCAATGTAACACAACCAGGGAAGATCAGACTGACCCCACTCTGTCAATGTAACACACCCAGCGATGAGCAGACTGACCCCACTCTGTCAATGTAACCCACCCATAAAAGAGCAGACTTTCCCCACTCTGTCAATGTGACACGCCCTGGGAAGAGCACACTGACCCAACTCTGTCAATGTAACACACCCTGGGAAGAGCAGACTGACCAAACTCTGTCAATGTAACAAACCCAGGGAAGAGCAGACTGACCTCACTCTGTCAATGTAACACACCCAGAGAAGAGCAGAATGACCTCTTCTGCAAAGTTACTCACACAGTGAACTGCAGACTTACCCCACTCTGTCAATGTAACCCACCCAGTGAAGTGCACATTGACCCCACTCTGTCATTGTAACACACCCAGGGAAGAGCAGACTGACCCCACTCTGTCAATGTAACACACAATGGGAGAACAGACTGACCCCACTCTGTCAATGTAACACACCCAGGGAAGAGCAGACAGATACCACTCTGTCAATGTAACACACCAAGGGAAGAGCAGACTGACCCCACTCTGTCAATGTAACACACGCAGGGAAGAGCAGACTGACCCCACTCTGTCAATGTAACACACCCAGGGAAGAGCAGACTGACCCCACTCTGTCAATGTAACACAGCTAGGGAAGAGCAGACTGACCCCTCTCTGTCAATGTAACACACCCAGGGAAGAACAGACTGACCCCACTGTGTCAATGTAACAAACTTGGGGAAGAGCAGACTGACCCCAATCTGTCAATGTAACACACCCAGGGAAGAGAAGACTGACCCCACTCTGTCAATGTAACACACCCAGGGAAGATCAGACTGACCCCACTCTGTCAATGTAACACACCCAGGGATGACCAGACTGACCCCACTCTGTCAATGTAACCCACCCATAAAAGAGCAGACTTTCCCCACGCTGTCAATGTATCACACCCAGGGGAGAGCAGACTGAACCAACCCTGTCAATGTAACTCACCCAGGGAAGAGCAGTCTGACCTCACTCTGTCAATGTAACACACCCAGGGAAGATCAGACTGACCCCATTCTGTCAATGTAACACACACAGGGAAGAGCAGACTGACCCCACTCTGTCAATGTAACTCACCCAGGGAAGAGAAGATTGCCCCCCCTTTGTCAATGTAACACACCCAGGGGAGACCAGAGTGAAGCCTCTATCTCAATGTAACTCACCTAGGGAAGAGCAGACTGACCCCACTCTGTCAAAGTAACACACTCAGGGAAGAGCAGACTGTCCCCACTCTGTCAAAGTAACACACTCAGGGAAGAGCAGACTGACCTCACTCTGTCAATGTAACACACCCAGGGAACAGCAGACTGTCCCCACTCTGTCAAAGTAACACACTCGGGGAAGTGCAGACTGACCCCCCTCTGTCAATGTAACACACCCAGGGAAGAGCAGACTGACCCCACCCTGTCAATGTAACACACCCAGGGAAGAGCAGACTGACCCCACCCTGTCAATGTAACACACCCTGGAAAGAGCAGACACACCCCACTCTGTCAATGTAACATACTCAGGGAATAGCAGTCTGACCCCACTCTGTCAATGTATCACACCCAGGGGAGAGCAGACTGAACCAACCCTGTCAATGTAACTCACCCAGGGAAGAGCAGACTGACCTCACTCTGTCAATGTCACACACCCTGGGAAGAGCAGACTGACCCCCACTCTGTCAATGTAACACACACAGGGAAGTGCACACTGACCCCACTCTGTCATTGTAACACAGCAAGGGAAGAGCAGACTGACCCCACTGTGTCAATGTAACAAACTTGGGGAAGAGCAGACTGACCCCAATCTGTCAATGTAACACACCCAGGGAAGAGAAGACTGACCCCACTCTGTCAATGTAACACACCCAGGGAAGATCAGACTGACCCCACTCTGTCAATGTAACACACCCAGGGATGACCAGACTGACCCCACTCTGTCAATGTAACCCAACCATAAAAGAGCAGACTTTCCCCACGCTGTCAATGTGACACGCCCTGGGAAGAGCACACTGACCCAACTTTGTCAATGTAACACACCCTGGGAAGAGCAGACTGACCAAACTCTGTCAATGTAACAAACTCAGGGAAGAGCAGTCTGACCCCACTCTGTCAATGTATCACACCCAGGGGAGAGCAGACTGAACCAACCCTGTCAATGTAACTCACCCAGGGAAGAGCAGACTGACCTCACTCTGTCAATGTAACACACCCAGGGAAGAGCAGACTGACCCCATTCTGTCAATGTAACACACACAGGGAAGAGCAGACTGACCCCACTCTGTCAATGTAACTCACCCAGGGAAGAGAAGATTGCCCCCCCTTTGTCAATGTAACACACCCAGGGAAGAGCAGACTGACCCCACCCTCTCAATGTAACACACCCAGGGAAGAGCAGACTGACCCCACTCTGTCAATGTAACACACCCAGGGAAGAGCAGACTGAACCCACTCTGTCAATGTAACACACCCAGGGAAGAGCAGACTGACCCCACTCTGTCAATGTAACATACTCAGGGAATAGCAGTCTGACCCCACTCTGTCAATGTATCACACCCAGGGGAGAGCAGACTGAACCAACCCTGTCAATGTAACTCACCCAGGGAAGAGCAGACTGACCTCACTCTGTCAATGTAACACACCCAGGGAAGAGCAGACTGACCCCATTCTGTCAATGTAACACACCCAGGGAACAGCAGACTGTCCCCACTCTGTCAAAGTAACACACTCGGGGAAGTGCAGACTGACCCCCCTCTGTCAATGTAACACACCCAGGGAAGAGCAGACTGACCCCACCCTGTCAATGTAACACACCCAGGGAAGAGCAGACTGACCCCACTCTGTCAATGTAACACACCCAGGGAAGAGCAGACTGACCCCACCCTGTAAATGTAACACACCCTGGAAAGAGCAGACACACCCCACTCTGTCAATGTAACATACTCAGGGAATAGCAGTCTGACCCCACTCTGTCAATGTATCACACCCAGGGGAGAGCAGACTGAACCAACCCTGTCAATGTAACTCACCCAGGGAAGAGCAGACTGACCTCACTCTGTCAATGTCACACACCCTGGGAAGAGCAGACTGACCCCCACTCTGTCAATGTAACACACACAGGGAAGTGCACACTGACCCCACTCTGTCATTGTAACACAGCAAGGGAAGAGCAGACTGACCCCACTCTTGCAATGTAACAAACCCTGGGAGAACAGACTGACCCCACTCTGTCAATGTAACACACCCAGGGAAGAGCAGACTGAACCCACTCAATCAATGTAACACACCCAGGGAAGAACAGACTGACCCCACTCTGTCAATGTAATACACCCAGGGAAGAACAGACTGACCCCACTCAGTCAATGTAACAGACCCAGGGAAGAGCAGACTGACCCCACTCTGTCAATGTAACACACCCAGGGTAGAACAGACTGACTCCACTCTGTCAACGTAACCCCCCCAGGGAAGAGCAGACTGACCCCACTCTGTCAATGTAACACACCCAGGGAATAGCAGACATACCCAACTCTGTCAATGTAACCCACCCATAAAAGAGCAGACTGGCCCCACTCTGTCAATGTGACACGCCCTGGGAATAGCAGACTGACCACACTCTGTCAATGTTACCCACCCAGGGAAGAGCAGATTGACCCCACTCTGTCAATGTGACACGCTTTGGGAAGAGCAGACTGACCTCACTCTGTCAATGTAACACACCCAGGGAAGAGCAGACTAACCCCACTCTGTCAATGTAACACACCCAGGGAAAGGCAGACAGACCCTGTTCTGTCAATGTAACGCACCCAGGGAAGAGCATACTGACCCCACTCTGTCAGGATAACACACCCAGGGAAGAGCAGACTGACCCCACTCTGTCAATGTAACACACCCAGGGAAGAGCAGACTGACCCCACTCTGTCAATGTAAGACACACAGGGAAGAGTAGACTGACCCCACTCTGTCAATGTAACACACCCAGGGAAGAGCAGACTCACCCCACTCTGTCAATGTAAAACACCCAGGGAAGAGCAGACTGACCCCTTTCTGTCAACGTTACACACCCAGGGAAGATCAGACTGACCCAACTCTGTCAATGTAACACATTCTGGGAAGAGCAGACTGACCCCACTCCGTCAATGCAACACACCCAGGGAAGAGCAGACTGACCCCACTCTATCATTGTTACACAACCAGGGAAGAGCAGACTGACCTCACTCTGTCAATGTAACACACCCAGGGAAGAGCAGACTGAACCCATTCTGTCAATGTAACACACACAGGGAAGAGCAGACTGACCCCACTCTGTCAATGTAACTCACCCAGGGAAGAGAAGATTGCCCCCCCTTTGTCAATGTAACACACCCAGGGGAGACCAGAGTGACCCCTCTATCTCAATGTAACTCACCTAGGGAAGAGCAGACTGACCCCACTCTGTCAAAGTAACACACTCAGGGAAGCGCAGACTGTCCCCACTCTGTCAAAGTAACACACTCAGGAAAGAGCAGACTGACCTCACTCTGTCAATGTAACACACCCAGGGAACAGCAGACTGTCCCCACTCTGTCAAAGTAACACACTCGGGGAAGTGCAGACTGACCCCACTCTGTCAATGTAACACACCCAGGGAAGAGCAGACTGACCCCACCCTGTCAATGTAACACACCCAGGGAAGAGCAGACTGACCCCACTCTGTCAATGTAACACGCCCAGGGAAGAGCAGACTGAACCCACCCTGTCAATGTAACAGAAACAGGGAAGAGCAGACTGACCCCACCCTGTCAATGTAACATACCCTGGGAAGAGCAGACACACCCCACTCTGTCAATGTAACATACTCAGGGAATAGCATTCTGACCCCACTCTGTCAATGTATCACACCCAGGGAAGAGCAGACTGACCTCACTCTGTCAATGTCACACACCCAGGGAAGAACAGACTGAACCCACTCTGTCAATGTAACACACCCAGGGAAGAACAGACTGAACCCACTCAATCAATGTAACACACCCAGGGAAGAACAGACTGACCCCACTCTGTCAATGTAATACACCCAGAGAAGAACAGACTGACCCCACTCAGTCAATGTAACACACCCAGGGAAGAGCAGACTGACCCCACTCTGTCAATGTAACACACCCAGGGAAGAACAGACTGACCCCACTCTGTCAATGTAACACACCCAGGGAATAGCAGACTTACCCAACTCTGTCAATGTAACCCACCCATAAAAGAGCAGACTGACCCCACCCTGTCAATGTAACACGCCCTGGGAAGAGCAGACTGACCACACTCTGTCAATGTTACCCACCCAGGGAAGAGCAGATTGACCCCACTCTGTCAATGTGACACGCCCTGGGAAGAGCAGACTGACCTCACTCTGTCAATGTAAGACACCCAGGGAAGAACAGACTGACCATACTCTGTCAATGTAACAAACCCTGGGAGAACAGACTGACCCCACTCTGTCAATGGAACACACCTAGGGAAGGGCAGACTGAACCCACTCTGTCAATGTAACACACCCAGGGAAGAGCAGATTGACCCCACTCTGTCAATGTAACACACCCAGGGAAGAGCAGACTGACCCCACTCTGTCAATGTAACACACCCAGGGAAGAGCAGACTGACCCCACTCTGTCAATGTAACACACCCAGGGAAGAGCAGACTGACCCCACTCTGTCAATGTAACACAGCCAGGGAAGAGCAGACTGACCCCTCTCTGTCAATGTAACACACCCAGGGAAGAACAGACTGACCCCACTGTGTCAATGTAACAAACTTGGGGAAGAGCAGACTGAAACCACTCTGGCAATGTAACACACCCAGGGAAGAGAAGACTGACCCCACTCTGTCAATGTAACACAACCAGGGAAGATCAGACTGACCCCACTCTGTCAATGTAACACACCCAGGGATGAGCAGACTGACCCCACTCTGTCAATGTAACCCACCCATAAAAGAGCAGACTTTCCCCACTCTGTCAATGTGACACGCCCTGGGAAGAGCACACTGACCCAACTCTGTCAATGTAACACACCCTGGGAAGAGCAGACTGACCAAACTCTGTCAATGTAACAAACCCAGGGAAGAGCAGACTGACCTCACTCTGTCAATGTAACACACACAGAGAAGAGCAGAATGACCTCTTCTGCAAAGTTACTCACACAGTGAACTGCAGACTTACCCCACTCTGTCAATGTAACCCACCCAGTGAAGTGCACATTGACCCCACTCTGTCATTGTAACACACCCAGGGAAGAGCAGACTGTCCCCACTCTGTCAATGTAACACACAATGGGAGAACAGACTGACCCCACTCTGTCAATGTAACACACCCAGGGAAGAGCAGACAGATACCACTCTGTCAATGTAACACACCAAGGGAAGAACAGACTGACCCCACTCTGTCAATTTAACACACCCAGGGAAGAGCAGACTGACCCCACTCTGTCAATGGAACACACCCAGGGGAGAGCAGACTGACACCACCCTGTCACTGTAACACTCCCAGGGAAGAACAGACTGACGCCACTCTGTCAATGTAACACACCCAGGGAAGAGCAGACTGACCCAACACAGTGAATTCAACACACCCAAGGAAGAACAGACTGACCCCACTCTGTCAAAGTAACACACTCAGGGAAGAGCAGACTGACCCCAATCTGTCAATGTAACACACCCAGGGAAGAGAAGACTGACCCCACTCTGTCAATGTAACAAACCCAGGGAAGAGCAGACGGACCTCACTCTGTCAATGTAACACACCGAGGGAAGAGCAGACTCACCCCACTCTGACAATGTAACACACCCAGGGAAGAGCAGACTGAACTCACTCTGTCAATGTAACACAACCAGGGAAGATCAGACTGACCCCACTCTGTCAATGCAACACACGCAGGGAAGAGCAGACTGAATTCATTCTGTCAATGTAACCCACCCATAAAAGAGCAGACTGACCCCACTCTGTCAATGTGACACACCCTGGGAAGAGCAGACTGACCACAATCTGTCAATGTAACACACCCAGGGAAGAACAGACTGACCCCACTCTGTCAATGTAATACACCCAGGGAAGAACAGACTGACCCCACTCAGTCAATGTAACAGACCCAGGGAAGAGCAGACTGACCCCACTCTGTCAATGTAACACACCCAGGGTAGAACAGACTGACTCCACTCTGTCAACGTAACCCCCCCAGGGAAGAGCAGACTGACCCCACTCTGTCAATGTAACACACCCAGGGAATAGCAGACATACCCAACTCTGTCAATGTAACCCACCCATAAAAGAGCAGACTGGCCCCACTCTGTCAATGTGACACGCCCTGGGAATAGCAGACTGACCACACTCTGTCAATGTTACCCACCCAGGGAAGAGCAGATTGACCCCACTCTGTCAATGTGACACGCTTTGGGAAGAGCAGACTGACCTCACTCTGTCAATGTAACACACCCAGGGAAGAGCAGACTAACCCCACTCTGTCAATGTAACACACCCAGGGAAAGGCAGACAGACCCTGTTCTGTCAATGTAACGCACCCAGGGAAGAGCATACTGACCCCACTCTGTCAGGATAACACACCCAGGGAAGAGCAGACTGACCCCACTCTGTCAATGTAACACACCCAGGGAAGAGCAGACTGACCCCACTCTGTCAATGTAAGACACACAGGGAAGAGTAGACTGACCCCACTCTGTCAATGTAACACACCCAGGGAAGAGCAGACTCACCCCACTCTGTCAATGTAAAACACCCAGGGAAGAGCAGACTGACCCCTTTCTGTCAACGTTACACACCCAGGGAAGATCAGACTGACCCAACTCTGTCAATGTAACACATTCTGGGAAGAGCAGACTGACCCCACTCCGTCAATGCAACACACCCAGGGAAGAGCAGACTGACCCCACTCTATCATTGTTACACAACCAGGGAAGAGCAGACTGACCTCACTCTGTCAATGTAACACACCCAGGGAAGAGCAGACTGAACCCATTCTGTCAATGTAACACACACAGGGAAGAGCAGACTGACCCCACTCTGTCAATGTAACTCACCCAGGGAAGAGAAGATTGCCCCCCCTTTGTCAATGTAACACACCCAGGGGAGACCAGAGTGACCCCTCTATCTCAATGTAACTCACCTAGGGAAGAGCAGACTGACCCCACTCTGTCAAAGTAACACACTCAGGGAAGCGCAGACTGTCCCCACTCTGTCAAAGTAACACACTCAGGAAAGAGCAGACTGACCTCACTCTGTCAATGTAACACACCCAGGGAACAGCAGACTGTCCCCACTCTGTCAAAGTAACACACTCGGGGAAGTGCAGACTGACCCCACTCTGTCAATGTAACACACCCAGGGAAGAGCAGACTGACCCCACCCTGTCAATGTAACACACCCAGGGAAGAGCAGACTGACCCCACTCTGTCAATGTAACACGCCCAGGGAAGAGCAGACTGAACCCACCCTGTCAATGTAACACAAACAGGGAAGAGCAGACTGACCCCACCCTGTCAATGTAACATACCCTGGGAAGAGCAGACACACCCCACTCTGTCAATGTAACATACTCAGGGAATAGCATTCTGACCCCACTCTGTCAATGTATCACACCCAGGGAAGAGCAGACTGACCTCACTCTGTCAATGTCACACACCCAGGGAAGAACAGACTGAACCCACTCTGTCAATGTAACACACCCAGGGAAGAACAGACTGAACCCACTCAATCAATGTAACACACCCAGGGAAGAACAGACTGACCCCACTCTGTCAATGTAATACACCCAGAGAAGAACAGACTGACCCCACTCAGTCAATGTAACACACCCAGGGAAGAGCAGACTGACCCCACTCTGTCAATGTAACACACCCAGGGAAGAACAGACTGACCCCACTCTGTCAATGTAACACACCCAGGGAATAGCAGACTTACCCAACTCTGTCAATGTAACCCACCCATAAAAGAGCAGACTGACCCCACCCTGTCAATGTAACACGCCCTGGGAAGAGCAGACTGACCACACTCTGTCAATGTTACCCACCCAGGGAAGAGCAGATTGACCCCACTCTGTCAATGTGACACGCCCTGGGAAGAGCAGACTGACCTCACTCTGTCAATGTAAGACACCCAGGGAAGAACAGACTGACCATACTCTGTCAATGTAACAAACCCTGGGAGAACAGACTGACCCCACTCTGTCAATGGAACACACCTAGGGAAGGGCAGACTGAACCCACTCTGTCAATGTAACACACCCAGGGAAGAGCAGATTGACCCCACTCTGTCAATGTAACACACCCAGGGAAGAGCAGACTGACCCCACTCTGTCAATGTAACACACCCAGGGAAGAGCAGACTGACCCCACTCTGTCAATGTAACACACCCAGGGAAGAGCAGACTGACCCCACTCTGTCAATGTAACACAGCCAGGGAAGAGCAGACTGACCCCTCTCTGTCAATGTAACACACCCAGGGAAGAACAGACTGACCCCACTGTGTCAATGTAACAAACTTGGGGAAGAGCAGACTGAAACCACTCTGGCAATGTAACACACCCAGGGAAGAGAAGACTGACCCCACTCTGTCAATGTAACACAACCAGGGAAGATCAGACTGACCCCACTCTGTCAATGTAACACACCCAGGGATGAGCAGACTGACCCCACTCTGTCAATGTAACCCACCCATAAAAGAGCAGACTTTCCCCACTCTGTCAATGTGACACGCCCTGGGAAGAGCACACTGACCCAACTCTGTCAATGTAACACACCCTGGGAAGAGCAGACTGACCAAACTCTGTCAATGTAACAAACCCAGGGAAGAGCAGACTGACCTCACTCTGTCAATGTAACACACACAGAGAAGAGCAGAATGACCTCTTCTGCAAAGTTACTCACACAGTGAACTGCAGACTTACCCCACTCTGTCAATGTAACCCACCCAGTGAAGTGCACATTGACCCCACTCTGTCATTGTAACACACCCAGGGAAGAGCAGACTGTCCCCACTCTGTCAATGTAACACACAATGGGAGAACAGACTGACCCCACTCTGTCAATGTAACACACCCAGGGAAGAGCAGACAGATACCACTCTGTCAATGTAACACACCAAGGGAAGAACAGACTGACCCCACTCTGTCAATTTAACACACCCAGGGAAGAGCAGACTGACCCCACTCTGTCAATGGAACACACCCAGGGGAGAGCAGACTGACACCACCCTGTCACTGTAACACTCCCAGGGAAGAACAGACTGACGCCACTCTGTCAATGTAACACACCCAGGGAAGAGCAGACTGACCCAACACAGTGAATTCAACACACCCAAGGAAGAACAGACTGACCCCACTCTGTCAAAGTAACACACTCAGGGAAGAGCAGACTGACCCCAATCTGTCAATGTAACACACCCAGGGAAGAGAAGACTGACCCCACTCTGTCAATGTAACAAACCCAGGGAAGAGCAGACGGACCTCACTCTGTCAATGTAACACACCGAGGGAAGAGCAGACTCACCCCACTCTGACAATGTAACACACCCAGGGAAGAGCAGACTGAACTCACTCTGTCAATGTAACACAACCAGGGAAGATCAGACTGACCCCACTCTGTCAATGCAACACACGCAGGGAAGAGCAGACTGAATTCATTCTGTCAATGTAACCCACCCATAAAAGAGCAGACTGACCCCACTCTGTCAATGTGACACACCCTGGGAAGAGCAGACTGACCACAATCTGTCAATGTAACACACCCTGGGAAGAGCAGACTGACCCCCACTCTGTCAATGTAACACACACAGGGAAGTGCACACTGACCCCACTCTGTCATTGTAACGCAGCAAGGGAAGAGCAGACTGACCCCACTCTGTCAATGTAACAAACCCTGGTAGAAAAGACTGTCCACACTCTGTCAATGTAACACACCCAGGGAAGAGTAGACTGACCCCACTCTGTCAATGTAATACACCCAGGGTAGAGCAGACTGACCCCACTCTGTCAATGTCACGCACCCTGGGAAGAGCAGACTGACCCCACTCTGTCAATGTAACACACCCAGGGAAGAGCAGACTGACCCCACTCTGTCAATGTCACGCACCCAGGGAAGAGCACACTGACCGCACTCTGTCAATGTAACACACCCAGGGAAGAGCAGACTGACCCCACTCTGTCAATGCAACACACACTGGGAAGAGCAGACTGACCCCAATCTGTCAATGTAACACACCCTGGGAAGAGCAGACTGACCCCACTCTGTCACTGTAACACACCCAGGGAAGAGCAGACTGACCCCACTCTGTCAATGTAACAAACCCAGGGAAGAGCAGACTGACCCCACTCTGTCAATGTAAACCACCCAGGGAAGAGCAGACTGACACCACTCTGTCAATGTAACACACCCTGGGAAGAGCAGACTGACCCCACTCTGTCAATGTAACACACCCAGGGAAGAGCAGACTGACCCCACTCTGTCAATGTAAGACACCCAGTGAAGAGTAGACTGACCCCACTCTGTCAATGTAACACACCCAGGGAAGAGCAGACTGACCCCACTCTGTCATTGTAACACACCCAGGGAAGAGCAGACTGACCCCTCTCTGTCATTGTAACAAACCCAGGGAAGAGCAGACTGACCTCACTCTGTCAATGTAACACACCCAGGGAAGAGCAGACTGAGCCCCCTCTGTCAATGTAACACACCCAGGGAAGAGCAGATTGACCCCACTCTGTCAATATCACGCACCCAGGGAAGAGCAGACTGACCGCACTCTGTCAATGTCACGCACCCACGGAAGAGCAGACTGACCCCACTGTGTCAATATAACATACACAGGGAAGAGCAGACTGACCACACTCTGCCATTGCAACACACCCAGGGAAGAGCAGACTGAGTTCTCTCTGTCAATGTAACACACCCAGGGAAGAGCAGACTTACCCCACTCTGTCAGGATAACAAACCCAGGGAAGAGCAGACTGACCCCACTCTGTCAATGTAACACACCCAGGGAAGAGCAGACTGACCCCACTCTGTCAATGTAAGACACACAGGGAAGGGTAGACTGACCCCACTCTGTCAATGTAACACACCCAGGGAAGAGCAGACTCACCCTACTCTGTCAATGTAAAACACCCAGGGAAGAGCAGACTGACCCCTTTCTGTCAACGTTACACACCCAGGGAAGATCAGACTGACCCAACTCTGTCAATGTAACACATTCTGGGAAGAGCAGACTGACCCCACTCTGTCAATGCAACACACCCAGGGAAGAGCAGACTGACCCCACTCTATCATTGTAACACACCCAGGGAAGAGCAGACTGACCTCACTCTGTCAATGTAACACACCCAGGGAAGAGCAGACTGACCCCATTCTGTCAATGTAACACACACAGGGAAGAGCAGACTGACCCCACTCTGTCAATGTAACTCACCCAGGGAAGAGAAGACTGCCCCCCCTTTGTCAATGTAACACACCCAGGGGAGACCAGAGTGACCCCTCTATCTCAATGTAACTCACCTAGGGAAGAGCAGACTGACACCACTCTGTCAAAGTAACACACTCAGGGAAGAGCAGACTGTCCCCACTCTGTCAAAGTAACACACTCGGGGAAGTGCAGACTGACCCCACTCTGTCAATGTAACACACCCAGGGAAGAGCAGACTGACCCCACCCTGTCAATGTAACACACCCAGGGAAGAGCAGACTGACCCCACTCTGTCAATGTAACACACCCAGGGAAGAGCAGACTGACCCCACCCTGTCAATGTAACATACCCAGGGAAGAGCAGACTGACCCCACTCTGTCAATGTAACACGCCCAGGGAAGAGCAGACTGAACCCACCCTGTCAATGTAACACACCCAGGGAAGTGCAGACTGACCACACCCTGACAATGTAACACACCCTGGGAAGAGCAGACACACCCCACTCTGTCAATGTAACATACTCAGGGAATAGCAGTCTGACCCCACTCTGTCAATGTATCACACCCAGGGGAGAGCAGACTGAACCAACCCTGTCAATGTAACGCACCCAGGGAAGAGCAGACTGAACTCACTCTGTCAATGTCACACACCCTGGGAAGAGCAGACTGACCCCCACTCTGTCAATGTAACACACACAGGGAAGTGCACACTGACCCCACTCTGTCATTGTAACACAGCAAGGGAAGAGCAGACTGACCCCACACTTGCAATGTAACAAACCCTGGGAGAACAGACTGACCCCACTCTGTCAATGTAACACACCCAGGGAAGAGCAGACTGAACCCACTCAATCAATGTAACACACCCAGGGAAGAACAGACTGACCCCACTCTGTCAATGTAATACACCCAGAGAAGAACAGACTGACCCCACTCAGTCAATGTAACACACTCAGGGAAGAGCAGACTGACCCCACTCTGTCAATGTAACACACCCAGGGAAGAACAGACTGACTCCACTCTGTCAATGTAACCCCCCCAGGGAAGAGCAGACTGACCCCACTCTGCCAATGTAACACACCCAGGGAATAGCAGACTTACCCAACTCTGTCAATGTAACCCACCCATAAAAGAGCAGACTGGCCCCACTCTGTCAATGTGACACGCCCTGGGAAGAGCAGACTGACCACACTCTGTCAATGTTACCCACCCAGGGAAGAGCAGATTGACCCCACTCTGTCAATGTGACACGCCCTGGGAAGAGCAGACTGACCTCACTCTGTCACTGTAAGACACCCAGGGAAGAACAGACTGACCACACTCTGTCAATGTAACAAACCCTGGGAGAACAGACTGACCCCACTCTGTCAATGGAACACAGCCAGGGAAGAGCAGACTGACCCCACTCTGTCAATGTTACCCACCCAGGGAAGAGCAGATTGACCCCACTCTGTCAATGTAACACACCCAGGGAAGAGCAGACTGACCCCACTCTGTCAATGTAACGCACCCAGGGAAGAGCAGACTGACCCCACTCTGTCAATTTAACACACCCAGGGAAGAGCAGACTGACCCCACTCTGTCAATGTAACGCACCAAGGGAAGAGCAGACTGACCCCACTCTGTCAATGGAACACACCCAGGGGAGAGCAGACTGACACCACCCTGTCACTGTAACACTCCCAGGGAAGAACAGACTGACGCCTCTCTGTCAATGTAACACACCCAGGGAAGAGCAGACTGACCCAACACAGTCAATTCAACACACCCAAGGAAGAACAGACTGACCCCACTCTGTCAATGTAACACACTCAGGGAAGAGCAGACTGACCCCAATCTGTCAATGTAACACACCCAGGGAAGAGAAGACTGACCCCACTCTGTCAATGTAACAAACCCAGGGAAGAGCAGACGGACCTCACTCTGTCAATGTAACACACCCAGGGAAGAGCAGACTGACCCCACTCTGTCAATGTAACACACCCAGGGAAGAGCAGACTGAACTCACTCTGTCAATGTAACACAACCAGGGAAGATCAGACTGACCCCACTCTGTCAATGCAACACACGCAGGGAAGAGCAGACTAAATTCATTCTGTCAAAGTAACCCACCCATAAAAGAGCAGACTGACCCCACTCTGTCAATGTGACGCGCCCTGGGAAGAGCAGACTGACCATACTCTGTCAATGTAACACACCCTGGGAAGAGCAGACTGACCCCCACTCTGTCAATGTAACACACACAGGGAAGTGCACACTGACCCCACTCTGTCATTGTAACACAGCAAGGGAAGAGCAGACTGACCCCACTCTGTCAATGTAACAAACCCTGGGAGAAAAGACTGTCCCCACTCTGTCAATGTAACACACCCAGGGAAGAGCAGAATGAACCCACTCTGTCAATGTAACACACCCAGGGAAGAACAGACTGACACCACTCTGTCAATATAAAACACCCAGGGAAGAGCAGATTGACCCCACTCAGTCAATGTAACCCTCCCATAAAAGAGCAGACTGACCCCACTCTGTCAATGTGACACGCCCTGGGAAGAGCAGACTGACCACACTCTGTCAATGCAACACACCCTGGGAAGAGCAGACTGACCCCCACTCTGTTAATGTAACACACCCAGGGAAGTGCGCACAGATCACACTCTGTCATTGTAACACACTAAGGGAAGAGCAGACTGACCCCACTGTGTCAATGTAACACACTTGGGGAAGAGCAGACTGACCCCAATCAGTCAATGTAACACACCCAGGGAAGAGAAGACTGACCCCACTCTGTCAATGTAACCCTCCCAGGGAAGAGCAGACTGACCCCACTCTGTCAATGTAACACACCCAGGGAAGAGCAGACTGACCCCACTCTGTCAATGTAACCCACCCATAAAAGAGCAGACTGACCCCACTCTGTCAATGTAACACACTCAGGGATGAGCAGATTGACCCCACTCTGTCAATATCACGCACCCAGGGAAGAGCAGACTGACCGCACTCTGTCAATGTCACGCACCCAGGGAAGAGCAGACTTACCCCACTGTGTCAATATAACATACACAGGGAAGAGCAGACTGACCACACTCTGCCATTGCAACACACCCAGGGAAGAGCAGACTGAGTTCTCTCTGTCAATGTAACACACCCAGGGAAGAGCAGACTGACCCCACTCTGTCAGGATAACAAACCCAGGGAAGAGCAGACTGACCCCACTCTGTCAATGTAACACACCCAGGGAAGAGCAGACTGACCCCACTCTGTCAATGTAAGACACACAGGGAAGAGTAGACTGACCCCACTCTGTCAATGTAACACACCCAGGGAAGAGCAGACTCACCCTACTCTGTCAATGAAAACACCCAGGGAAGAGCAGACTGACCCCTTTCTGTCAACGTTACACACCCAGGGAAGATCAGACTGACCCAACTCTGTCAACGTAACACATTCTGGGAAGAGCAGACTGACCCCACTCTGTCAATGCAACGCACCCAGGGAAGAGCAGACTGACCCCACTCTATCATTGTAACACACCCAGGGAAGAGCAGACTGACCTCACTCTGTCAATGTAACACACCCAGGGAAGAGCAGACTGACCCCATTCTGTCAATGTAACACACTCAGGGAAGAGCAGACTGTCCCCACTCTGTCAAAGTAACACACTCAGGGAAGAGCAGACTGACCCCACTCTGTCAATGTAACACACCCAGGGAAGAGCAGACTGACCCCACCCTGTCAATGTAACACACCCAGGGAAGAGCAGACTGACCCCACCCTGTCAATGTAACACACCCAGGGAAGAGCAGACTGACCCCACCCTGTCAATGTAACACACCCTGGGAAGAGCAGACACACCCCACTCTGTCAATGTAACATACTCAGGGAATAGCAGTCTGACCCCACTCTGTCAATGTATCACACCCAGGGGAGAACAGACTGAACCAACCCTGTCAATGTAACACACTCAGGGAAGAGCAGACTGACCTCACTCTGTCAATGTCACACACCCTGGGAAGAGCAGACTGACCCCCACTCTGTCAATGTAACACACCCAGGGAAGAGCAGACTAACCCCACTCTGTCAATGTAACACACCCAGGGATAGGCAGACGGACCCTGTTCTGTCAATGTAACGCACCCAGGGAAGAGCAGACTGACCCCACTCTGTCAGGATAACACACCCAGGGAAGAGCAAACTGACCCCACTCTGTCAATGTAACACACCCAGGGAAGAGCAGACTGACCCCACTTTGTCAATGTAAGACACACAGGGAAGAATAGACTGACCCCACTCTGTCAATGTAACACACCCAGGGAAGAGCAGACTCACCCCACTCTGTCAATGTAAAACACCCAGGGAAGAGCAGACTGACCCCTTTCTGTCAACGTTACACACCCAGGGAAGATCAGACTGACCCAACTCTGTCAATGTAACACATTCTGGGAAGAGCAGACTGACCCCACTCTGTCAGTGCAACACACCCAGGGAAGAGCAGACTGACCCCACTCTCTCATTGTTACACACCCAGGGAAGAGCAGACTGACCTCTCTCTGTCAATGTAACACACCCAGGGAAGAGCAGACTGACGCCTCTCTGTCAATGTAACACACCCAGGGAAGAGCAGACTGACCCAACACAGTCAATTCAACACACCCAAGGAAGAACAGACTGACCCCACTCTGTCAATGTAACACACTCAGGGAAGAGCAGACTGACCCCAATCTGTCAATGTAACCTACCCAGGGAAGAGAAGACTGACCCCACTCTGTCAATGTAACAAACCCAGGGAAGAGCAGACGGACCTCACTCTGTCAATGTAACACACCCAGGGAAGAGCAGACTGACCCCACTCTGTCAATGTAACACACCCAGGGAAGAGCAGACTGAACTCACTCTGTCAATGTAACACAACCAGGGAAGATCAGACTGACCCAACTCTGTCAATGCAACACACGCAGGGAAGAGCAGACTGAATTCATTCTGTCAATGTAACCCACCCATAAAAGAGCAGACTGACCCCACTCTGTCAATGTGACACGCCCTGGGAAGAGCAGACTGACCACACTCTGTCAATGTAACACACCCTGGGAAGAGCAGACTGACCCCCACTCTGTCAATGTAACACACACAGGGAAGTGCACACTGACCCCACTCTGTCATTGTCACACAGCAAGGGAAGAGCAGACTGACCCCACTCTGTCAATGTAACAAACCCTGGGAGAAAAGACTGTCCCCACTCTGTCAATGTAACACACCCAGGGAAGAGCAGACTGAACCCACTCTATCATTGTAACACACCCAGGGAAGAGCAGACTGACCTCACTCTGTCAATGTAACACACCCAGGGAAGAGCAGACTGACCCCATTCTGTCAATGTAACACACCCAGGGAAGAGCAGACTGACCCCACTCTGTCAATGTAACTCACCCAGGGAAGAGAAGACTGCCCCCCCTTTGTCAATGTAACACACCCAGGGGAGACCAGAGTGACCCCTCTATCTCAATGTAACTCACCTGGGGAAGAGCAGACTGACCCCACTCTGTCAAAGTAACACACTCAGGGAAGAGCAGACTGACCTCACTCTGTCAATGTAACACACCCAGGGAACAGCAGACTGTCCCCACTCTGTCAAAGTAACACACTCGGGGAAGTGCAGACTGACCCCACTCTGTCAATGTAACACACCCAGGGAAGAGCAGACTGACCCCACCCTGTCAATGTAACACACCCAGGGAAGAGCAGACTGACCCCACTCTGTCAATGTAACACACCCAGGGAAGAGCAGACTGACCCCTCTCTGTCAATGTAACACACCCAGGGAAGAGCAGACACACCCCACTCTGTCAATGTAACATACTCAGGGAAGAGCAGACTGACCTCACTCTGTCAATGTCACACACCCTGGGAAGAGCAGACTGACCCCCACTCTGTCAATGTAACACACCCAGGGAAGAGCAGACTAACCCCACTCTGTCAATGTAACACACCCAGGGAAAGGCAGACGGACCCTGTTCTGTCAATGTAACGCACCCAGGGAAGAGCAGACTGACCCCACTCTGTCAGGATAACACACCCAGGGAAGAGCAGACTGACCCCACTCTGTCAATGTAACACACCCAGGGAAGAGCAGACTGACCCCACTCTGTCAATGTAAGACACACAGGGAAGAGTAGACTGACCCCACTCTGTCAATGTAACACACCCAGGGAAGAGCAGACTCACCCCACTCTGTCAATGTAAAACACCCAGGGAAGAGCAGACTGACCCCTTTCTGTCAACGTTACACACCCAGGGAAGATCAGACTGACCCAACTCTGTCAATGTAACACATTCTGGGAAGAGCAGACTGACCCCACTCTGTCAGTGCAACACACCCAGGGAAGAGCAGACTGACCCCACTCTCTCATTGTTACACACCCAGGGAAGAGCAGACTGACCTCTCTCTGTCAATGTAACACACCCAGGGAAGAGCAGACTGACGCCTCTCTGTCAATGTAACACACCCAGGGAAGAGCAGACTGACGCCTCTCTGTCAATGTAACACACCCAGGGAAGAGCAGACTGACCCAACACAGTCAATTCAACACACCCAAGGAAGAACAGACTGACCCCACTCTGTCAATGTAACACACTCAGGGAAGAGCAGACTGACCCCAATCTGTCAATGTAACCCACCCAGGGAAGAGAAGACTGACCCCACTCTGTCAATGTAACAAACCCAGGGAAGAGCAGACGGACCTCCCTCTGTCAATGTAACACACCCAGGGAAGAGCAGACTGACCCCACTCTGTCAATGTAACACACCCAGGGAAGAGCAGACTGAACTCACTCTGTCAATGTAACACAACCAGGGAAGATCAGACTGACCCAACTCTGTCAATGCAACACACGCAGGGAAGAGCAGACTGAATTCATTCTGTCAATGTAACCCACACATAAAAGAGCAGACTGACCCCACTCTGTCAATGTGACACGCCCTGGGAAGAGCAGACTGACCCCCATTCTGTCAATGTAACACACACAGGGAAGTGCACACTGACCCCACTCTGTCATTGTAACACAGCAAGGGAAGAGCAGACTGACCCCACTCTGTCAATGTAACAAACCCTGGGAGAAAAGACTGTCCCCACTCTGTCAATGTAACACACCCAGGGAAGAGCAGACTGAACCCACTCTGTCAATGTAACACACCCAGGGAAGAACAGACTGACCCCACTCTGTCAATATAAAACACCCAGGGAAGAGCAGATTGACCCCACTCAGTCAATGTAACCCTCCCATAAAAGAGCAGACTGACCCCACTCTGTCAATGTGACACGCCCTGGGAAGAGCAGACTGACCACACTCAGTCAATGCAACACACCCTGGGAAGAGCAGACTGACCCCCACTCTGTTAATGTAACACACCCAGGGAAGTGCGCTCAGACCACACTCTGTCATTGTAACACACTAAGGGAAGAGCAGACTGACCCCACTGTGTCAATGTAACACACTTGGGGAAGAGCAGACTGACCCCAATCAGTCAATGTAACACACCCAGGGAAGAGAAGACTGACCCCACTCTGTCAATGTAACCCTCCCAGGGAAGAGCAGACTGACCCCACTCTGTCAATGTAACACACCTAGGGAAGAGCAGACTGACCCCACTCTGTCAATGTAACCCACCCATAAAAGAGCAGACTGACCCCACTCTGTCAATGTAACACACCCAGGGAAGAGCAGATTGACCCCACTCTGTCAATATCACGCACCCAGGGAAGAGCAGACTGACCGCACTCTGTCA
This sequence comes from Chiloscyllium punctatum, assembly GCF_047496795.1. Classification (NCBI taxonomy): domain Eukaryota; kingdom Metazoa; phylum Chordata; class Chondrichthyes; order Orectolobiformes; family Hemiscylliidae; genus Chiloscyllium; species Chiloscyllium punctatum. Next base: position 510,536 of record NC_092785.1, read on the forward strand.
ATGTCACGCTCCCAGGGAAGAGCAGACTGACCCCACTGTGTCAATATAACATACACAGGGAAGAGCAGACTGACCACACTCTGCCATTGCAACACACCCAGGGAAGAGCAGACTGAGTTCTCTCTGTCAATGTAACACACCCAGGGAAGAGCAGACTGACCCCACTCTGTCAGGATAACAAACCCAGGGAAGAGCAGACTGACCCCACTATGTCAATGTAACACACCCAGGGAAGAGCAGACTGACCCCACTCTGTCAATGTAAGACACACAGGGAAGAGTAGACTGACCCCACTCTGTCAATGTAACACACCCAGGGAAGAGCAGACTCACCCTACTCTGTCAATGTAAAACACCCAGGGAAGAGCAGACTGACCCCTTTCTGTCAACGTTACACACCCAGGGAAGATCAGACTGACCCAACTCTGTCAACGTAACACATTCTGGGAAGAGCAGACTGACCCCACTCTGTCAATGCAACACACCCAGGGAAGAGCAGACTGACCCCACTCTATCATTGTAACACACCCAGGGAAGAGCAGACTGACCTCACTCTGTCAATGTAACACACCCAGGGAAGAGCAGACTGACCCCATTCTGTCAATGTAACACACACAGGGAAGAGCAGAATGACCCCACTCTGTCAATGTAACTCACCCAGGGAAGAGAAGACTGCCCCCCCTTTGTCAATGTAACACACCCAGGGGAGACCAGAGTGACCCCTCTATCTCAATGTAACTCACCTAGGGAAGAGCAGACTGACCCCACTCTGTCAAAGTAACACACTCAGTGAAGAGCAGACTGTCCCCACTCTGTCAAAGTAACACACTCAGGGAAGAGCAGACTGACCTCACTCTGTCAATGTAACACACCCAGGGAACAGCAGACTGTCCCCACTCTGTCAAAGTAACACACTCGGGGAAGTGCAGACTGACCCCACTCTGTCAATGTAACACACCCAGGGAAGAGCAGACTGACCCCACCCTGTCAATTTAACACACCCAGGGAAGAGCAGACTGACCCCACTCTGTCAATGTAACACACCCAGGGAAGAGCAGACTGACCCCACTCTGTCACTGTAACACACCCAGGGAAGAGCAGACTGACGCCACTCTGTCAATGTAACAAACCCAGGGAAGAGCACACTGACCCCACTCTGTCAATGTAACAGACGCAGGGAAGACCAGACTGACCGCACTCAGTCAACGTAACCCACCCAGGGAAGAGCAGACTGACCCCAGTCTGTCAATCTAACGCACCCTGGGAAGAGCAGACCGACCCCACTCTGTCACTGTAACACACCCAGGGACGAGCAGACTGACCCCACTCTGTCAATGTAACACGCCCAGGGACGAGCAGACTGACCCCACTCTGTCAATGTAACACGCCCAGGGAAGGGTAGACTGACCCCACTCTGTCAATGAAACACACCCAGGGAAGACCAGACTCACCCCACTCTGTCAATGTAAAACACCCAGGGAAGAGCAGACTGACCCCTTTCTGTCAACGTTACACACCCAGGGAAGATCAGACTGACCCAACTCTGTCAATGTAACACATTCTGGGAAGAGCAGACTGACCCCACTCTGTCAGTGCAACACACCCAGGGAAGAGCAGACTGACCCCACTCTCTCATTGTTACACACCCAGGGAAGAGCAGACTGACCTCTCTCTGTCAATGTAACACACCCAGGGAAGAGCAGACTGACGCCTCTCTGTCAATGTAACACACCCAGGGAAGAGCAGACTGACCCAACACAGTCAATTCAACACACCCAAGGAAGAACAGACTGACCCCACTCTGTCAATGTAACACACTCAGGGAAGAGCAGACTGACCCCAATCTGTCAATGTAACCCACCCAGGGAAGAGAAGACTGACCCCACTCTGTCAATGTAACAAACCCAGGGAAGAGCAGACGGACCTCACTCTGTCAATGTAACACACCCAGTTAAGAGCAGACTGACCCCACTCTGTCAATGTAACACACCCAGGGAAGAGCAGACTGAACTCACTCTGTCAATGTAACACAACCAGGGAAGATCAGACTGACCCAACTCTGTCAATGCAACACACGCAGGGAAGAGCAGACTGAATTCATTCTGTCAATGTAACCCACCCATAAAAGAGCAGACTGACCCCACTCTGTCAATGTGACACGCCCTGGGAAGAGCAGACTGACCACACTCTGTCAATGTAACACACCCTGGGAAGAGCAGACTGACCCCCACTCTGTCAATGTAACACACACAGGGAAGTGCACACTGACCCCACTCTGTCATTGTCACACAGCAAGGGAAGAGCAGACTGACCCCACTCTGTCAATGTAACAAACCCTGGGAGAAAAGACTGTCCCCACTCTGTCAATGTAACACACCCAGGGAAGAGCAGACTGAACCCACTCTATCATTGTAACACACCCAGGGAAGAGCAGACTGACCCCTTTCTGTCAACGTTACACACCCAGGGAAGATCAGACTGTCCCAACTCTGTCAATGTAACACATTCTGGGAAGAGCAGACTGACCCCACTCTGTCAATGCAACACACCCAGGGAAGAGCAGACTGACCCCACTCTATCATTGTAACACACCCAGGGAAGAGCAGACTGACCTCACTCTGTCAATGTAACACACCCAGGGAAGAGCAGACTGACCCCATTCTGTCAATGTAACACACCCAGGGAAGAGCAGACTGACCCCACTCTGTCAATGTAACTCACCCAGGGAAGAGAAGACTGCCCCCCCTTTGTCAATGTAACACACCCAGGGGAGACCAGAGTGACCCCTCTATCTCAATGTAACTCACCTAGGGAAGAGCAGACTGACCCCACTCTGTCAAAGTAACACACTCAGGGAAGAGCAGACTGACCTCACTCTGTCAATGTAACACACCCAGGGAACAGCAGACTGTCCCCACTCTGTCAAAGTAACACACTCGGGGAAGTGCAGACTGACCCCACTCTGTCAATGTAACACACCCAGGGAAGAGCAGACTGACCCCACCCTGTCAATGTAACACACCCAGGGAAGAGCAGACTGACCCCACTCTGTCAATGTAACACACCCAGGGAAGAGCAGACTGACCCCTCTCTGTCAATGTAACACACCCTGGGAAGAGCAGACACACCCCACTCTGTCAATGTAACATACTCAGGGAATAGCAGTCTGACCCCACTCTGTCAATGTATCACACCCAGGGGAGAACAGACTGAACCAACCCTGTCAATGTAACACACTCAGGGAAGAGCAGACTGACCTCACTCTGTCAATGTCACACACCCTGGGAAGAGCAGACTGACCCCCACTCTGTCAATGTAACACACCCAGGGAAGAGCAGACTAACCCCACTCTGTCAATGTAACACACCCAGGGAAAGGCAGACGGACCCTGTTCTGTCAATGTAACGCACCCAGGGAAGAGCAGACTGACCCCACTCTGTCAGGATAACACACCCAGGGAAGAGCAGACTGACCCCACTCTGTCAATGTAACACACCCAGGGAAGAGCAGACTGACCCCACTCTGTCAATGTAAGACACACAGGGAAGAGTAGACTGACCCCACTCTGTCAATGTAACACACCCAGGGAAGAGCAGACTCACCCCACTCTGTCAATGTAAAACACCCAGGGAAGAGCAGACTGACCCCTTTCTGTCAACGTTACACACCCAGGGAAGATCAGACTGACCCAACTCTGTCAATGTAACACATTCTGGGAAGAGCAGACTGACCCCACTCTGTCAGTGCAACACACCCAGGGAAGAGCAGACTGACCCCACTCTCTCATTGTTACACACCCAGGGAAGAGCAGACTGACCTCTCTCTGTCAATGTAACACACCCAGGGAAGAGCAGACTGACGCCTCTCTGTCAATGTAACACACCCAGGGAAGAGCAGACTGACGCCTCTCTGTCAATGTAACACACCCAGGGAAGAGCAGACTGACCCAACACAGTCAATTCAACACACCCAAGGAAGAACAGACTGACCCCACTCTGTCAATGTAACACACTCAGGGAAGAGCAGACTGACCCCAATCTGTCAATGTAACCCACCCAGGGAAGAGAAGACTGACCCCACTCTGTCAATGTAACAAACCCAGGGAAGAGCAGACGGACCTCCCTCTGTCAATGTAACACACCCAGGGAAGAGCAGACTGAATTCATTCTGTCAATGTAACCCACACATAAAAGATCAGACTGACCCCACTCTGTCAATGTGACACGCCCTGGGAAGAGCAGACTGACCCCCACTCTGTCAATGTAACACACACAGGGAAGTGCACACTGACCCCACTCTGTCAGGATAACAAACCCAGGGAAGAGCAGACTGACCCCACTATGTCAATGTAACACACCCAGGGAAGAGCAGACTGACCCCACTCTGTCAATGTAAGACACACAGGGAAGAGTAGACTGACCCCACTCTGTCAATGTAACACACCCAGGGAAGAGCAGACTCACCCTACTCTGTCAATGTAAAACACCCAGGGAAGAGCAGACTGACCCCTTTCTGTCAACGTTACACACCCAGGGAAGATCAGACTGACCCAACTCTGTCAACGTAACACATTCTGGGAAGAGCAGACTGACCCCACTCTGTCAATGTAACACACCCAGGGAAGTGCGCACAGACCACACTCTGTCATTGTAACACACTAAGGGAAGAGCAGACTGACCCCACTGTGTCAATGTAACACACTTGGGGAAGAGCAGACTGACCCCAATCAGTCAATGTAACACACCCAGGGAAGAGAAGACTGACCCCACTCTGTCAATGTAACCCTCCCAGGGAAGAGCAGACTGATCCCACTCTGTCAATGTAACACACCTAGGGAAGAGCAGACTGACCCCACTCTGTCAATGTAACCCACCCATAAAAGAGCAGACTGACGCCACTCTGTCAATGTAACACACCCAGGGAAGAGCAGATTGACCCCACTCTGTCAATATCACGCACCCAGGGAAGAGCAGACTGACCGCACTCTGTCAATGTCACGCTCCCAGGGAAGAGCAGACTGACCCCACTGTGTCAATATAACATACACAGGGAAGAGCAGACTGACCACACTCTGCCATTGCAACACACCCAGGGAAGAGCAGACTGAGTTCTCTCTGTCAATGTAACACACCCAGGGAAGAGCAGACTGACCCCACTCTGTCAGGATAACAAACCCAGGGAAGAGCAGACTGACCCCACTATGTCAATGTAACACACCCAGGGAAGAGCAGACTGACCCCACTCTGTCAATGTAAGACACACAGGGAAGAGTAGACTGACCCCACTCTGTCAATGTAACACACCCAGGGAAGAGCAGACTCACCCTACTCTGTCAATGTAAAACACCCAGGGAAGAGCAGACTGACCCCTTTCTGTCAACGTTACACACCCAGGGAAGATCAGACTGACCCAACTCTGTCAACGTAACACATTCTGGGAAGAGCAGACTGACCCCACTCTGTCAATGCAACACACCCAGGGAAGAGCAGACTGACCCCACTCTATCATTGTAACACACCCAGGGAAGAGCAGACTGACCTCACTCTGTCAATGTAACACACCCAGGGAAGAGCAGACTGACCCCATTCTGTCAATGTAACACACACAGGGAAGAGCAGATTGACCCCACTCTGTCAATGTAACTCACCCAGGGAAGAGAAGACTGCCCCCCCTTTGTCAATGTAACACACCCAGGGGAGACCAGAGTGACTCCTCTATCTCAATGTAACTCACCTAGGGAAGAGCAGACTGACCCCACTCTGTCAAAGTAACACACTCAGGGAAGAGCAGACTGTCCCCACTCTGTCAAAGTAACACACTCAGGGAAGAGCAGACTGACCTCACTCTGTCAATGTAACACACCCAGGGAACAGCAGACTGTCCCCACTCTGTCAAAGTAACACACTCGGGGAAGTGCAGACTGACCCCACTCTGTCAATGTAACACACCCAGGGAAGAGCAGACTGACCCCACCCTGTCAATTTAACACACCCAGGGAAGAGCAGACTGACCCCACTCTGTCAATGTAACACACCCAGGGAAGAGCAGACTGACCCCACTCTGTCACTGTAACACACCCAGGGAAGAGCAGACTGACGCCACTCTGTCAATGTAACAAACTCAGGGAAGAGCAGACTGACCTCACTCTGTCAATGTAACAGACGCAGGGAAGACCAGACTGACCGCACTCAGTCAACGTAACCCACCCAGGGAAGAGCAGACTGACCCCAGTCTGTCAATCTAACGCACCCTGGGAAGAGCAGACCGACCCCACTCTGTCACTGTAACACACCCAGGGACGAGCAGACTGACCCCACTCTGTCAATGTAACACGCCCAGGGAAGGGTAGACTGACCCCACTCTGTCAATGAAACACACCCAGGGAAGAGCAGACTGACCCCACTCTGTCAATGTAACACACCCTGGGAGGAGCAGACTGACCGCACTCTGTCAATGTAAAACATGCAGGGAAGAGTAGACTGACCCCACTCTGTCAATGTAACACACCCAGGGAAGAGCAGACGGACCTCACTCTGTCAATGTAACACACCCTGGGAAGAGCAGACTGACCACACTCTGTCAATGTAACACACCCAGGGAAGAGCAGACTGACCCCACTCTGTCAATGTAACACACCCAGTGAAGAGTAGACTGACCCCACTCTGTCAATGTAACACACCCAGGGAAGAGCAGACTGACCTCACTCTGTCAATGTAACACACCCAGGGAAGAGCAGACTGACCCCACTCTGTCAATGTAACACACCCAGGGACAAGCAGACTGACCCCACTCTGTCAATGTAAAACACCCAGGGAAGAGCAGACTGACCCCTTTCTGTCAACGTTTCACACCCAGGGAAGATCAGACTGACCCAACTCTGTCAATGTAACACATTCTGGGAAGAGCAGACTGACCCCTCTCTGTCATTGTAACACACCCAGGGAAGAGCAGACTGACCTCACTCTGTCAATGTAACACACCCAGGGAAGAGCAGACTGAGCCCCCTCTGTCAATGTAACGCACCCAGGGAACAGAAGATTGTCCTGGCTAGGTCAATGTAACATACCCAGGGAAGAGCAGACTGACCCCAATCTGTCAATGTAACACACCCAGGGAAGAGCAGACTGACCCCACTCTGTCAATGTCACGCACCCAGGGAAGAGCAGACTGACTGCACTCTGTCATTGTCACGCACCCAGGGAAGAGCAGACTGACCCCACTGTGTCAATGTAACACACCCAGGGAAGAGCAGACTGACCCCACACTTTCAATGTAACACATCCAGGGAAGAGCAGACTGACCCCTCTCTGTCAATGTAACACACCCAGGGAAGAGCAGACTGACCCCACTCTGTCACTGTAACACACCCAGGGAAGAGCAGACTGACCCCACTCTGTCAATGTCACGCACCCAGGGAAGAGCAGACTGACCGCGCACTGTCAATGTAACACACCCAGGGAAGAGCAGATTGACCCCACTGTGTCAATGTATCACACCCAGGGAAGAGCAGACTGACCCCATACTTTCAATGTAACCCACCGAGGGAAGAGCAGACTGACCTCTCTCTGTCAATGTAACACAGCCAGGGAAGAGCAGACTGACCCCTTTCTCTCAACGTTATAAACCAAGGGAAGATCAGACTGACCCAACTCTGTCAATGTAACACACACTGGGAAGAGCAGACTGACCCCACTCTGTCAATGTAACACACCCAGGGAAGAGCAGACTGACCCCACTCTGTCATTGTAACACACCCAGGGAAGAGCAGACGGACCTCAATCTGTCAATGTAACACAGCCAGGGAAGAGCAGACTAACCTCACTCTGTCAATGTAACACACCCAGGGAAAGTCAGACGGACCCTGTTCTGTCAATGTAACACACCCAGGGAAGAGCATACTGACCCCACTCTGTCAATGTAACGCACCCAGGGAAGAGCAGACTGACCCCACTCTGTCAATATCACAGACCCAGGGAAGAGCAGACTGACCCCACTCTGTCAATGTAACACACCCAGGGAAGAGCAGACTGACCCCATACTTTCAATGTAACCCACCGAGGGAAGAGCAGACTGACCTCTCTCTGTCAATGTAACACACTCAGGGAAGAACACACTGACCCCACTCTGTCAATTTAACGCACCCAGGGAACAGAAGATTGTCCTGGCTAGGTCAATGTTACATACCCAGGGAAGAGCAGACTGACCCCAATCTGTCAATGTAACACACCCAGGGAAGAGCAGACTGACCCCACTCTGTCAATGTCACGCACCCAGGGAAGAGCAGACTGACTGCACTCTGTCATTGTCACGCACCCAGGGAAGAGCAGACTGACCCCACTGTGTCAATGTAACACACCCAGGGAAGAGCAGACTGACCCCACACTTTCAATGTAACACATCCAGGGAAGAGCAGACTGACCCCTCTCTGTCAATGTAACACACCCAGGGAAGAGCAGACTGACCCCACTCTGTCACTGTAACACACCCAGGGAAGAGCAGACTGACCCCACTCTGTCAATGTCACGCACCCAGGGAAGAGCAGACTGACCGCGCACTGTCAATGTAACACACCCAGGGAAGAGCAGATTGACCCCACTGTGTCAATGTAACACACCCAGGGAAGAGCAGACTGACCCCATACTTTCAATGTAACCCACCGAGGGAAGAGCAGACTGACCTCTCTCTGTCAATGTAACACAGCCAGGGAAGAGCAGACTGACCCCTTTCTCTCAACGTTATAAACCAAGGGAAGATCAGACTGACCCAACTCTGTCAATGTAACACACACTGGGAAGAGCAGACTGACCCCACTCTGTCAATGTAACACACCCAGGGAAGAGCAGACTGACCCCACTCTGTCATTGTAACACACCCAGGGAAGAGCAGACGGACCTCAATCTGTCAATGTAACACACCCAGGGAAGAGCATACTGACCCCACTCTGTCAATGTAACGCACCCAGGGAAGAGCAGACTGACCCCACTCTGTCAATATCACAGACCCAGGGAAGAGCAGACTGACCCCACTCTGTCAATGTAACACACCCAGGGAAGAGCAGACTGACCCCATACTTTCAATGTAACCCACCGAGGGAAGAGCAGACTGACCTCTCTCTGTCAATGTAACACACTCAGGGAAGAACACACTGACCCCACTCTGTCAATGTAACACACCCAGGGAAGAGAAGATTGACCCCCCTCTGTCAATGTAACGCACCCAGGGAAGAGCAGACTGACCCCACTCTGTCAGTATATCACACCCAGGGAAGAGCAGACTGACCCCACTCTGTCAATGTAACACACCCAGGGAAGAGCAGACTGACCCCACTCTGTCAATGTAAGACACCCAGGGAAGAGTAGACTGACCCCACTCTGTCAATGTAATACACCCAGGGTAGAGCAGACTGACCTCACTCTGTCAATGTAACACACCCAGGGAAGAGCAGACTGTCCCCACTCTGTCAATGTAACACACCCAGGGAAGAGCAGACTGACCCCAATCTGTCAATGTAAAACACCCAGGGAAGAGCAGACTGACCCCACTCTGTAAATGTCACGCACCCAGGGAAGAGCAGACTGACCCCACTCTGTCAATGTAACACACCCAGGGAAGAGCAAACTGACCCCACTCTGTCAATGTCACGCACCCAGGGAAGAGCACACTGACCGCACTCTGTCAATGTAACTCACCCAGGGAAGAGCAGACTGACCCCACTCTGTCAATGTAACACACCCTGGGAAGAGCAGACTGACCCCAATCTGTCAATGTAACACACCCTGGGAAGAGCAGACTGACCCCACTCTGTCACTGTAACACACCCAGAGAAGAGCAGAATGACCTCTTCTGCAAAGTTACTCACACAGTGAACTGCAGACTTACCCCACTCTGTCAATGTAACCCACCCAGTGAAGTGCACATTGACCCCACTCTGTCATTGTAACACACCCAGGGAAGAGCAGACTGACCACACTCTGTCAATGTAACACACAATGGGAGAACAGACTGACCCCACTCTGTCAATGTAACACACCCAGGGAAGAGCAGACAGATACCACTCTGTCAATGTAACACACCAAGGGAAGAACAGACTGACCCAACTCTGTCAATTTAACACACCCAGGGAAGAGCAGACTGACCCCACTCTGTCAATGGAACACACCCAGGGGAGAGCAGACTGACACCACCCTGTCACTGTTACACTCCCAGGGAAGAACAGACTGACGCCACTCTGTCAATGTAACACACCCAAGGAAGAGCAGACTGACCCAACACAGTCAATTCAACACACCCAGGGACGAGCAGACTGACCCCACTCTGTCAATGTAACACGCCCAGGGAAGGGTAGACTGACCCCACTCTGTCAATGAAACACACCCAGGGAAGAGCAGACTCACCCCACTCTGTCAATGTAAAACACCCAGGGAAGAGCAGACTGACCCCTTTCTGTCAACGTTACACACCCAGGGAAGATCAGACTGACCCAACTCTGTCAATGTAACACATTCTGGGAAGAGCAGACTGACCCCACTCTGTCAGTGCAACACACCCAGGGAAGAGCAGACTGACCCCACTCTCTCATTGTTACACACCCAGGGAAGAGCAGACTGACCTCTCTCTGTCAATGTAACACACCCAGGGAAGAGCAGACTGACGCCTCTCTGTCAATGTAACACACCCAGGGAAGAGCAGACTGACCCAACACAGTCAATTCAACACACCCAAGGAAGAACAGACTGACCCCACTCTGTCAATGTAACACACTCAGGGAAGAGCAGACTGACCCCAATCTGTCAATGTAACCCACCCAGGGAAGAGAAGACTGACCCCACTCTGTCAATGTAACAAACCCAGGGAAGAGCAGACGGACCTCACTCTGTCAATGTAACACACCCAGTTAAGAGCAGACTGACCCCACTCTGTCAATGTAACACACCCAGGGAAGAGCAGACTGAACTCACTCTGTCAATGTAACACAACCAGGGAAGATCAGACTGACCCAACTCTGTCAATGCAACACACGCAGGGAAGAGCAGACTGAATTCATTCTGTCAATGTAACCCACCCATAAAAGAGCAGACTGACCCCACTCTGTCAATGTGACACGCCCTGGGAAGAGCAGACTGACCACACTCTGTCAATGTAACACACCCTGGGAAGAGCAGACTGACCCCCACTCTGTCAATGTAACACACACAGGGAAGTGCACACTGACCCCACTCTGTCATTGTCACACAGCAAGGGAAGAGCAGACTGACCCCACTCTGTCAATGTAACAAACCCTGGGAGAAAAGACTGTCCCCACTCTGTCAATGTAACACACCCAGGGAAGAGCAGACTGAACCCACTCTATCATTGTAACACACCCAGGGAAGAGCAGACTGACCCCTTTCTGTCAACGTTACACACCCAGGGAAGATCAGACTGTCCCAACTCTGTCAATGTAACACATTCTGGGAAGAGCAGACTGACCCCACTCTGTCAATGCAACACACCCAGGGAAGAGCAGACTGACCCCACTCTATCATTGTAACACACCCAGGGAAGAGCAGACTGACCTCACTCTGTCAATGTAACACACCCAGGGAAGAGCAGACTGACCCCATTCTGTCAATGTAACACACCCAGGGAAGAGCAGACTGACCCCACTCTGTCAATGTAACTCACCCAGGGAAGAGAAGACTGCCCCCCCTTTGTCAATGTAACACACCCAGGGGAGACCAGAGTGACCCCTCTATCTCAATGTAACTCACCTGGGGAAGAGCAGACTGACCCCACTCTGTCAAAGTAATACACTCAGGGAAGAGCAGACTGACCTCACTCTGTCAATGTAACACACCCAGGGAACAGCAGACTGTCCCCACTCTGTCAAAGTAACACACTCGGGGAAGTGCAGACTGACCCCACTCTGTCAATGTAACACACCCAGGGAAGAGCAGACTGACCCCACCCTGTCAATGTAACACACCCAGGGAAGAGCAGACTGACCCCACTCTGTCAATGTAACACACCCTGGGAAGAGCAGACTGACCCCTCTCTGTCAATGTAACACACCCTGGGAAGAGCAGACACACCCCACTCTGTCAATGTAACATACTCAGGGAATAGCAGTCTGACCCCACTCTGTCAATGTATCACACCCAGGGGAGAACAGACTGAACCAACCCTGTCAATGTAACACACTCAGGGAAGAGCAGACTGACCTCACTCTGTCAATGTCACACACCCTGGGAAGAGCAGACTGACACCCACTCTGTCAATGTAACACACCCAGGGAAGAGCAGACTAACCCCACTCTGTCAATGTAACACACCCAGGGAAAGGCAGACGGACCCTGTTCTGTCAATGTAACGCACCCAGGGAAGAGCAGACTGACCCCACTCTGTCAGGATAACACACCCAGGGAAGAGCAGACTGACCCCACTCTGTCAATGTAACACACCCAGGGAAGAGCAGACTGACCCCACTCTGTCAATGTAAGACACACAGGGAAGAGTAGACTGACCCCACTCTGTCAATGTAACACACCCAGGGAAGAGCAGACTCACCCCACTCTGTCAATGTAAAACACCCAGGGAAGAGCAGACTGACCCCTTTCTGTCAACGTTACACACCCAGGGAAGATCAGACTGACCCAACTCTGTCAATGTAACACATTCTGGGAAGAGCAGACTGACCCCACTCTGTCAGTGCAACACACCCAGGGAAGAGCAGACTGACCCCACTCTCTCATTGTTACACACCCAGGGAAGAGCAGACTGACCTCTCTCTGTCAATGTAACACACCCAGGGAAGAGCAGACTGACGCCTCTCTGTCAATGTAACACACCCAGGGAAGAGCAGACTGACGCCTCTCTGTCAATGTAACACACCCAGGGAAGAGCAGACTGACCCAACACAGTCAATTCAACACACCCAAGGAAGAACAGACTGACCCCACTCTGTCAATGTAACACACTCAGGGAAGAGCAGACTGACCCCAATCTGTCAATGTAACCCACCCAGGGAAGAGAAGACTGACCCCACTCTGTCAATGTAACAAACCCAGGGAAGAGCAGACGGACCTCCCTCTGTCAATGTAACACACCCAGGGAAGAGCAGACTGAATTCATTCTGTCAATGTAACCCACACATAAAAGATCAGACTGACCCCACTCTGTCAATGTGACACGCCCTGGGAAGAGCAGACTGACCCCCACTCTGTCAATGTAACACACACAGGGAAGTGCACACTGACCCCACTCTGTCAGGATAACAAACCCAGGGAAGAGCAGACTGACCCCACTATGTCAATGTAACACACCCAGGGAAGAGCAGACTGACCCCACTCTGTCAATGTAAGACACACAGGGAAGAGTAGACTGACCCCACTCTGTCAATGTAACACACCCAGGGAAGAGCAGACTCACCCTACTCTGTCAATGTAAAACACCCAGGGAAGAGCAGACTGACCCCTTTCTGTCAACGTTACACACCCAGGGAAGATCAGACTGACCCAACTCTGTCAACGTAACACATTCTGGGAAGAGCAGACTGACCCCACTCTGTCAATGTAACACACCCAGGGAAGTGCGCACAGACCACACTCTGTCATTGTAACACACTAAGGGAAGAGCAGACTGACCCCACTGTGTCAATGTAACACACTTGGGGAAGAGCAGACTGACCCCAATCAGTCAATGTAACACACCCAGGGAAGAGAAGACTGACCCCACTCTGTCAATGTAACCCTCCCAGGGAAGAGCAGACTGACCCCACTCTGTCAATGTAACACACCTAGGGAAGAGCAGACTGACCCCACTCTGTCAATGTAACCCACCCATAAAAGAGCAGACTGACGCCACTCTGTCAATGTAACACACCCAGGGAAGAGCAGATTGACCCCACTCTGTCAATATCACGCACCCAGGGAAGAGCAGACTGACCGCACTCTGTCAATGTCACGCTCCCAGGGAAGAGCAGACTGACCCCACTGTGTCAATATAACATACACAGGGAAGAGCAGACTGACCACACTCTGCCATTGCAACACACCCAGGGAAGAGCAGACTGAGTTCTCTCTGTCAATGTAACACACCCAGGGAAGAGCAGACTGACCCCACTCTGTCAGGATAACAAACCCAGGGAAGAGCAGACTGACCCCACTATGTCAATGTAACACACCCAGGGAAGAGCAGACTGACCCCACTCTGTCAATGTAAGACACACAGGGAAGAGTAGACTGACCCCACTCTGTCAATGTAACACACCCAGGGAAGAGCAGACTCACCCTACTCTGTCAATGTAAAACACCCAGGGAAGAGCAGACTGACCCCTTTCTGTCAACGTTACACACCCAGGGAAGATCAGACTGACCCAACTCTGTCAACGTAACACATTCTGGGAAGAGCAGACTGACCCCACTCTGTCAATGCAACACACCCAGGGAAGAGCAGACTGACCCCACTCTATCATTGTAACACACCCAGGGAAGAGCAGACTGACCTCACTCTGTCAATGTAACACACCCAGGGAAGAGCAGACTGACCCCATTCTGTCAATGTAACACACACAGGGAAGAGCAGATTGACCCCACTCTGTCAATGTAACTCACCCAGGGAAGAGAAGACTGCCCCCCCTTTGTCAATGTAACACACCCAGGGGAGACCAGAGTGACCCCTCTATCTCAATGTAACTCACCTAGGGAAGAGCAGACTGACCCCACTCTGTCAAAGTAACACACTCAGGGAAGAGCAGACTGTCCCCACTCTGTCAAAGTAACACACTCAGGGAAGAGCAGACTGACCTCACTCTGTCAATGTAACACACCCAGGGAACAGCAGACTGTCCCCACTCTGTCAAAGTAACACACTCGGGGAAGTGCAGACTGACCCCACTCTGTCAATGTAACACACCCAGGGAAGAGCAGACTGACCCCACCCTGTCAATTTAACACACCCAGGGAAGAGCAGACTGACCCCACTCTGTCAATGTAACACACCCAGGGAAGAGCAGACTGACCCCACTCTGTCACTGTAACACACCCAGGGAAGAGCAGACTGACGCCACTCTGTCAATGTAACAAACTCAGGGAAGAGCACACTGACCCCACTCTGTCAATGTAACAGACGCAGGGAAGACCAGACTGACCGCACTCAGTCAACGTAACCCACCCAGGGAAGAGCAGACTGACCCCAGTCTGTCAATCTAACGCACCCTGGGAAGAGCAGACCGACCCCACTCTGTCACTGTAACACACCCAGGGACGAGCAGACTGACCCCACTCTGTCAATGTAACACGCCCAGGGAAGGGTAGACTGACCCCACTCTGTCAATGAAACACACCCAAGGAAGAGCAGACTGACCCCACTCTGTCAATGTAACACACCCTGGGAGGAGCAGACTGACCGCACTCTGTCAATGTAACACACCCTGGGAAGAGCAGACTGACCACACTCTGTCAATGTAACACACCCAGGGAAGAGCAGACTGACCCCACTCTGTCAATGTAACACACCCAGTGAAGAGTAGACTGACCCCACTCTGTCAATGTAACACACCCAGGGAAGAGCAGACTGACCTCACTCTGTCAATGTAACACACCCAGGGAAGAGCAGACTGACCCCACTCTGTCAATGTAACACACCCAGGGACAAGCAGACTGACCCCACTCTGTCAATGTAAAACACCCAGGGAAGAGCAGACTGACCCCTTTCTGTCAACGTTTCACACCCAGGGAAGATCAGACTGACCCAACTCTGTCAATGTAACACATTCTGGGAAGAGCAGACTGACCCCTCTCTGTCATTGTAACACACCCAGGGAAGAGCAGACTGACCTCACTCTGTCAATGTAACACACCCAGGGAAGAGCAGACTGAGCCCCCTCTGTCAATGTAACGCACCCAGGGAACAGAAGATTGTCCTGGCTAGGTCAATGTAACATACCCAGGGAAGAGCAGACTGACCCCAATCTGTCAATGTAACACACCCAGGGAAGAGCAGACTGACCCCACTCTGTCAATGTCACGCACCCAGGGAAGAGCAGACTGACTGCACTCTGTCATTGTCACGCACCCAGGGAAGAGCAGACTGACCCCACTGTGTCAATGTAACACACCCAGGGAAGAGCAGACTGACCCCACACTTTCAATGTAACACATCCAGGGAAGAGCAGACTGACCCCTCTCTGTCAATGTAACACACCCAGGGAAGAGCAGACTGACCCCACTCTGTCAATGTAAAACACCCAGGGAAGAGCAGACTGACCCCTTTCTGTCAACGTTTCACACCCAGGGAAGATCAGACTGACCCAACTCTGTCAATGTAACACATTCTGGGAAGAGCAGACTGACCCAACTCTGTCATTGTAACACACCCAGGGAAGAGCAGACTGACCCCACTCTGTCATTGTAACACACCCAGGGAAGAGCAGACTGACCTCACTCTGTCAATGTAACACACCCAGGGAAATGCAGACTGAGCCCCCTCTGTCAATGTAACACACCCAGGGAACAGAAGATTGACCTGGCTAGGTCAATGTAACATACCCAGGGAAGAGCAGACTGACCCCACTCTGTCAATGTAACACACCCAGGGAAGAGCAGACTGACCCCACTCTGTCAATGTCACGCACCCAGGGAAGAGCAGACTAACCGCACTCTGTCAATGTCACGTCCCCAGGGAAGAGCAGACTGACCCCACTGTGTCAAAGTAACACACCCAGGGAAGAGCAGACTGACCCCATACTTTCAATGTAACACATCCAGGGAAGAGCAGACTGACCCCTCTCTGTCAATGTAACACACCCAGGGAAGAGCAGACTGACCCAACTCTGTCAATGTAACACACCCAGGGAAGAGCAGACTGACCCCACTCTGTCAATGTCACGCACCCAGGGAAGAGCAAACTGACCGCGAACTGTCAATGTAACACACCCAGGGAAGAGCAGATTGACCCCACTGTGTCAATATAACACACCCAGGGAAGAGCAGACTGACCCCATACTTTCAATGTAACCCACCGAGGGAAGAGCAGACTGACCTCTCTCTGTCAATGTAACACACCCAGGGAAGAGCAGACTGAAACCACTCTGGCAATGTAACACACCCAGGGAAGAGCAGACTGACCTCTCTCTGTCAATGTAACACACCCAGGGAAGAGCAGACTGACCCCACTCTGTCAATGTAACAAACCCAGGGAAGAGCAGACGGACCTCACTCTGTCAATGTAACACACCCAGGGAAGAGCAGACTGACCCCACTCTGTCAATGTAACTCACCCAGGGAAGAGCAGAGTGAACTCACTCTGTCAATGTAACACAACCAGGGAAGATCAGACTGACCCCACTCTGTCAATGCAACACACGCAGGGAAGAGCAGACTGAATTCATTCTGTCAATGTAACCCACACACAAAAGAGCAGACTGAACCCACTCTGTCAATGTGACACGCCCTGGGAAGAGCAGACTGACCACACTCTGTCATTGTAACACAGCAAGGGAAGAGCAGACTGACCCCACTCTGTCAATGTAACAAACCCTGGGAGAAAAGACTGTCCCCACTCTGTCAATGCAACACACCCAGGGAAGAGCAGACTGAACCCACTCTGTCAATGTAACACACCCAGGGAAGAACAGACTGACCCCACTCTGTCAATATAAAACACCCAGGGAAGAGCAGATTGACCCCACTCAGTCAATGTAACCCTCCCATAAAAGAGCAAATTGACCCCACTCTGTCAATATGACACGCCCTGGGAAGAGCAGACTGACCACACTCTGTCAATGTAACACACCCAGGGAAGAGCAGACTGACCCCACTCTGTCAATGTAACACACCCAGGGAAGAGCAGACTGACCCCACTCTGTCAACGTTTCACACCCAGGGAAGATCAGACTGACCTAACTCTGTCAATGTAACACATTCTGGGAAGAGCAGACTGACCCAACTCTGTCATTGTAACACACCCAGGGAAGAGCAGACTGACCCCTCTCTGTCATTGTAACACACCCAGGGAAGAGCAGACTGACCTCACTCTGTCAATGTAACACACCCAGGGAAATGCAGACTGAGCCCCCTCTGTCAATGTAACACACCCAGGGAACAGAAGATTGACCTGGCTAGGTCAATGTAACATACCCAGGGAAGAGCAGACTGACCCCACTCTGTCAATGTAACACACCCAGGGAAGAGTAGACTGACCCCACTCTGTCAATGTCACGCACCCAGGGAAGAGCAGACTAACCGCACTCTGTCAATGTCACGTCCCCAGGGAAGAGCAGACTGACCCCACTGTGTCAAAGTAACACACCCAGGGAAGAGCAGACTGACCCCACACTTTCAATGTAACACATCCAGGGAAGAGCAGACTGACCCCTCTCTGTCAATGTAACACACCCAGGGAAGAGCAGACTGACACCACTCTGTCAATGTAACACACCCAGGGAAGAGCAGACTGACCACACTCTGTCAATGTCACGCACCCAGGGAAGAGCAAACTGACCGCGAACTGTCAATGTAACACACCCAGGGAAGAGCAGATTGACCCCACTGTGTCAAGATAACACACCCAGGGAAGAGCAGACTGACCCCATACTTTCAATGTAACCCACCGAGGGAAGAGCAGACTGACCTCTCTCTGTCAATGTAACACACCCAGGGAAGAGCAGACTGAAACCACTCTGGCAATGTAACACACCCAGGGAAGAGCAGACTGACCTCTCTCTGTCAATGTAACACACCCAGGGAAGAGCAGACTGACCCCTTTCTCTCAACGTTATAAACCCAGGGAAGATCAGACTGACCCAACTCTGTCAATGTAACTCACCCAGGGAAGAGCAGACTGACCCCACTCTGTCAATGTAAGACACCCAGGGAAGAGTAGACCGACCCCACTCTGTCAACGTAACACACCCAGGGAAGAGCAGACTGTCCCCACTCTGTCAATGTAACACACCCAGGGAAGAGCAGACTGACCCCAATCTGTCAATGTAAAACACCCAGGGAAGAGCAGACTGACCCCACTCTGTCAATGTCACGCACCCAGGGAAGAGCAGACTGACCCCACTCTGTCAATGTAACACACCCAGGGAAGAGCAGACTGACCCCACTCTGTCAATGTCACGCACCCAGGGAAGAGCACACTGACCGCACTCTGTCAATGTAACACACCCAGGGAAGAGCAGACTGACCCCACTCTGTCAATGTAACACACCCTGGGAAGAGCAGACTGACCCCAATCTGTCAATGTAACACACCCAGTGAAGAGCAGACTGACCCCACTCTGTCACTGTAACACACCCAGGGAAGAGCAGACTGACCCTACTCTGTCAATGTAACAAACCCATGGAAGAGCAGACTGACCCCACTCTGTCAATGTAACAGACGCTGGTAAGAGCAGACTGACCGCACTCAGTCAATGTAACCCACCCAGGGAAGAGCAGACTGACCCCACTCTGTCAATCTAATGCACCCTGGGAAGAGCAGACTGACCCCACTCTGTCACTGTAACACATCCAGGGACGAGCAGACTGACCCCACTCTGTCAATGTAACACGCCCAGGGAAGCGTAGACTGACCCCACTCTGTCAATGAAACACACCCAAGGAAGAGCAGACTGACCCCACTCTGTCAATGTAACACACCCAGGGAAGAGCAGACTGACCGCACTCTGTCAATGTAACACACGCAGGGAAGAGCAGACTGACCGCACTCTGTCAATGTAACATACCCTGGGAGGAGCAGACTGACCCCACTCTGTCAATGTAACACACCCTGGGAAGAGCAGACTGACCGCACTCTGTCAATGTAACACACGCAGGGAAGAGTAGACTGACCCCACTCTGTCAATGTAACACACACAGGGAAGAGCAGACGGACCCCACTCTGTCAATGTAACATACCCTGGGAGGAGCAGACTGACCCCACTCTGTCAATGTAACACACCCAGGGAAGAGCAGACTGAACCCACTCTGTCAATGTAAGACACCCAGTGCAGAGTAGACTGATCCCACTCTGTCAATGTAACACACCCAGGGAAGAGCAGACTGACCTCACTCTGTCAATGTAACACACCCAGGGAAGAGCAGACTGACCCCACTCTGTCAATGTAACACACCCAGGGAAGAGCAGACTGACCCCACTCTGTCAATGTAAAACACCCAGGGAAGAGCAGACTGACCCCTTTCTGTCAACATTTCACACCCAGGGAAGATCAGACTGACCCAACTCTGTCAATGTAACACATTCTGGGAAGAGCAGACTGACCCAACTCTGTCATTGTAACACACCCAGGGAAGAGCAGACTGACCCCTCTCTGTCATTGTAACACACCCAGGGAAGAGCAGACTGACCTCACTCTGTCAATGTCACGCACCCAGGGAAGAGCAGACTGACCGCACTCTGTCAATGTCACGCACCCAGGGAAGAGCAGACTGACCCCACTGTGTCAATGTAACACACCCAGGGAAGAGCAGACTGACCCCACACATTCAATGTAACACATCCAGGGAAGAGCAGACTGACCCCTCTCTGTCAATGTAACACACCCAGGGAAGAGCAGACTGACCCCACTCTGTCAATGTAACACACCCAGGGAAGAGCAGACTGACCCCACTCTGTCAATGTCACGCACCCAGGGAAGAGCAGACTGACCGCACACTGTTAATGTAACACACCCAGGGAAGAGCAGATTGACCCCACTGTGTCAATGTGACACACCCAGGGAAGAGCAGACTGACCCCACACTTTCAATGTAACCCACCGAGGGAAGAGCAGACTGACCCCTCTCTGTCAATGTAACACACCCAGGGAAGAGCAGACTGAAACCACTCTGGCAATGTAACACACCCAGGGAAGAGCAGACTGACCTCACCCGGTCAAATATAACAGACACAGGGAAGAGCAGACTGACCACACTCTGTCATTGCAACACACCCAGGGAAGAGCAGACTGACCCCTTTCTGTCAACGTTATACACCCAGGGAAGATCAGACTGACCCAACTCTGTCAATGTAACACACCGCGGGAAGATCAGACTGACCCCACTCGGTCAATGTAAAACACCCAAGGAAGAGCAGACTGACCCCACTCTGTCATTGTAACACACCCAGGGAAGAGCAGACTGACCCCTCTCTGTCAATGTAACACACCCAGGGAAGAGCAGACTGACCCCACTCTGTCAATGTAACACACCCAGGGAAGAGCAGACTGACCCCACTGTGTCAATGTAACACACCGAGGGAAGAGCAGACTGACCCCACACATTCAATGGAACACATCCAGGGAAGAGCAGACTGACCCCTCTCTGTCAATGTCACGCACCCAGGGAAGAGCAGACTGACCCCACCCTGTCAAAGTAACACACCCAGGGAAGGGCAGACTGACCCCACTCTGTCAATGTAACACTCCCAGGGAAGAGCAGACTGACCCCACTCTGTCAATTTAAAACACCCAGGGAAGTGCACGCTGACCCCACTCTGTCAATGTAACACACCCAGGGAAGAGCAGACTGACCCCACTCTGTCAATGGAACACATGAAGGGAAGAGCAGACTGATCCCACCCTGTCAATGTAACACACTCAGGGAAGAGCAGACTGACCCCCCTCTGTCAATGAAACACACCCAGGGAAGAGTAGACTAACCCCACTCTGCCAATATAACCCAGCCAGGGAAGAGCAGACTGACCCCACTCTGTCAATTTAACACACCCAGGGAAGGGCAGACTGACCCCACTCTGCCAATGTAACACACCCAGGGATGAGCAGACTGACCACTCTCTGTCAATGTAACACTCCCAGGGAAGAACTAACTGACACCACTCTGGCAATGTAACACACCCAGGGAAAAGCAGACTGACCTCACTCGGTCAATATAACAGACACAGGGAAGAGCAGACTGACCACACTCTGTCAATGTCACGCACCCAGGGAAGAGCAGACTGACACCACTCTGTCAATGTAACACACCCAGGGAAGAGCAGATTGACCCCACTCTGTCAATGTCACGCACCCAGAGAAGAGCACACTGACCGCACTCTGTCAATGTAACACACCCAGGGAAGAGCAGACTGTCCCCACTCTGTCAATGTAACACACCCTGGGAAGAGCAGACTGACCCCAATCTGTCAATGTAACACACCCTGGGAAGAGCAGACTGACCCCACTCTGTCACTGTAACACACCCAGGGAAGAGCAGACTGACCCCACTTTGTCAATGTAACAAACCCATAGAAGAGCAGACTGACCCCACTCTGTCAATGTAACAGACGCTGGTAAGAGCAGACTGACCGCACTCAGTCAATGTAACCCACCCAGGGAAGAGCAGACTGACCCCACTCTGTCAATCTAATGCACCCTGGGAAGAGCAGACTGACCCCACTCTGTCACTGTAACACACCCAGGGACGAGCAGACTGACCCCACTCTGTCAATGTAACACGCCCAGGGAAGGGTAGACTGACCCCACTCTGTCAATGAAACACACCCAAGGAAGAGCAGACTGACCCCACTCTGTCAATGTAACATACCCTGGGAGTAGCAGACTGACCCCACTCTGTCAATGTAACACACCCTGGGAAGAGCAGACTGACCGCACTCTGTCAATGTAACACACGCAGGGAAGAGTAGACTGACCCCACTCTGTCAATGTAACACACGCAGGGAAGAGTAGACTGACCCCACTCTGTCAATGTAACACACACAGGGAAGAGCAGACGGACCCCACTCTGTCAATGTAACACACCCTGGGAGGAGCAGACTGACCCCACTCTGTCAATGTAACACACCCAGGGAAGAGCAGACTGACCCCACTCTGTCAATGTAAGACACCCAGTGAAGAGTAGACTGACCCCACTCTGTCAATGTAACACACCCAGGGAAGAGCAGACTGACCCCACTCTGTCAATGTAACACACCCAGGGAAGAGCAGACTGACCCCACTCTGTCAATGTAACACACCCAGGGAAGAGCAGACTGACCCCACTCTGTCAATGTAAAACACCCAGGGAAGAGCAGACTGACCCCTTTCTGTCAACGTTTCACACCCAGGGAAGATCAGACGGACCCAACTCTGTCAATGTAACACATTCTGGGAAGAGCAGACTGACCCAACTCTGTCATTGTAACACACCCAGGGAAGAGCAGACTGACCCCTCTCTGTCATTGTAACACACCCAGGGAAGAGCAGACTGACCTCACTCTGTCAATGTAACACACCCAGGGAAGAGCAGACTGTCCCCACTCTGTCAATGTAACACACCCAGGGAAGAGCAGACTGACCCCAATCTGTCAATGTAAAACACCCAGGGAAGAGCAGACTGACCTCACTCTGTCAATGTCACGCACCCAGGGAAGAGCAGACTGACCCCACTCTGTCAATGTAACACACCCAGGGAAGAGCAGACTAACCCCACTCTGTCAATGTCACGCACCCAGGGAAGAGCACACTGACCGCACTCTGTCAATGTAACACACCCAGGGAAGAGCAGACTGACCCCACTCTGTCAATGTAACACACCCTGGGAAGAGCAGACTGACCCCAATCTGTCAATGTAACACACCCTGGGAAGAGCAGACTGACCCCACTCTGTCACTGTAACCCACCCAGGGAAGAGCAGACTGACCCCACTCTGTCACTGTAACACACCCAGGGAAAAGCAGACTGACCTCACTCGGTCAATATAACAGACACAGGGAAGAGCAGACTGACCACACTCTGTCAATGTCACGCACCCAGGGAAGAGCAGACTGACACCACTCTGTCAATGTAACACACCCAGGGAAGAGCAGATTGACCCCACTCTGTCAATGTCACGCACCCAGAGAAGAGCACATTGACCGCACTCTGTCAATGTAACACACCCAGGGAAGAGCAGACTGTCCCCACTCTGTCAATGTAACACACCCTGGGAAGAGCAGACTGACTCCAATCTGTCAATGTAACACACCCTGGGAAGAGCAGACTGACCCCACTCTGTCACTGTAACACACCCAGGGAAGAGCAGACTGACCCCACTTTGTCAATGTAACAAACCCATGGAAGAGCAGACTGACCCCACTCTGTCAATGTAACAGACGCTGGTAAGAGCAGACTGACCGCACTCAGTCAATGTAACCCACCCAGGGAAGAGCAGACTGACCCCACTCTGTCAATCTAATGCACCCTGGGAAGAGCAGACTGACCCCACTCTGTCACTGTAACACACCCAGGGACGAGCAGACTGACCCCACTCTGTCAATGTAACACGCCCAGGGAAGGGTAGACTGACCCCACTCTGTCAATAAAACACACCCAAGGAAGAGCAGACTGACCCCACTCTGTCAATGTAACATACCCTGGGAAGAGCAGACTGACCGCACTCTGTCAATGTAACACACCCTGGGAAGAGTAGACTGACCCCACTCTGTCAATGTAACACACGCAGGGAAGAGTAGACTGACCCCACTCTCTCAATGTAACACACACAGGGAAGAGCAGACGGACCCCACTCTGTCAATGTAACACACCCTGGGAGGAGCAGACTGACCCCACTCAGTCAATGTAACACACCCAGGGAAGAGCAGACTGACCCCACTCTGTCAATGTAAGACACCCAGTGAAGAGTAGACTGACCCCACTCTGTCAATGTAACACACCCAGGGAAGAGCAGACTGACCCCACTCTGTCAATGTAACACACCCAGGGAAGAGCAGACTGACCCCACTCTGTCAATGTAACACACCCAGGGAAGAGCAGACTGACCCCACTCTGTCAATGTAAAACACCCAGGGAAGAGCAGACTGACACCTTTCTGTCAACGTTTCACACCCAGGGAAGATCAGACTGACCCAACTCTGTCAATGTAACACATTCTGGGAAGAGCAGACTGACCCAACTCTGTCATTGTAACACACCCAGGGAAGAGCAGACTGACCCCTCTCTGTCATTGTAACACACCCAGGGAAGAGCAGACTGACCTCACTCTGTCAATGTAACACACCCAGGGAAGAGCAGACTGTCCCCACTCTGTCAATGTAACACACCCAGGGAAGAGCAGACTGACCCCAATCTGTCAATGTAAAACACCCAGGGAAGAGCAGACTGACCTCACTCTGTCAATGTCACGCACCCAGGGAAGAGCAGACTGACCCCACTCTGTCAATGTAACACACCCAGGGAAGAGCAGACTAACCCCACTCTGTCAATGTCACGCACCCAGGGAAGAGCACACTGACCGCACTCTGTCAATGTAACACACCCAGGGAAGAGCAGACTGACCCCACTCTGTCAATGTAACACACCCTGGGAAGAGCAGACTGACCCCAATCTGTCAATGTAACACACCCTGGGAAGAGCAGACTGACCCCACTCTGTCACTGTAACACACCCAGGGAAGAGCAGACTGACCCCACTCTGTCACTGTAACACACCCAGGGAAAAGCAGACTGACCTCACTCGGTCAATATAACAGACACAGGGAAGAGCAGACTGACCACACTCTGTCAATGTCACGCACCCAGGGAAGAGCAGACTGACACCACTCTGTCAATGTAACACACCCAGGGAAGAGCAGATTGACCCCACTCTGTCAATGTCACGCACCCAGAGAAGAGCACATTGACCGCACTCTGTCAATGTAACACACCTAGGGAAGAGCAGACTGTCCCCACTCTGTCAATGTAACACACCCTGGGAAGAGCAGACTGACTCCAATCTGTCAATGTAACACACCCTGGGAAGAGCAGACTGACCCCACTCTGTCACTGTAACACACCCAGGGAAGAGCAGACTGACCCCACTTTGTCAATGTAACAAACCCATGGAAGAGCAGACTGACCCCACTCTGTCAATGTAACAGACGCTGGTAAGAGCAGACTGACCGCACTCAGTCAATGTAACCCACCCAGGGAAGAGCAGACTGACCCCACTCTGTCAATCTAATGCACCCTGGGAAGAGCAGACTGACCCCACTCTGTCACTGTAACACACCCAGGGACGAGCAGACTGACCCCACTCTGTCAATGTAACACGCCCAGGGAAGGGTAGACTGACCCCACTCTGTCAATGAAACACACCCAAGGAAGAGCAGACTGACCCCACTCTGTCAATGTAACATACCCTGGGAAGAGCAGACTGACCGCACTCTGTCAATGTAACACACCCTGGGAAGAGTAGACTGACCCCACTCTGTCAATGTAACACACGCAGGGAAGAGTAGACTGACCCCACTCTCTCAATGTAACACACACAGGGAAGAGCAGACGGACCCCACTCTGTCAATGTAACACACCCTGGGAGGAGCAGACTGACCCCACTCAGTCAATGTAACACACCCAGGGAAGAGCAGACTGACCCCACTCTGTCAATGTAAGACACCCAGTGAAGAGTAGACTGACCCCACTCTGTCAATGTAACACACCCAGGGAAGAGCAGACTGACCCCACTCTGTCAATGTAACACACCCAGGGAAGAGCAGACTGACCCCACTCTGTCAATGTAACACACCCAGGGAAGAGCAGACTGACCCCACTCTGTCAATGTAAAACACCCAGGGAAGAGCAGACTGACACCTTTCTGTCAACGTTTCACACCCAGGGAAGATCAGACTGACCCAACTCTGTCAATGTAACACATTCTGGGAAGAGCAGACTGACCCAACTCTGTCATTGTAACACACCCAGGGAAGAGCAGACTGACCCCTCTCTGTCATTGTAACACACCCAGGGAAGAGCAGACTGACCTCACTCTGTCAATGTAACACACCCAGGGAAGAGCAGACTGTCCCCACTCTGTCAATGTAACAAACCCATGGAAGAGCAGACTGACCCCACTCTGTCAATGTAACAGACGCTGGTAAGAGCAGACTGACCGCACTCAGTCAATGTAACCCACCCAGGGAAGAGCAGACTGACCCCACTCTGTCACTGTAACACTCCCAGGGAAGAGCAGACTGACCCCAATCTGTCAATGTAAAACATCCAGGGAAGAGCAGACTGACCTCACTCTGTCAATGTCACGCACCCAGGGAAGAGCAGACTGACCCCACTCTGTCAATGTAACACACCCAGGGAAGAGCAGACTAACCCCACTCTGTCAATGTCACGCACCCAGGGAAGAGCACACTGACCGCACTCTGTCAATGTAACACACCCAGGGAAGAGCAGACTGACCCCACTCTGTCAATGTAACACACCCTGGGAAGAGCAGACTGACCCCAATCTGTCAATGTAACACACCCTGGGAAGAGCAGACTGACCCCACTCTGTCACTGTAACACACCCAGGGAAGAGCAGACTGACCCCACTCTGTCAATGTAACAAACCCATGGAAGAGCAGACTGACCCCACTCTGTCAATGTAACAGACGCTGGTAAGAGCAGACTGACCGCACTCAGTCAATGTAACCCACCCAGGGAAGAGCAGACTGACCCCACTCTGTCAATCTAATGCACCCTGGGAAGAGCAGACTGACCCCACTCTGTCACTGTAACACACCCAGGGACGAGCAGACTGACCCCACTCTGTCAATGTAACACGCCCAGGGAAGGGTAGACTGACCCCACTCTGTCAATGAAACACACCCAAGGAAGAGCAGACTGACCCCACTCTGTCAATGTAACATACCCTGGGAGGAGTAGACTGACCCCACTCTGTCAATGTAACACACCCTGGGAAGAGCAGACTGACCGCACTCTGTCAATGTAACACACGCAGTGAAGAGTAGACTGACCCCACTCTGTCAATGTAACACACGCAGGGAAGAGTAGACTGACCCCACTCTGTCAATGTAACACACACAGGGAAGAGCAGACGGACCCCACTCTGTCAATGTAACACACCCTGGGAGGAGCAGACTGACCCCACTCTGTCAATGTAACACACCCAGGGAAGAGCAGACTGACCCCACTCTGTCAATGTAAGACACCCAGTGCAGAGGAGACTGATCCCACTCTGTCAATGTAACACACCCAGGGAAGAAGAGACTGACCTCACTCTGTCAATGTAACACACCCAGGGAAGAGCAGACTGACCCCACTCTGTCAATGTAACACACCCAGGGAAGAGCAGACTGACCCCACTCTGTCAATGTAAAACACCCAGGGAAGAGCAGACTGACTCTTTTCTGTCAACGTTTCACACCCAGGGAAGATCAGACTGACCCAACTCTGTCAATGTAACACATTCTGGGAAGAGCAGGCTGACCCAACTCTGTCATTGTAACACACCCAGGGAAGAGCTGACTGACCCCTCTCTGTCATTGTAACACACCCAGGGAAGAGCAGACTGACCTCACTCTGTCAATGTAACACACCCAAGGAAGAGCCGACTGAGCCCCCTCTGTCAATGTAACACAACCAGGGAACAGACGATTGACCTGGCTAGGTCAATGTAACATACCCAGGGAAGAGCAGACTAACCCCACTCTGTCAATGTAACACACCCAGGGAAGAGCAGACTGACCCCACTCTGTCAATGTAACACACCCAGGGAAGAGCAGACTGACCCCACTCTGTCAATGTCACGCACCCAGGGAAGAGCAGACTGACCGCACTCTGTCAATGTCACGCACCCAGGGAAGAGCAGACTGACCCCACTGTGTCAATGTAACACACCCAGGGAAGAGCAGACTGACACCACACATTCAATGTAACACATCCAGGGAAGAGCAGACTGACCCCTCTCTGTCAATGTAACACACCCAGGGAAGAGCAGACTGACCCCACTCTGTCAATGTAACACACCCAGGGAAGAGCAGACTGACCGCACACTGTCAATGAAACACACCCAGTGAAGAGCAGACTGAAACCACTCTGGCAATGTAACACACCCAGGGAAGAGAAGACTGACCCCTTTCTGTCAACGTTATACACCCAGGGAAGATCAGACTGACCCAACTCTGTCAATGTAACACACCGCGGGAAGAGCAGACTAACCCCACTCGGTCAATGTAAAACACCCAAGGAAGAGCAGACTGAACCCACTCTGTCATTGTAACACACCCAGGGAAGAGCAGACTGACCCCTCTCTGTCAATGTAACACACCCAGGGAAGAGCAGACTGACCCCACTCTGTCAATGTAACACACCCAGGGAAGAGCAGACTGACCCCACTGTGTCAATGTAACACACCGAGGGAAGAGCAGACTGACCCCACACATTCAATGGAACACATCCAGGGAAGAGCAGACTGACCCCTCTCTGTCAATGTAACACACCCAGGGAAGAGCAGACTGACCCCACTCTGTAAATGTAACACACCCAGGGAACAGCAGACTGACCCCACTCTGTCAATGTCACGCACCCAGGGAAGAGCAGACTGACCCCACCCTGTCAAAGTAACACACCCAGGGAAGGGCAAACTGACCCCACTCTGTCAATGTAACACTCCAGGGGAAGAGCAGACTGAGCCCACTCTGTCAATTTAAAACACCCAGGGAAGTGCACGCTGACCCCACTCTGTCAATGTAACACACCCAGGGAAGAGCAGACTGACCCCACTCTGTCAATGGAACACATGAAGGGAAGAGCAGACTGGCTCCACCCTGTCAATGTAACACACTCAGGGAAGAGCAGACTGACCCCCCTCTGTCAATGAAACACACCCAGGGAAGAGTAGACTGACCCCACTCTGCCAATATAACCCAGCCAGGGAAGAGCAGACTGACCCCACTCTGTCAATTTAACACACCCAGGGAAGGGCAGACTGACCCCACTCTGCCAATGTAACACACCCAGGGATGAGCAGACTGACCACTCTCTGTCAATGTAACACTCCCAGGGAAGAACTAACTGACACCACTCTGGCAATGTAACACACCCAGGGAAAAGCAGACTGACCTCACTCGGTCAATATAACAGACACAGGGAAGAGCAGACTGACCACACTCTGTCAATGTCACGCACCCAGGGAAGAGCAGACTGACCCCACTCTGTCAATGTAACACACCCAGGGAAGAGCAGACTGACCCCACTCTGTCAATGTCACGCACCCAGGGAAGAGCACACTGACCGCACTCTGTCAATGTAACACACCCAGGGAAGAGCAGACTGACCCCACTCTGTCAATGTAACACACCCTGGGAAGAGCAGACTGACCCCAATCTGTCAATGTAACGCACCCTGGGAAGAGCAGACTGACCCCACTCTGTCACTGTAACACACCCAGGGAAGAGCAGACTGACCCAACTCTGTCAATGTAACAAACCCATGGAAGAGCAGACTGACCCCACTCTGTCAATGTAACAGACGCTGGTAAGAGCAGACTGACCGCACTCAGTCAATGTAACCCACCCAGGGAAGAGCAGACTGACCCCACTCTGTCAATCTAATGCACCCTGGGAAGAGCAGACTGACCCCATACTGTCACTGTAACACACCCAGGGACGAGCAGACTGACCCCACTCTGTCAATGTAACACGCCCAGGGAAGGGTAGACTGACCCCACTCTGTCAATGAAACACACCCAAGGAAGAGCAGACTGACCCCACTCTGTCAATGTAACATACCCTGGGAGGAGCAGACTGACCCCACTCTGTCAATGTAACACACCCTGGGAAGAGCAGACTGACCGCACTCTGTCAATGTAACACACGCAGGGAATAGTAGACTGACCCCACTCTGTCAATGTAACACACGCAGGGAAGAGTAGACTGACCCCACTCTGGCAATGTAACACACCCAGGGAAGAGAAGACTGACCCCTTTCTGTCAACGTTATACACCCAGGGAAGATCAGACTGACCCAACTCTGTCAATGTAACACACCGCGGGAAGAGTTGACTAACCCCACTCGGTCAATGTAAAACACCCAAGGAAGAGCAGACTGAACCCACTCTGTCATTGTAACACACCCAGGGAAGAGCAGACTGACCCCTCTCTGTCAATGTAACACACCCAGGGAAGAGCAGACTGACCCCACTCTGTCAATGTAACACACCCAGGGAAGAGCAGACTGACCCCACTGTGTCAATGTAACACACCGAGGGAAGAGCAGACTGACCCCACACATTCAATGGAACACATCCAGGGAAGAGCAGACTGACCCCTCTCTGTCAATGTAACACACCCAGGGAAGAGCAGACTGACCCCACTCTGTAAATGTAACACACCCAGGGAACAGCAGACTGACCCCACTCTGTCAATGTCACGCACCCAGGGAAGAGCAGACTGACCCCACCCTGTCAAAGTAACACACCCAGGGAAGGGCAAACTGACCCCACTCTGTCAATGTAACACTCCAGGGGAAGAGCAGACTGACCCCACTCTGTCAATTTAAAACACCCAGGGAAGTGCACGCTGACCCCACTCTGTCAATGTAACACACCCAGGGAAGAGCAGACTGACCCCACTCTGTCAATGGAACACATGAAGGGAAGAGCAGACTGGCTCCACCCTGTCAATGTAACACACTCAGGGAAGAGCAGACTGACCCCCCTCTGTCAATGAAACACACCCAGGGAAGAGTAGACTGACCCCACTCTGCCAATATAACCCAGCCAGGGAAGAGCAGACTGACCCCACTCTGTCAATTTAACACACCCAGGGAAGGGCAGACTGACCCCACTCTGCCAATGTAACACACCCAGGGATGAGCAGACTGACCACTCTCTGTCAATGTAACACTCCCAGGGAAGAACTAACTGACACCACTCTGGCAATGTAACACACCCAGGGAAAAGCAGACTGACCTCACTCGGTCAATATAACAGACACAGGGAAGAGCAGACTGACCACACTCTGTCAATGTCACGCACCCAGGGAAGAGCAGACTGACCCCACTCTGTCAATGTAACACACCCAGGGAAGAGCAGACTGACCCCACTCTGTCAATGTCACGCACCCAGGGAAGAGCACACTGACCGCACTCTGTCAATGTAACACACCCAGGGAAGAGCAGACTGACCCCACTCTGTCAATGTAACACACCCTGGGAAGAGCAGACTGACCCCAATCTGTCAATGTAACGCACCCTGGGAAGAGCAGACTGACCCCACTCTGTCACTGTAACACACCCAGGGAAGAGCAGACTGACCCAACTCTGTCAATGTAACAAACCCATGGAAGAGCAGACTGACCCCACTCTGTCAATGTAACAGACGCTGGTAAGAGCAGACTGACCGCACTCAGTCAATGTAACCCACCCAGGGAAGAGCAGACTGACCCCACTCTGTCAATCTAATGCACCCTGGGAAGAGCAGACTGACCCCATACTGTCACTGTAACACACCCAGGGACGAGCAGACTGACCCCACTCTGTCAATGTAACACGCCCAGGGAAGGGTAGACTGACCCCACTCTGTCAATGAAACACACCCAAGGAAGAGCAGACTGACCCCACTCTGTCAATGTAACATACCCTGGGAGGAGCAGACTGACCCCACTCTGTCAATGTAACACACCCTGGGAAGAGCAGACTGACCGCACTCTGTCAATGTAACACACGCAGGGAATAGTAGACTGACCCCACTCTGTCAATGTAACACACGCAGGGAAGAGTAGACTGACCCCACTCTGTCAATGTAACACACACAGGGAAGAGCAGACGGACCCCACTCTGTCAATGTAACACACCCTGGGAGGAGCAGACTGACCCCACTCTGTCAATGTAACACACCCAGGGAAGAGCAGACTGACCCCTTTCTGTCAATGTAAGACACCCAGTGAAGAGTAGACTGACCCCACTCTGTCAATGTAACACACCCAGGGAAGAGCAGACTGACCTCACTCTGTCAATGTAACACACCCAGGGAAGAGCAGACTGACCCCACTCTGTCAATGTAACACACCCAGGGAAGAGCAGACTGACCCCACTCTGTCAATGTAAAACACCCAGGGAAGAGCAGACTGACCCCTTTCTGTCAACGTTTCACACCCAGGGAAGATCAGACTGACCCAACTCTGTCAATGTAACACATTCTGGAAAGAGCAGACTGACCCAACTCTGTCATTGTAACACACCCAGGGAAGAGCAGACTGACCCCTCTCTGTCATTGTAACACACCCAGGGAAGAGCAGACTGACCTCACTCTGTCAATGTAACACACCCAGGGAAGAGCAGACTGAGCCCCCTCTGTCAATGTAACACAACCAGGGAACAGACGATTGACCTGGCTAGGTCAATGTAACATACCCAGGGAAGAGCAGACTAACCCCACTCTGTCAATGTAACACACCCAGGGAAGAGCAGACTGACCCCACTCTGTCAATGTAACACACCCAGGGAAGAGCAGACTGACCCCACTCTGTCAATGTCACGCACCCAGGGAAGAGCAGACTGACCGCACTCTGTCAATGTCACGCACCCAGGGAAGAGCAGACTGACCCCACTGTGTCAATGTAACACACCCAGGGAAGAGCAGACTGACCCCACACATTCAATGTAACACATCCAGGGAAGAGCAGACTGACCCCTCTCTGTCAATGTACCACACCCAGGGAAGTGCAGACTGACTCCACTCTGTCAATGTAACACACCCAGGGAAGAGCAGACTGACCCCACTCTGTCAATGTCACGCACCCAGGGAAGAGCAGACTGACCGCACACTGTCAATGTAACACACCCAGGGAAGAGCAGATTGACCCCACTGTGTCAATGTAACACACCCAGGGAAGAGCAGACTGACCCCACACTTTCAATGTAACCCACCGAGGGAAGAGCAGACTGACCCCTCTCTGTCAATGTAACACACCCAGGGAAGAGCAGACTGAAACCACTCTGGCAATGTAACACACCCAGGGAAGAGCAGACTGACCTCACCCGGTCAAATATAACAGACACAGGGAAGAGCAGACTGACCACACTCTGTCATTGCAACACACCCAGGGAAGAGCAGACTGACCCCTTTCTGTCAACGTTATACCCCCAGGGAAGATCAGACTGACCCAACTCTGTCAATGTAACACACCGCGGAGAGAGCAGACTGACCCCACTCGGTCAATGTAAAACACCCAAGGAAGAGCAGACTGACCCCACTCTGTCATTGTAACACACCCAGGGAAGAGCAGACTGACCCCTCTCTGTCAATGTAACACACCCAGGGAAGAGCAGACTGACCCCACTCTGTCAATGTAACACACCCAGGGAAGAGCAGACTGACCCCACTGTGTCAATGTAACACACCCAGGGAAGAGCAGACTGACCCCACACATTCAATGGAACACATTCAGGGAAGAGCAGACTGACCCCTCTCTGTCAATGTAACACACCCAGGGAAGAGCAGACTGACCCCACTGTGTCAATGTAACACACCCAGGGAACAGCAGACTGACCCCACTCTGTCAATGTCACGCACCCAGGGAAGAGCAGACTGACCCCACCCTGTCAAAGTAACACACCCAGGGAAGGGCAGACTGACCCCACTCTGTCAATGTAACACTCCCAGGGAAGAGCAGACTGACCCCACTCTGTCAATTTAAAACACCCAGGGAAGTGCACGCTGACCCCACTCTGTCAATGTAACACACCCAGGGAAGAGCAGACTGACCCCACTCTGTCAATGGAACACATGAAGGGAAGAGCAGACTGACCCCACCCTGTCAATGTAACACACTCAGGGAAGAGCAGACTGACCCCCCTCTGTCAATGAAACACACCCAGGGAAGGGCAGACTGACCCCACTCTGCCAATGTAACACACCCAGGGATGAGCAGACTGACCACTCTCTGTCAATGTAACACTCCCAGGGAAGAACTAACTGACACCACTCTGGGAATGTAACACATCCAAGGAAAAGCAGACTGACCTCACTCGGTCAATATAACAGACACAGGGAAGAGCAGACTGACCACACTCTGTCATTGCAACACACCCAGGGAAGAGCAGACTGAGTTCACTCTGTCA
The DNA here is from genome assembly GCF_047496795.1 of Chiloscyllium punctatum. Classification (NCBI taxonomy): domain Eukaryota; kingdom Metazoa; phylum Chordata; class Chondrichthyes; order Orectolobiformes; family Hemiscylliidae; genus Chiloscyllium; species Chiloscyllium punctatum. The sequence goes on from NC_092785.1 coordinate 545,325, forward strand.
ATGTAACAAACCCAGGGAAGAGCAGACTGACCCCTGTCTCTCAACGTTATACACCCAGGGAACATCAGACTGTCCCAACTCTGTCAATGTAACACACCCAGGAAAGAGCAGACTGACCCCACTCTGTCAATGTAACACACCCTGGGAAGAGCAGACTGACCCCACTCTGTCATTGTAACACACCCAGGGAAGAGCAGACTGACCTCACTCTGTAAATGTAACACACCCAGGTAAGAGCAGACTAACCCCATTGTCAATGTAACACACCCAGGGAAAGGCAGACGGACCCTGTTCTGTCAATGTAACAAACCCAGGGAAGAGCATACTGACCCCACTCTGTCAATGTAACGCACCCAGGGAAGAGCAGACTGACCCCACTCTGTCAGTATAACACACCCAGGGAAGAGCAGACTGACCCCACTCTGTCAATGTAACACACCCAGGGAAGAGCAGACTGACCCCACTCTGTTCATGTAAAACACCCAGGGAAGAGCAGACTGACCCTTTCTGTCAACGTTACACACCCAGGGAAGATCAGACTGACCCAACTCTGTCAATGTAACACATTCTGGGAAGAGCAGACTGACCCCACTCTGTCAATGCAACACACCCAGGGAAGAGCAGACTGACCCCATTCTGTCAATGTAACACACACAGGGAAGAGCAGACTGACCCCACTCTGTCAATGTAACTCACACAGGGAAGAGAAGATTGCCCCCCCTTTGTCAATGTAACACACCCAGGGGAGACCAGAGTGACCTCTCTATCTCAATGTAACTCACCAAGGGAAGTGCAGACTGACCCCACTCTGTCAATGTAACACACCCAGGGAAGAGCAGACTGACCCCACCCTGTCAATGTAACACACCCAGGGAAGAGCAGACTGACCCCAATCTGTCAATGTAACACACCCAGGGAAGAGCAGACTGAACCCACCCTGTCTCTGTAACACACCCAGGGAAGTGCAGACTGACCCCACCCTGTCAATGTAACACACCCAGGGAAGAGCAGACACACCCCACTCTGTCAATGTAACATACTCGGGGAATAGCAGTCTGACCCCACTCTGTCAATGTATCACACCCAGGGGAGAGCAGACTGAACCAACCCTGTGAATGTAACTCACCCAGGGAAGAGCAGACAGACCTCACTCTGTCAATGTAACACACCGCGGGAAGAGCAGACTGACCCCACTCTGTCAATGTAACACACCGAAGTAAGAGCAGACTGACCCCACTCTGTCATTGTAACACATCCAGGGAAGAGCAGACTGACCCCTCTCTGTCAATGTAACTCACCCAGGGAACAGAAGATTGACCTCACTCGGTCAATGTAACATACCCAGGGAAGAGCAGACTAACCCCACTCTGTCAATGTAACACACCCAGGGAAGAGCAGATTGATCCCACTGTGTCAATGTAACACACCCAGGGAAGAGCAGACTGACCCCACACTTTCAATGTAACACATCCAGGGAAGAGCAGACTGACCGCATTCGGTCAATGTAACCCACCCAGGGAAGAGCAGACTGACCCCTCTCTGTCAATGTAACAAACCCAGGGAAGAGCAGACTGACCCCACTCTGTCAATGTAACACACCCAGGAAATAGCAGACTGACCCCATTCTGTCAATGTAACACACCCAGGTAAGAACAGAATGACCCCACTCTGTCAATGTAAGACACCCAGTGGAGAGCAGACTTACCCCACTCTGTCAATGTAACACACCCAGGGAAGAGCAGACTGACCCCACTCTGTCAATGTAACACAACCAGGGAAGAGCAGACAGACCCCGTTCTGTCAATGTAACCCACGCAGGGAAGAACAGACTGACCCCACTCTGTCAATGTAACACACCCAGGGAAGAGCAGACTGACCCCACTCTGTCAATGTAACCCACCCAGTGAAGAGCAGACTGACCCCTCTCCCTCCATGTAACTCACCCAGGGAAGAGCAGACTGACCCCATTCTGTCAATGTAACCCACCCAGCGAAGAGCAGAGTGACCCCACTCTGTCAATGTAACACGCCCAGGGAAGGGTAGACTGACCCTACTCTGTCAATGTAACACACCCTGGGAAGAGCAGACTGACCGCACTCTGTCAATGTAACACACGCAGGGAAGAGTAGACTGACCCCACTCTGTCAATGTAACACACCCAGGGAAGAGCAGACTGACCCCACTCTGTCAATGGAACACATGAAGGGAAGAGCAGACTGACTCCACCCTGTCAATGTAACACACTCAGGGAAGAGCAGACTGACCCCCCTCTGTCAATGAAACACACCCAGGGAAGAGTAGACTGACCCCACTCTGCCAATATAACCCAGCCAGGGAAGAGCAGACTGACCCCACTCTGTCAATTTAACACACCCAGGGAAGGGCAGACTGACCCCACTCTGCCAATGTAACACACCCAGGGATGAGCAGACTGACCACTCTCTGTCAATGTAACACTCCCAGGGAAGAACTAACTGACACCACTCTGGCAATGTAACACACCCAGGGAAAAGCAGACTGACCTCACTCGGTCAATATAACAGACACAGGGAAGAGCTGACTGACCACACTCTGTCAATGTCAGGCACCCAGGGAAGAGCAGACTGACCCCACTCTGTCAATGTAACACACCCATGGAAGAGCAGACTGACCCCACTCTGTCAATGTCACGCACCCAGGGAAGAGCACACTGACCGCACTCTGTCAATGTAACACACCCAGGGAAGAGCAGACTGACCCCACTCTGTCAATGTAACACACCCTGGGAAGAGCAGACTGACCCCAATCTGTCAATGTAACGCACCCTGGGAAGAGCAGACTGACCCCACTCTGTCACTGTAACACACCCAGGGAAGAGCAGACTGACCCAACTCTGTCAATGTAACAAACCCATGGAAGAGCAGACTGACCCCACTCTGTCAAGTAACACACCCTGGGAAGAGCAGACTGACCCCAATCTGTCAATGTAACGCACCCTGGGAAGAGCAGACTGACCCCACTCTGTCACTGTAACACACCCAGGGAAGAGCAGACTGACCCAACTCTGTCAATGTAACCCACCCAGGGAAGAGCAGACTGACCCCACTCTGTCAATCTAATGCACATTGGGAAGAGCAGACTGACCCCATCCTGTCAATGTAACACACCCAGGGAAGAGCAGACTGACCCCACCCTGTCAATGTAACACACCCAGGGAAGAGCAGACTGACCCCAATCTGTCAATGTAACACACCCAGGGAAGAGCAGACTGAACCCACCCTGTCTCTGTAACACACCCAGGGAAGTGCAGACTGACCCCACCCTGTCAATGTAACACACCCAGGGAAGAGCAGACACACCCCACTCTGTCAATGTAACATACTCGGGGAATAGCAGTCTGACCCCACTCTGTCAATGTATCACACCCAGGGGAGAGCAGACTGAACCAACCCTGTGAATGGAACTCACCCAGGGAAGAGCAGACAGACCTCACTCTGTCAATGTAACACACCGCGGGAAGAGCAGACTGACCCCACTCTGTCAATGTAACACACCGAAGTAAGAGCAGACTGACCCCACTCTGTCATTGTAACACATCCAGGGAAGAGCAGACTGACCCCTCTCTGTCAATGTAACTCACCCAGGGAACAGAAGATTGACCTCACTCGGTCAATGTAACATACCCAGGGAAGAGCAGACTAACCCCACTCTGTCAATGTAACACACCCAGGGAAGAGCAGATTGATCCCACTGTGTCAATGTAACACACCCAGGGAAGAGCAGACTGACCCCACACTTTCAATGTAACACATCCAGGGAAGAGCAGACTGACCGCATTCGGTCAATGTAACCCACCCAGGGAAGAGCAGACTGACCCCTCTCTGTCAATGTAACAAACCCAGGGAAGAGCAGACTGACCCCACTCTGTCAATGTAACACACCCAGGAAATAGCAGACTGACCCCATTCTGTCAATGTAACACACCCAGGTAAGAACAGAATGACCCCACTCTGTCAATGTAAGACACCCAGTGGAGAGCAGACTTACCCCACTCTGTCAATGTAACACACCCAGGGAAGAGCAGACTGACCCCACTCTGTCAATGTAACACAACCAGGGAAGAGCAGACAGACCCCGTTCTGTCAATGTAACCCACGCAGGGAAGAACAGACTGACCCCACTCTGTCAATGTAACACACCCAGGGAAGAGCAGACTGACCCCACTCTGTCAATGTAACCCACCCAGTGAAGAGCAGACTGACCCCTCTCCCTCCATGTAACTCACCCAGGGAAGAGCAGACTGACCCCATTCTGTCAATGTAACCCACCCAGCGAAGAGCAGAGTGACCCCACTCTGTCAATGTAACACGCCCAGGGAAGGGTAGACTGACCCTACTCTGTCAATGTAACACACCCTGGGAAGAGCAGACTGACCGCACTCTGTCAATGTAACACACGCAGGGAAGAGTAGACTGACCCCACTCTGTCAATGTAACACACCCAGGGAAGAGCAGACTGACCCCACTCTGTCAATGGAACACATGAAGGGAAGAGCAGACTGACTCCACCCTGTCAATGTAACACACTCAGGGAAGAGCAGACTGACCCCCCTCTGTCAATGAAACACACCCAGGGAAGAGTAGACTGACCCCACTCTGCCAATATAACCCAGCCAGGGAAGAGCAGACTGACCCCCCCCCGTCAATTTAACACACCCAGGGAAGGGCAGACTGACCCCACTCTGCCAATGTAACACACCCAGGGATGAGCAGACTGACCACTCTCTGTCAATGTAACACTCCCAGGGAAGAACTAACTGACACCACTCTGGCAATGTAACACACCCAGGGAAAAGCAGACTGACCTCACTCGGTCAATATAACAGACACAGGGAAGAGCTGACTGACCACACTCTGTCAATGTCAGGCACCCAGGGAAGAGCAGACTGACCCCACTCTGTCAATGTAACACACCCATGGAAGAGCAGACTGACCCCACTCTGTCAATGTCACGCACCCAGGGAAGAGCACACTGACCGCACTCTGTCAATGTAACACACCCAGGGAAGAGCAGACTGACCCCACTCTGTCAATGTAACACACCCTGGGAAGAGCAGACTGACCCCAATCTGTCAATGTAACGCACCCTGGGAAGAGCAGACTGACCCCACTCTGTCACTGTAACACACCCAGGGAAGAGCAGACTGACCCAACTCTGTCAATGTAACAAACCCATGGAAGAGCAGACTGACCCCACTCTGTCAATGTAACACACCCTGGGAAGAGCAGACTGACCCCAATCTGTCAATGTAACGCACCCTGGGAAGAGCAGACTGACACTCTGTCACTGTAACACACCCAGGGAAGAGCAGACTGACCCAACTCTGTCAATGTAACCCACCCAGGGAAGAGCAGACTGACCCCACTCTGTCAATCTAATGCACATTGGGAAGAGCAGACTGACCCCATCCTGTCACTGTAACACACCCAGGGACGAGCAGACTGACCCCACTCTGTCAATGTAACACGCCCAGGGAAGGGTAGACTGACCCCACTCTGTCAATGAAACACACCCAAGGAAGAGCAGACTGACCCCACTCTGTCAATGTAACATACCCTGGGAGGAGCAGACTGACCCCACTCTGTCAATGTATCACACCCTGGGAAGAGCAGACTGACCGCACTCTGTCAATGTAACACACGCAGTGAATAGTAGACTGACCCCACTCTGTCAATGTAACACACGCAGGGAAGAGTAGACTGACCCCACTCTGTCAATGTAACACACACAGGGAAGAGCAGACGGACCCCACTCTGTCAATGTAACACACCCTGGGAGGAGCAGACTGACCCCACTCTGTCAATGTAACACACCCAGGGAAGAGCAGACTGACCCCTTTCTGTCAATGTAAGACACCCAGTGAAGAGTAGACTGACCCCACTCTGTCAATGTAACACACCCAGGGAAGAGCAGACTGCCCTCACTCTGTCAATGTAACACACCCAGGGAAGAGCAGACTGACCCCACTCTGTCAATGTAACACACCCAGGGAAGAGCAGACTGACCCCACTCTGTCAATGTAAAACACCCAGGGAAGAGCAGACTGACCCCTTTCTGTCAACGTTTCACACCCAGGGAAGATCAGACTGACCCAACTCTGTCAATGTAACACATTCTGGAAAGAGCAGACTGACCCAACTCTGTCATTGTAACACACCCAGGGAAGAGCAGACTGACCCCTCTCTGTCATTGTAACACACCCAGGGAAGAGCAGACTGACCTCACTCTGTCAATGTAACACACCCAGGGAAGAGCAGACTGAGCCCCCTCTGTCAATGTAACACAACCAGGGAACAGACGATTGACCTGGCTAGGTCAATGTAACATACCCAGGGAAGAGCAGACTAACCCCACTCTCTCAATGTAACACACCCAGGGAAGAGCAGACTGACCCCACTCTGTCAATGTAACACACCCAGGGAAGAGCAGACTGACCCCACTCTGTCAATGTCACGCACCCAGGGAAGAGCAGACTGACCGCACTCTGTCAATGTCACGCACCCAGGGAAGAGCAGACTGACCCCACTGTGTCAATGTAACACACCCAGGGAAGAGCAGACTGACCCCACACATTCAATGTAACACATCCAGGGAAGAGCAGACTGACCCCTCTCTGTCAATGTAACACACCCAGGGAAGTGCAGACTGACTCCACTCTGTCAGTGTAACACACCCAGGGAAGAGCAGACTGACCGCACTCTGTCAATGTCACGCACCCAGGGAAGAGCAGACTGACCCCACTCTGTCAATGTAACACACCCAGGGAAGAGCAGACTGACCCCACTCTGTCAATGTAAAACACCCAGGGAAGAGCAGACTGACCCCTTTCTGTCAACGTTTCACACCCAGGGAAGATCAGACTGACCCAACTCTGTCAATGTAACACATTCTGGAAAGAGCAGACTGACCCAACTCTGTCATTGTAACACACCCAGGGAAGAGCAGACTGACCCCTCTCTGTCATTGTAACACACCCAGGGAAGAGCAGACTGACCTCACTCTGTCAATGTAACACACCCAGGGAAGAGCAGACTGAGCCCCCTCTGTCAATGTAACACAACCAGGGAACAGACGATTGACCTGGCTAGGTCAATGTAACATACCCAGGGAAGAGCAGACTAACCCCACTCTCTCAATGTAACACACCCAGGGAAGAGCAGACTGACCCCACTCTGTCAATGTAACACACCCAGGGAAGAGCAGACTGACCCCACTCTGTCAATGTCACGCACCCAGGGAAGAGCAGACTGACCGCACTCTGTCAATGTCACGCACCCAGGGAAGAGCAGACTGACCCCACTGTGTCAATGTAACACACCCAGGGAAGAGCAGACTGACCCCACACATTCAATGTAACACATCCAGGGAAGAGCAGACTGACCCCTCTCTGTCAATGTAACACACCCAGGGAAGTGCAGACTGACTCCACTCTGTCAGTGTAACACACCCAGGGAAGAGCAGACTGACCGCACTCTGTCAATGTCACGCACCCAGGGAAGAGCAGACTGACCGCACACTGTCAATGTAACACACCCAGGGAAGAGCAGATTGACCCCACTGTGTCAATGTAACACACCCAGGGAAGAGCAGACTGACCCCACACTTTCAATGTAACCCACCGAGGGAAGAGCAGACTGACCCCTCTCTGTCAATGTAACACACCCAGGGAAGAGCAGACTGAAACCACTCTGGCAATGTAACACACCCAGGGAAGAGCAGACTGACCTCACCCGGTCAAATATAACAGACACAGGGAAGAGCAGACTGACCACACTCTGTCAATGTAACACACCCAGGGAAGAACAGACTGACTCCACTCTCTCAATGCAACACACCCAGGGAAGAGCAGACTGACCCCATTCTGTCAATGTAACACACACAGGGAAGAGCAGACTGACCCCACTCTGTCAATGTAACTCACACAGGGAAGAGAAGATTGCCCCCCCTTTGTCAATGTAACACACCCAGGGGAGACCAGAGTGACCTCTCTATCTCAATGTAACTCACCAAGGGAAGAGCAGACAGACCCCACTCTGTCAACGTAACACACTCAGGGAAGAGCAGACTGTCCCCACCCTGTCAAAGTAACACACTCAGGGAAGAGCAGACTGACCTCACTCTGTCAATGTAACACACCCAGGAAAGAGCAGACTGTCCCCACTCTGTCAAAGTAACACACTCGGGGAAGAGCAGACTGACCCCACTCTGTCAATGTAACACACCCAGGGAAGAGCAGACTGACCCCACCCTGTCAATGTAACACACCCAGGGAAGAGCAGACTGACCCCAATCTGTCAATGTAACACACCCAGGGAAGAGCAGACTGAACCCACCCTGTCTCTGTAACACACCCAGGGAAGTGCAGACTGACCCCACCCTGTCAATGTAACACACCCAGGGAAGAGCAGACACACCCCACTCTGTCAATGTAACATACTCGGGGAATAGCAGTCTGACCCCACTCTGTCAATGTATCACACCCAGGGGAGAGCAGACTGAACCAACCCTGTGAATGTAACTCACCCAGGGAAGAGCAGACAGACCTCACTCTGTCAATGTAACACACCGCGGGAAGAGCAGACTGACCCCACTCTGTCAATGTAACACACCGAAGTAAGAGCAGACTGACCCCACTCTGTCATTGTAACACATCCAGGGAAGAGCAGACTGACCCCTCTCTGTCAATGTAACTCACCCAGGGAACAGAAGATTGACCTCACTCGGTCAATGTAACATACCCAGGGAAGAGCAGACTAACCCCACTCTGTCAATGTAACACACCCAGGGAAGAGCAGATTGATCCCACTGTGTCAATGTAACACACCCAGGGAAGAGCAGACTGACCCCACACTTTCAATGTAACACATCCAGGGAAGAGCAGACTGACCGCATTCGGTCAATGTAACCCACCCAGGGAAGAGCAGACTGACCCCTCTCTGTCAATGTAACAAACCCAGGGAAGAGCAGACTGACCCCACTCTGTCAATGTAACACACCAAGGAAATAGCAGACTGACCCCATTCTGTCAATGTAACACACCCAGGTAAGAACAGAATGACCCCACTCTGTCAATGTAAGACACCCAGGGGAGAGCAGACTTACCCCACTCTGTCAATGTAACACACCCAGGGAAGAGCAGACTGACCCCACTCTGTCAATGTAACACAACCAGGGAAGAGCAGACAGACCCCGTTCTGTCAATGTAACCCACGCAGGGAAGAACAGACTGACCCCACTCTGTCAATGTAACACACCCAGGGAAGAGCAGACTGACCCCACTCTGTCAATGTAACCCACCCAGTGAAGAGCAGACTGACCCCTCTCCCTCCATGTAACTCACCCAGGGAAGAGCAGACTGACCCCATTCTGTCAATGTAACCCACCCAGCGAAGAGCAGAGTGACCCCACTCTGTCAATGTAACACGCCCAGGGAAGGGTAGACTGACCCTACTCTGTCAATGTAACACACCCTGGGAAGAGCAGACTGACCGCACTCTGTCAATGTAACACACGCAGGGAAGAGTAGACTGACCCCACTCTGTCAATGTAACACACGCAGGGAAGAGTAGGCTGACCCCACTCTGTCAATGTAACACACACAGGGAAGAGCAGACGGACCCCACTCTGTCAATGTAACACACCCTGGGAGGAGCAGACTGACCCCACTCTGTCAATGTAACACACCCAGGGAAGAGCAGACTGACCCCACTCTGTCAATGTAAGACACCCACTGAAGAGTAGACTGACCCCACTCTGTCAATGTAACACACCCAGGGAAGAGCAGACTGACCCCACTCTGTCAATGTAACACACCCAGGGAAGAGCAGACTGACCCCACTCTGTCAATGTAACACACCCAGGGAAGAGCAGACTGACCCCACTCTGTCAATGTAAACACCCAGGGAAGAGCAGACTGACCCCTTTCTGTCAACGTTTCACACCCAGGGAAGATCAGACTGACCCAACTCTGTCAATGTAACACATTCTGGGAAGAGCAGACTGACCCAACTCTGTCATTGTAACACACCCTGGGAAGAGCAGACTGACCCCTCTCTGTCATTGTAACACACCCAGGGAAGAGCAGACTGACCTCACTCTGTCAATGTAACACACACAGGGAAGAGCAGACTGTCCCCACTCTGTCAATGTAACACACCCAGGGAAGAGCAGACTGACCCCAATCTGTCAATGTAAAACACCCAGGGAAGAGCAGACTGACCCCACTCTGTCAATGTCACGCACCCAGGGAAGAGCAGACTGACCCCACTCTGTCAATGTAACACACCCAGGGAAGAGCAGACTAACCCCACTCTGTCAATGTCACGCACCCAGGGAAGAGCACACTGACCGCACTCTGTCAATGTAACACACCCAGGGAAGAGCAGACTGACCCCACTCTGTCAATGTAACACACCCTGGGAAGAGCAGACTGACCCCAATCTGTCAATGTAACACACCCTGGGAAGAGCAGACTGACCCCACTCTGTCACTGTAACACACCCAGGGAAGAGCAGACTGACCCCACTCTGTCAATGTAACAAACCCATGGAAGAGCAGACTGACCCCACTCTGTCAATGTAACAGACGCTGGTAAGAGCAGACTGACCGCACTCAGTCAATGTAACCCACCCAGGGAAGAGCAGACTGACCCCACTCTGTCAATCTAATGCACCCTGGGAAGAGCAGACTGACCCCACTCTGTCACTGTAACACACCCAGGGACGAGCAGACTGACCCCACTCTGTCAATGTAACACGCCCAGGGAAGGGTAGACTGACCCCACTCTGTCAATGAAACACACCCAAGGAAGAGCAGACTGACCCCACTCTGTCAATGCAACATACCCTGGGAGGAGCAGACTGACCCCACTCTGTCAATGTAACACACCCTGGGAAGAGCAGACTGACCGCACTCTGTCAATGTAACACACGCAGGGAAGAGTAGACTGACCCCACTCTGTCAATGTAACACACGCAGGGAAGAGGAGACTGACCCCACTCTGTCAATGTAACACACACAGGGAAGAGCAGACGGACCCCACTCTGTCAATGTAACACACCCTGGGAGGAGCAGACTGACCCCACTCTGTCAATGTAACACACCCAGGGAAGAGCAGACTGACCCCACTCTGTCAATGTAAGACACCCAGTGCAGAGGAGACTGATCCCACTCTGTCAATGTAACACACCCAGGGAAGAAGAGACTGACCTCACTCTGTCAATGTAACACACCCAGGGAAGAGCAGACTGACCCCACTCTGTCAATGTAACACACCCAGGGAAGAGCAGACTGACCCCACTCTGTCAATGTAAAACACCCAGGGAAGAGCAGACTGACCCCTTTCTGTCAACGTTTCACACCCAGGGAAGATCAGACTGACCCAACTCTGTCAATGTAACACATTCTGGGAAGAGCAGGCTGACCCAACTCTGTCATTGTAACACACCCAGGGAAGAGCAGACTGACCCCTCTCTGTCATTGTAACACACCCAGGGAAGAGCAGACTGACCTCACTCTGTCAATGTAACACACCCAAGGAAGAGCAGACTGAGCCCCCTCTGTCAATGTAACACAACCAGGGAACAGACGATTGACCTGGCTAGGTCAATGTAACATACCCAGGGAAGAGCAGACTAACCCCACTCTGTCAATGTAACACACCCAGGGAAGAGCAGACTGACCCCACTCTGTCAATGTAACACACCCAGGGAAGAGCAGACTGACCCCACTCTGTCAATGTCACGCACCCAGGGAAGAGCAGACTGACCGCACTCTGTCAATGTCACGCACCCAGGGAAGAGCAGACTGACCCCACTGTGTCAATGTAACACACCCAGGGAAGAGCAGACTGACCCCACACATTCAATGTAACACATCCAGGGAAGAGCAGACTGACCCCTCTCTGTCAATGTAACACACCCAGGGAAGAGCAGACTGACCCCACTCTGTCAATGTAACACACCCAGGGAAGAGCAGACTGACCGCACCCTGTCAATGAAACACACCCAGGGAAGAGCAGACTGAAACCACTCTGGCAATGTAACACACCAAGGGAAGAGAAGACTGACCTCACCCGGTCAAATATAACAGACACAGGGAAGAGCAGACTGACCACACTCTGTCATTGCAACACACCCAGGGAAGAGCAGACTGACCCCTTTCTGTCAACGTTATACACCCAGGGAAGATCAGACTGACCCAACTCTGTCAATGTAACACACCGCGGGAAGAGCAGACTAACCCCACTCGGTCAATGTAAAACACCCAAGGAAGAGCAGACTGAACCCACTCTGTCATTGTAACACACCCAGGGAAGAGCAGACTGACCCCTCTCTGTCAATGTAACACACCCAGGGAAGAGCAGACTGACCCCACTCTGTCAATGTAACACACCCAGGGAAGAGCAGACTGACCCCACTGTGTCAATGTAACACACCGAGGGAAGAGCAGACTGACCCCACACATTCAATGGAACACATCCAGGGAAGAGCAAACTGACCCCTCTCTGTCAATGTAACACACCCAGGGAAGAGCAGACTGACCCCACTCTGTAAATGTAACACACCCAGGGAACAGCAGACTGACCCCACTCTGTCAATGTCACGCACCCAGCAAAGAGCAGACTGACCCCACCCTGTCAAAGTAACACACCCAGGGAAGGGCAAACTGACCCCACTCTGTCAATGTAACACTCCCAGGGAAGAGCAGACTGACCCCACTCTGTTAATTTAAAACACCCAGGGAAGTGCACGCTGACCCCACTCTGTCAATGTAACACACCCAGGGAAGAGCAGACTGACCCCACTCTGTCAATGGAACACATGAAGGGAAGAGCAGACTGACTCCACCCTGTCAATGTAACACACTCAGGGAAGAGCAGACTGACCCCCCTCTGTCAATGAAACACACCCAGGGAAGAGTAGACTGACCCCACTCTGCCAATATAACCCAGCCAGGGAAGAGCAGACTGACCCCACTCTGTCAATTTAACACACCCAGGGAAGGGCAGACTGACCCCACTCTGCCAATGTAACACACCCAGGGATGAGCAGACTGACCACTCTCTGTCAATGTAACACTCCCAGGGAAGAACTAACTGACACCACTCTGGCAATGTAACACACCCAGGGAAAAGCAGACTGACCTCACTCGGTCAATATAACAGACACAGGGAAGAGCTGACTGACCACACTCTGTCAATGTCACGCACCCAGGGAAGAGCAGACTGACCCCACTCTGTCAATGTAACACACCCATGGAAGAGCAGACTGACCCCACTCTGTCAATGTCACGCACCCAGGGAAGAGCAGACTGACCCAACTCTGTCAATGTAACAAACCCATGGAAGAGCAGACTGACCCCACTCTGTCAATGTAACACACCCTGGGAAGAGCAGACTGACCCCAATCTGTCAATGTAACGCACCCTGGGAAGAGCAGACTGACCCCACTCTGTCACTGTAACACACCCAGGGAAGAGCAGACTGACCCAACTCTGTCAATGTAACCCACCCAGGGAAGAGCAGACTGACCCCACTCTGTCAATCTAATGCACATTGGGAAGAGCAGACTGACCCCATCCTGTCACTGTAACACACCCAGGGACGAGCAGACTGACCCCACTCTGTCAATGTAACACGCCCAGGGAAGGGTAGACTGACCCCACTCTGTCAATGAAACACACCCAAGGAAGAGCAGACTGACCCCACTCTGTCAATGTAACATACCCTGGGAGGAGCAGACTGACCCCACTCTGTCAATGTATCACACCCTGGGAAGAGCAGACTGACCGCACTCTGTCAATGTAACACACGCAGTGAATAGTAGACTGACCCCACTCTGTCAATGTAACACACGCAGGGAAGAGTAGACTGACCCCACTCTGTCAATGTAACACACACAGGGAAGAGCAGACGGACCCCACTCTGTCAATGTAACACACCCTGGGAGGAGCAGACTGACCCCACTCTGTCAATGTAACACACCCAGGGAAGAGCAGACTGACCCCTTTCTGTCAATGTAAGACACCCAGTGAAGAGTAGACTGACCCCACTCTGTCAATGTAACACACCCAGGGAAGAGCAGACTGCCCTCACTCTGTCAATGTAACACACCCAGGGAAGAGCAGACTGACCCCACTCTGTCAATGTAACACACCCAGGGAAGAGCAGACTGACCCCACTCTGTCAATGTAAAACACCCAGGGAAGAGCAGACTGACCCCTTTCTGTCAACGTTTCACACCCAGGGAAGATCAGACTGACCCAACTCTGTCAATGTAACACATTCTGGAAAGAGCAGACTGACCCAACTCTGTCATTGTAACACACCCAGGGAAGAGCAGACTGACCCCTCTCTGTCATTGTAACACACCCAGGGAAGAGCAGACTGACCTCACTCTGTCAATGTAACACACCCAGGGAAGAGCAGACTGAGCCCCCTCTGTCAATGTAACACAACCAGGGAACAGACGATTGACCTGGCTAGGTCAATGTAACATACCCAGGGAAGAGCAGACTAACCCCACTCTCTCAATGTAACACACCCAGGGAAGAGCAGACTGACCCCACTCTGTCAATGTAACACACCCAGGGAAGAGCAGACTGACCCCACTCTGTCAATGTCACGCACCCAGGGAAGAGCAGACTGACCGCACTCTGTCAATGTCACGCACCCAGGGAAGAGCAGACTGACCCCACTGTGTCAATGTAACACACCCAGGGAAGAGCAGACTGACCCCACACATTCAATGTAACACATCCAGGGAAGAGCAGACTGACCCCTCTCTGTCAATGTAACACACCCAGGGAAGTGCAGACTGACTCCACTCTGTCAGTGTAACACACCCAGGGAAGAGCAGACTGACCGCACTCTGTCAATGTCACGCACCCAGGGAAGAGCAGACTGACCGCACACTGTCAATGTAACACACCCAGGGAAGAGCAGATTGACCCCACTGTGTCAATGTAACACACCCAGGGAAGAGCAGACTGACCCCACACTTTCAATGTAACCCACCGAGGTAAGAGCAGACTGACCCCTCTCTGTCAATGAAACACACCCAGGGAAGAGCAGACTGAAACCACTCTGGCAATGTAACACACCCAGGGAAGAGCAGACTGACCTCACCCGGTCAAATATAACAGACACAGGGAAGAGCAGACTGACCACACTCTGTCATTGCAACACACCCAGGGAAGAGCAGACTGACCCCTTTCTGTCAACGTTATACCCCCAGGGAAGATCAGACTGACCCAACTCTTTCAATGTAACACACCGCGGAGAGAGCAGACTGACCCCACTCGGTCAATGTAAAACACCAAGGAAGAGCAGACTGACCCCACTCTGTCATTGTAACACACCCAGGGAAGAGCAGACTGACCCCTCTCTGTCAATGTAACACACCCAGGGAAGAGCAGACTGACCCCACTCTGTCAATGTAACACACCCAGGGAAGAGCAGACTGACCCCACTGTGTCAATGTAACACACCCAGGGAAGAGCAGACTGAACCCACACATTCAATGGAACACATTCAGGGAAGAGCAGACTGACCCCTCTCTGTCAATGTAACACACCCAGGGAAGAGCAGACTGACCCCACTCTGTAAATGTAACACACCCAGGGAACAGCAGACTGACCCCACTCTGTCAATGTCACGCACCCAGGGAAGAGCAGACTGACCCCACCCTGTCAAAGTAACACACCCAGGGAAGAGCAGACTGACCCCACTCTGTCAATGTAACACTCCCAGGGAAGAGCAGACTGACCCCACTCTGTCAATTTAAAACACCCAGGGAAGAGCAGACTGACCCCCCTCTGTCAATGAAACACACCCAGGGAAGGGCAGACTGACCCAACTCTGCCAATGTAACACACCCAGGGATGAGCAGACTGACCACTCTCTGTCAATGTAACACTCCCAGGGAAGAACTAACTGACACCACTCTGGCAATGTAACACATCCAAGGAAAAGCAGACTGACCTCACTCGGTCAATATAACAGACACAGGGAAGAGCAGACTGACCACACTCTGTCATTGCAACACACCCAGGGAAGAGCAGACTGAGTTCACTCTGTCAATGTAACAAACCCAGGGAAGAGCAGACTGACCCCTGTCTCTCAACGTTATACACCCAGAGAACATCAGACTGTCCCAACTCTGTCAATGGAACACACCCAGGAAAGAGCAGACTGACCCCACTCTGTCAATGTAACACACCCTGGGAAGAGCAGACTGACCCCACTCTGTCATTGTAACACACCCAGGGAAGAGCAGACTGACCTCACTCTGTCAATGTAACACACCCAGGTAAGAGCAGACTAACCCCATTGTCAATGTAACACACCCAGGGAAAGGCAGACGGACCCTGTTCTGTCAATGTAACACACCCAGGGAAGAGCATACTGACCCCACTCTGTCAATGTAACGCACCCAGGGAAGAGCAGACTGACCCCACTCTGTCAGTATAACACACCCAGGGAAGAGCAGACTGACCCCACTCTGTCAATGTAACACACCCAGGGAAGAGCAGACTGACCCCACTCTGTCAATGTAAGACACACAGGGAAGAGTAGACTGACCACAATCTGTCAATGTAACACACCCAGGGAAGAGCAGACTCACCCCACTCTGTTCATGTAAAACACCCAGGGAAGAGCAGACTGACCCTTTCTGTCAACGTTACACACCCAGGGAAGATCAGACTGACCCAACTCTGTCAATGTAACACATTCTGGGAAGAGCAGACTGACCCCACTCTGTCAATGCAACACACCCAGGGAAGAGCAGACTGACCCCATTCTGTTAATGAAATACACACAGGGAAGAGCAGACTGACCCCACTCTGTCAATGTAACTCACCCAGGGAAGAGAAGATTGCCCCCCCTTTGTCAATGTAACACACCCAGGGGAGACCAGAGTGACCTCTCTATCTCAATGTAACTCACCAAGGGAAGAGCAGACTGACCCCACTCTGTCAAAGTAACACACTCAGGGAAGAGCAGACTGTCCCCACCCTGTCAAAGTAACACACTCAGGGAAGAGCAGACTGACCTCACTCTGTCAATGTAACACACCCAGGAAAGAGCAGACTGTCCCCACTCTGTCAAAGTAACACACTCGGGGAAGTGCAGACTGACCCCACTCTGTCAATGTAACACACCCAGGGAAGAGCAGACTGACCCCACCCTGTCAATGTAACACACCCAGGGAAGAGCAGACTGACCCCACTCTGTCAATGTAACACACCCAGGGAAGAGCAGACTGAACCCACCCTGTCTCTGTAACACACCCAGGGAAGAGCAGACTGACCCCACCCTGTCAATGTAACACACCCAGGGAAGAGCAGACACACCCCACTCTGTCAATGTAACATACTCGGGGAATAGCAGTCTGACCCCACTCTGTCAATGTATCACACCCAGGGGAGAGCAGACTGAACCAACCCTGTGAATGTAACTCACCCAGGGAAGAGCAGACAGACCTCACTCTGTCAATGTAACACACCGCGGGAAGAGCAGACTGACCCCACTCTGTCAATGTAACACACCCAAGTAAGAGCAGACTGACCCCACTCTGTCATTGTAACACATCCAGGGAAGAGCAGACTGACCCCTCTCTGTCAATGTAACTCACCCAGGGAACAGAAGATTGACCTCACTCGGTCAATGTAACATACCCAGGGAAGAGCAGACTAACCCCACTCTGTCAATGTAACACACCCAGGGAAGAGCAAATTGATCCCACTGTGTCAATGTAACACACCCAGGGAAGAGCAGACTGACCCCACACTTTCAATGTAACACATCCAGGGAAGAGCAGACTGACCGCATTCGGTCAATGTAACCCACCCAGGGAAGAGCAGACTGACCCCTCTCTGTCAATGCAACACACCCAGGGAAGAGCAGATTTACCCCACTCTGTCAATGTAACAAACCCAGGGAAGAGCAGACTGACCCCACTCTGTCAATGTAACACACCCAGGAAATAGCAGACTGACCCCATTCTGTCAATGTAACACACCCAGGTAAGAACAGAATGACCCCACTCTGTCAATGTAAGACACCCAGGGGAGAGCAGACTTACCCCACTCTGTCAATGTAACACACCCAGGGAAGAGCAGACTGACCCCACTCTGTCAATGTAACACAACCAGGGAAGAGCAGACAGACCCCGTTCTGTCAATGTAACCCACCCAGGGAAGAACAGACTGACCCCACTCTGTCAATGTAACACACCCAGGGAAGAGCAGACTGACCCCACTCTGTCAATGTAACCCACCCAGTGAAGAGCAGACTGACCCCTCTCCCTCCATGTAACTCACCCAGGGAAGAGCAGACTGACCCCATTCTGTCAATGTAACCCACCCAGCGAAGAGCAGAGTGACCGCACTCAGTCAATGTAACCCACCCAGGGAAGAGCAGACTGACCTTACTCTGTCATTATCACAGACCCAGGGAAGAGCAGACTCACCCAACTCTGTCAATGTAACACACCCAGGGGAGACCAGAGTGACCCCTCTATCAAAATGTAACTCACCTAGGGAAGAGCAGACTGACCCCACTCTGTCAAAGTAACACACTCAGGGAAGAGCAGACTCTTCCCACTCTGTCAAAGTAACACACTCAGGGAAGAGCAGACTGACCTCACTCTGTCAATGTAACACACCCAGGGAATAGCAGTCTGACCCCACTCTTTCAATGTATCACACCCAGGGGAGAGCAGACTGAACCAACCCTGTCAATGTAACTCACCCAGGGAAGAGCAGACAGACCTCACTCTGTCAATGTAACACACCGCGGGAAGAGCAGACTGACCCCACTCTGTCAATGTAACACACCCAAGGAAGAGCAGACTGACACCACTCTGTCATTGTAACACATCCAGTGAAGAGCAGACTGACCCCTCTCTCTCAATGTAACTCACCCAGGGAACAGAAGATTGACCTCACTCGGTCAATGTAACATACCCAGGGAAGAGCAGACTGACCCCATTCTGTCAATGTAACACACCCAGGGAAGAACAGACTGACCCCACTCTGTCAATGTAAGACACCCAGGGGAGAGCAGACTTACCCCACTCTGTCAATGTAACACGCCCAGGGAAGAGCAGACTGACCCCACTCTGTCAATGTAACACAACCAGGGAAGAGCAGACAGACCCCGTTCTGTCAATGTAACCCACCCAGGGAAGAACAGACTGACCCCACTCTGTCAATGTAACCCACCCAGTGAAGAGCAGACTGACCCCTCTCCCTCCATGTAACTCACCCAGGGAAGAGCAGACTGACCCCATTCTGTCAATGAAATACACACAGGGAAGAGCAGACTGACCCCACTCTGTCAATGTAACTCACCCAGGGAAGAGAAGATTGCCCCCCCTTTGTCAATGTAACACACCCAGGGGAGACCAGAGTGACCTCTCTATCTCAATGTAACTCACAAGGGAAGAGCAGACTGACCCCACTCTGTCAAAGTAACACACTCAGGGAAGAGCAGACTGTCCCCACCCTGTCAAAGTAACACACTCAGGGAAGAGCAGACTGACCTCACTCTGTCAATGTAACACACCCAGGAAAGAGCAGACTGTCCCCACTCTGTCAAAGTAACACACTCGGGGAAGTGCAGACTGACCCCACTCTGTCAATGTAACACACCCAGGGAAGAGCAGACTGACCCCACCCTGTCAATGTAACACACCCAGGGAAGAGCAGACTGACCCCACTCTGTCAATGTAACACACCCAGGGAAGAGCAGACTGAACCCACCCTGTCTCTGTAACACACCCAGGGAAGAGCAGACTGACCCCACCCTGTCAATGTAACACACCCAGGGAAGAGCAGACACACCCCACTCTGTCAATGTAACATACTCGGGGAATAGCAGTCTGACCCCACTCTGTCAATGTATCACACCCAGGGGAGAGCAGACTGAACCAACCCTGTGAATGTAACTCACCCAGGGAAGAGCAGACAGACCTCACTCTGTCAATGTAACACACCGCGGGAAGAGCAGACTGACCCCACTCTGTCAATGTAACACACCCAAGTAAGAGCAGACTGACCCCACTCTGTCATTGTAACACATCCAGGGAAGAGCAGACTGACCCCTCTCTGTCAATGTAACTCACCCAGGGAACAGAAGATTGACCTCACTCGGTCAATGTAACATACCCAGGGAAGAGCAGACTAACCCCACTCTGTCAATGTAACACACCCAGGGAAGAGCAGATTGATCCCACTGTGTCAATGTAACACACCCAGGGAAGAGCAGACTGACCCCACACTTTCAATGTAACACATCCAGGGAAGAGCAGACTGACCGCATTCGGTCAATGTAACCCACCCAGGGAAGAGCAGACTGACCCCTCTCTGTCAATGCAACACACCCAGGGAAGAGCAGATTTACCCCACTCTGTCAATGTAACAAACCCAGGGAAGAGCAGACTGACCCCACTCTGTCAATGTAACACACCCAGGAAATAGCAGACTGACCCCATTCTGTCAATGTAACACACCCAGGTAAGAACAGAATGACCCCACTCTGTCAATGTAAGACACCCAGGGGAGAGCAGACTTACCCCACTCTGTCAATGTAACACACCCAGGGAAGAGCAGACTGACCCCACTCTGTCAATGTAACACAACCAGGGAAGAGCAGACAGACCCCGTTCTGTCAATGTAACCCACCCAGGGAAGAACAGACTGACCCCACTCTGTCAATGTAACACACCCAGGGAAGAGCAGACTGACCCCACTCTGTCAATGTAACCCACCCAGTGAAGAGCAGACTGACCCCTCTCCCTCCATGTAACTCACCCAGGGAAGAGCAGACTGACCCCATTCTGTCAATGTAACCCACCCAGCGAAGAGCAGAGTGACCGCACTCAGTCAATGTAACCCACCCAGGGAAGAGCAGACTGACCCCACTCTGTCATTATCACAGACCCAGGGAAGAGCAGACTCACCCAACTCTGTCAATGTAACACACCCAGGGGAGACCAGAGTGACCCCTCTATCAAAATGTAACTCACCTAGGGAAGAGCAGACTGACCCCACTCTGTCAAAGTAACACACTCAGGGAAGAGCAGACTCTTCCCACTCTGTCAAAGTAACACACTCAGGGAAGAGCAGACTGACCTCACTCTGTCAATGTAACACACCCAGGGAATAGCAGTCTGACCCCACTCTTTCAATGTATCACACCCAGGGGAGAGCAGACTGAACCAACCCTGTCAATGTAACTCACCCAGGGAAGAGCAGACAGACCTCACTCTGTCAATGTAACACACCGCGGGAAGAGCAGACTGACCCCACTCTGTCAATGTAACACACCCAAGGAAGAGCAGACTGACACCACTCTGTCATTGTAACACATCCAGTGAAGAGCAGACTGACCCCTCTCTCTCAATGTAACTCACCCAGGGAACAGAAGATTGACCTCACTCGGTCAATGTAACATACCCAGGGAAGAGCAGACTGACCCCATTCTGTCAATGTAACACACCCAGGGAAGAACAGACTGACCCCACTCTGTCAATGTAAGACACCCAGGGGAGAGCAGACTTACCCCACTCTGTCAATGTAACACACCCAGGGAAGAGCAGACTGACCCCACTCTGTCAATGTAACACAACCAGGGAAGAGCAGACAGACCCCGTTCTGTCAATGTAACCCACCCAGGGAAGAACAGACTGACCCCACTCTGTCAATGTAACCCACCCAGTGAAGAGCAGACTGACCCCTCTCCCTCCATGTAACTCACCCAGGGAAGAGCAGACTGACCCCATTCTGTCAATGTAACCCACCCAGGGAAGAGCAGACTGACCGCACTCAGTCAATGTAACCCACCCAGGGAAGAGCAGACTGACCCCACTCTGTCAATGTAACACACCCAGGGGAGACCAGAGTGACCCCTCTATCACAATGTAACTCACCTAGGGAAGAGCAGACTGACCCCACTCTGTCAAAGTAACACACTCAGGAAGAGCAGACTCTTCCCACTCTGTAAAAGTAACACACTCAGGGAAGAGCAGACTGACCTCACACTGTCAATGTAACACACCCAGGGAAGAGCAGACTGACCCCACTCTGTCAATGTAACACACCCAGGGAAGAGCAGACTGACACCTCTCACTCCGTGTAAATCACCCAGGGAAGAGCAGACTGACCCCACTCTTTCAATGTAACACACCCAGGGAAGTGCAGACTGACCCCACTCTTTCAATGTAACACACCCAGGGGAGAGCAGACTGACCCCTCTCTCTCCACGTAACTCACCCAGGGAAGAGCAGACTGACCCCACTCTGTCAATGTAACACACCCAGGGAAATGCAGACTGACCCCACTCTGTCAATGTAACACACTCAGGGAAGAGCAGACTGACCCCACTCTGTCAATATCACAGACCCAGGGAAGAGCAGACTGACCCCACTCTGTCAATGTAACACACCCAGGGAAGAGCAGACTGAACCCACCCTGTCTCTGTAACACACCCAGGGAAGAGCAGACTGACCCCACCCTGTCAATGTAACACACCCAGGGAAGAGCAGACACACCCCACTCTGTCAATGTAACATACTCGGGGAATAGCAGTCTGACCCCACTCTGTCAATGTATCACACCCAGGGGAGAGCAGACTGAACCAACCCTGTGAATGTAACTCACCCAGGGAAGAGCAGACAGACCTCACTCTGTCAATGTAACACACCGCGGGAAGAGCAGACTGACCCCACTCTGTCAATGTAACACACCCAAGTAAGAGCAGACTGACCCCACTCTGTCATTGTAACACATCCAGGGAAGAGCAGACTGACCCCTCTCTGTCAATGTAACTCACCCAGGGAACAGAAGATTGACCTCACTCGGTCAATGTAACATACCCAGGGAAGAGCAGACTAACCCCTCTCTGTCAATGTAACACACCCAGGGAAGAGCAGATTGATCCCACTGTGTCAATGTAACACACCCAGGGAAGAGCAGACTGACCCCACACTTTCAATGTAACACATCCAGGGAAGAGCAGACTGACCGCATTCGGTCAATGTAACCCACCCAGGGAAGAGCAGACTGACCCCTCTCTGTCAATGCAACACACCCAGGGAAGAGCAGATTTACCCCACTCTGTCAATGTAACAAACCCAGGGAAGAGCAGACTGACCCCACTCTGTCAATGTAACACACCCAGGAAATAGCAGACTGACCCCATTCTGTCAATGTAACACACCCAGGTAAGAACAGAATGACCCCACTCTGTCAATGTAAGACACCCAGGGGAGAGCAGACTTACCCCACTCTGTCAATGTAACACACCCAGGGAAGAGCAGACTGACCCCACTCTGTCAATGTAACACAACCAGGGAAGAGCAGACAGACCCCGTCTGTCAATGTAACCCACCCAGGGAAGAACAGACTGACCCCACTCTGTCAATGTAACACACCCAGTGAAGAGCAGACTGACCCCTCTCCCTCCATGTAACACACCCAGGGAAGAGCAGACTGACCCCATTCTGTCAATGTAACCCACCCAGGGGAGACCAGAGTGACCCCTCTATCAAAATGTAACTCACCTAGGGAAGAGCAGACTGACCCCACTCTGTCAAAGTAACACACTCAGGGAAGAGCAGACTCTTCCCACTCTGTCAAAGTAACACACTCAGGGAAGAGCAGACTGACCTCACTCTGTCAATGTAACACACCCAGGGAATAGCAGTCTGACCCCACTCTTTCAATGTATCACACCCAGGGGAGAGCAGACTGAACCAACCCTGTCAATGTAACACACCGCGGGAAGAGCAGACTGACCCCACTCTGTCAATGTAACACACCCAAGGAAGAGCAGACTGACACCACTCTGTCATTGTAACACATCCAGTGAAGAGCAGACTGACCCCTCTCTCTCAATGTAACTCACCCAGGGAACAGAAGATTGACCTCACTCGGTCAATGTAACATACCCAGGGAAGAGCAGACTGACCCCATTCTGTCAATGTAACACACCCAGGGAAGAACAGACTGACCCCACTCTGTCAATGTAAGACACCCAGGGGAGAGCAGACTTACCCCACTCTGTCAATGTAACACACCCAGGGAAGAGCAGACTGACCCCACTCTGTCAATGTAACACAACCAGGGAAGAGCAGACAGACCCCGTTCTGTCAATGTAACCCACCCAGGGAAGAACAGACTGACCCCACTCTGTCAATGTAACCCACCCAGTGAAGAGCAGACTGACCCCTCTCCCTCCATGTAACTCACCCAGGGAAGAGCAGACTGACCCTATTCTGTCAATGTAACCCACCCAGGGAAGAGCAGACTGACCGCACTCAGTCAATGTAACCCACCCAGGGAAGAGCAGACTGACCCCACTCTGTCAATGTAACACACCCAGGGGAGACCAGAGTGACCCCTCTATCACAATGTAACTCACCTAGGGAAGAGCAGACTGACCCCACTCTGTCAAAGTAACACACTCAGGAAGAGCAGACTCTTCCCACTCTGTAAAAGTAACACACTCAGGGAAGAGCAGACTGACCTCACTCTGTCAATGTAACACACCCAGAGAAGAGCTGATTGTCCCCACTCTGTCAATGTAACACACCCAGGGAAGAGCAGACTGACCCCACTCTGTCAATGTAACACACCCAGGGAAGAGCAGACTGACACCTCTCACTCCGTGTAAATCACCCAGGGAAGAGCAGACTGACCCCACTCTTTCAATGTAACACACCCAGGGAAGTGCAGACTGACCCCACTCTTTCAATGTAACACACCCAGGGGAGAGCAGACTGACCCCTCTCTCTCCACGTAACTCACCCAGGGAAGAGCAGACTGACCCCACTCTGTCAATGTAACACACCCAGGGAAATGCAGACTGACCCCACTCTGTCAATGTAACACACTCAGGGAAGAGCAGACTGACCCCACTCTGTCAATATCACAGACCCAGGGAAGAGCAGACTCACCCAACTCTGTCAATGTAACACACCCAGGGGAGATCAGAGTGACCCCTCTATCTCAATGTAACTCACCTAGGGAAGAGCAGACTGACCCACTCTGTCAAAGTAACACACTCAGGGAAGAGCAGACTGACCTCACTCTGTCAATGTAACACACCGCGGGAAGAGCAGACTGAACCCACCCTGTCTCTGTAACACACCCAGGGAAGAGCAGACTGAACTCACTCGGTCAATGTAACATACCCAGGGAAGAGCAGACTAACCCCACTCTGTCAATGTAACACACCCAGGGAAGAGCAGATTGATCCCACTGTGTCAATGTAACACACCCAGGGAAGAGCAGACTGACCCCACACTTTCAATGTAACACATCCAGGGAAGAGCAGACTGACCGCATTCGGTCAATGTAACCCACCCAGGGAAGAGCAGACTGACCCCTCTCTGTCAATGTAACACACCCAGGGAAGAGCAGATTTACCCCACTCTGTCAATGTAACACACCCAGGGAAGAGCAGACTGACCCCATTCTGTCAATGTAACACACCCAGGGAAGAACAGACTGACCCCACTCTGTCAATGTAAGACACCCAGGGGAGAGCAGACTGACCCCACTCTGTCAATGTAACACACCCAGGGAAGAGCAGACTTACCCCACTCTGTCAATGTAACACAACCAGGGAAGAGCAGACAGACCCCGTTCTGTCAATGTAACCCACCCAGGGAAGAACAGACTGACCCCACTCTGTCAATGTAACACACCCAGGGAAGAGCAGACTGACCCCACTCTATCAATGTAACCCACCCAGTGAAGAGCAGACTGACCCCTCTCCCTCCATGTAACTCACCCAGGGAAGAGCAGACTGACCCCATTCTGTCAATGTAACGCACCCAGGGAAGAGCAGACTGACCGCACTCAGTCAATGTAACCCACCCAGGGAAGAGCAGACTGACCCCACTCTGTCAATGTAACACACCCAGGGGAGACCAGAGTGACCCCTCTATCACAATGTAACTCACCTAGGGAAGAGCAGACTGACCCCACTCTGTCAAAGTAACACACTCAGGAAGAGCAGACTCTTCCCACTCTGTAAAAGTAACACACTCAGGGAAGAGCAGACTGACCTCACTCTGTCGATGTAACACACCCAGAGAAGAGCTGACTGTCCCCACTCTGTCAATGTTACACACCCAGGGAAGAGCAGACTGACACCTCTCCCTTCGTGTAAATCACCCGGGGAAGAGCAGACTGACCCCACTCTTTCAATGTAACACACCCAGGGAAGTGCAGACTGACCCCACTCTGTCAATGTAACACACCCAGGGAAATGCAGACTGACCCCACTCTGTCAATGTAACACAGCCAGGGAAGAGCAGACTGACCCCACTCTGTCAATATCACAGACCCAGGGAAGAGCAGACTCACCCAACCCTGTCAATGTAACACACCCAGGGGAGACCAGAGTGACCCCTCTATCTCAATGTAACTCACCTCGGGAAGAGCAGACTGACCCCACTCTGTCAAAGTAACACACTCAGGGAAGAGCAGACTGACCTCACTCTGTCAATGTAACACAACCAGGGAAGGGCAGACTGACCCCACTCTGTCAATGTAACATACTCAGGGAATAGCAGTCTGACCCCACTCTGTCCATGTATCACACCCAGGGGAGAGCAGACTGACCCCACCCTGTCAATCTAACTCACCCAGGGAAGAGCAGACTGACCTCACTCTGTCAATGTAACACACCGCGGGAAGAGCAGACTAACCCCACTCTGTCAATGTAACACACCCAAGGAAGAGCAGTCTGACCCCACTCTGTCTTTGTAACACAGCCAGGGAAGAGCAGACTGACCCCTCTCTGTCAATGTAACTCACCCAGGGAACAGAAGATTGACCTCACTCGGTCAATGTAACATACCCAGGGAAGAGCAGACTAACCCCACTCTGTCAATGTAACACACCCAGGGAAGAGCAGACTGACCCCACTCTGTCAATGTAACACACCCAGGGAAGAGCAGACTAACCCCACTCTGTCAATGTAACACACCCAAGGAAGAGCAGTCTGACCCCACTCTGTCATTGTAACACAGCCAGGGAAGAGCAGACTGACCCCTATCTGTCAATGTAACTCACCCAGGGAACAGAAGATTGACCTCACTCGGTCAATGTAACATACCCAGGGAAGAGCAGACTAACCCCACTCTGTCAATGTAACACACCCAGGGAAGAGCAGACTGACCCCACTCTGTCAATGTAACACACCCAGGGAAGAGCAGACTGACCCCACTCTGTCAATGTCACGCACCCAGGGAAGAGCAGACTGACCGCACTCTGTCAATGTAACACACCCAGGGAAGAGCAGATTGATCCCACTGTGTCAATGTAACACATCCAGGGAAGAGCAGACTGACCCCACACTTTCAATGTAACACATCCAGGGAAGAGCAGACTGACCGCACTCGGTCAATGTAATCCACCCAGGGAAGAGCAGACTGACCCCTCTCTGTCAATGTAACACACCCAGGGAAGAGCAGATTTACCCCACTCTGTCAATGTAACAGACCCAGGGAAGAGCAGACTGACCCCACTCTGTCAATGTAACACACCCAGGGAAGGGCAGACTGACCCCACTCTGTCAATGTAACACACCCAGGGAAGAGCAGACTGACCCCACTCTGTCAATGTCACGCACCCAGGGAAGAGCAGACTGACCGCACTCTGTCAATGTAACACACCCAGGGAAGAGCAGATTGATCCCACTGTGTCAACGTAACACACCCAGGGAAGAGCAGACTGACCCCACACTTTCAATGTAACACATCCAGGGAAGAGCAGACTGACCGCACTCGGTCAATGTAACCCACCCAGGGAAGAGCAGACTGACCCCTCTCTGTCAATGTAACACAGCCAGGGAAGAGCAGATTTACCCCACTCAGTCAATGTAACAGACCCAGGGAAGAGCAG
The DNA here is from genome assembly GCF_047496795.1 of Chiloscyllium punctatum. Classification (NCBI taxonomy): domain Eukaryota; kingdom Metazoa; phylum Chordata; class Chondrichthyes; order Orectolobiformes; family Hemiscylliidae; genus Chiloscyllium; species Chiloscyllium punctatum. The sequence goes on from NC_092785.1 coordinate 573,285, forward strand.
ACTGACCCCACTCTGTCAATGTAACACACCCAGGGAAGAGCAGACTGACCCCATTCTGTCAATGTAACACACCCAGGGAAGAACAGACTGACCCCACTCTGTCAATGTAAGACACCCAGGGGAGAGCAGACTTACCTCACTCTGTCAATGGAACACACCCTAGGAAAAGCAGACTGACCCCACTCTGTCAATGTAACACAACCAGGGAAGAGCAGACTGAACCCACTCTGTCAATGTAACACTCCCAGGGAAGAGCAGACTGACACCACTCTGTCAATGTAACATACCCAGGGAAGAACAGACTGACCCCACTATGTCATTGTAACTCATCCAGGGAAGAGCAGACTGACCCCTCTCTGTCAATGTAACTCATCCAGGGAACAGAAGATTGACCTCACTCGGTCAATGTAACATACCCAGGGAAGAGCAGACTAACCCCACTCTGTCAATGTAACACACCCAGGGAAGAGCAGATTGATCCCACTGTGTCAATGTAACACACCCAGGGAAGAGCAGACTGACCCCACACTTTCAATGTAACACATCCAGGGAAGAGCAGACTGACCGCATTCGGTCAATGTAACCCACCCAGGGAAGAGCAGACTGACCCCTCTCTGTCAATGTAACACACCCAGGGAAGAGCAGATTTACCCCACTCTGTCAATGTAACAAACCCAGGGAAGAGCAGACTGACCCCACTCTGTCAATGTAACACACCCAGGGAATAGCAGACTGACCCCATTCTGTCAATGTAACACACCCAGGGAAGAACAGACTGACCCCACTCTGTCAATGTAAGACACCCAGGGGAGAGCAGACTTACCCCACTCTGTCAATGTAACACACCCAGGGAAGAGCAGACTGACCCCACTCTGTCAATGTAACACAACCAGGGAAGAGCAGACAGACCCCGTTCTGTCAATGTAACCCACCCAGGGAAGAACAGACTGACCCCACTCTGTCAATGTAACACACCCAGGGAAGAGCAGACTGACCCCACTCTGTCAATGTAACCCACCCAGTGAAGAGCAGACTGACCCCTCTCCCTCCATGTAACTCACCCAGGGAAGAGCAGACTGACCCCATTCTGTCAATGTAACCCACCCAGGGAAGAGCAGACTGACCGCACTCTGTCAATGTAACACACCCAGGGAAGTGCAGACTGACCCCACTCTTTCAATGTAACACACCCAGGGGAGAGCAGACTGACCCCTCTCTCTCCACGTAACTCACCCAGGGAAGAGCAGACTGACCCCACTCTGTCAATGTAACACACCCAGGGAAATGCAGACTGACCCCACTCTGTCAATGTAACACACTCAGGGAAGAGCAGACTGACCCCACTCTGTCAATATCACAGACCCAGGGAAGAGCAGACTCACCCAACTCTGTCAATGTAACACACCCAGGGGAGACCAGAGTGACCCCTCTATCTCAATGTAACTCACCTAGGGAAGAGCAGACTGACCCACTCTGTCAAAGTAACACACTCAGGGAAGAGCAGACTGACCTCACTCTGTCAATGTAACACCCCGCGGGAAGAGCAGACTGAACCCACCCTGTCTCTGTAACACACCCAGGGAAGAGCAGACTGAACTCACTCGGTCAATGTAACATACCCAGGGAAGAGCAGACTAACCCCACTCTGTCAATGTAACACACCCAGGGAAGAGCAGATTGATCCCACTGTGTCAATGTAACACACCCAGGGAAGAGCAGACTGACCCCACACTTTCAATGTAACACATCCAGGGAAGAGCAGACTGACCGCATTCGGTCAATGTAACCCACCCAGGGAAGAGCAGACTGACCCCTCTCTGTCAATGTAACACACCCAGGGAAGAGCAGATTTACCCCACTCTGTCAATGTAACACACCCAGGGAAGAGCAGACTGACCCCATTCTGTCAATGTAACACACCCAGGGAAGAACAGACTGACCCCACTCTGTCAATGTAAGACACCCAGGGGAGAGCAGACTGACCCCACTCTGTCAATGTAACACATCCAGGGAAGAGCAGACTGACCCCACTCTGTCAATGTAACACAACCAGGGAAGAGCAGACAGACCCCGTTCTGTCAATGTAACCCACCCAGGGAAGAACAGACTGACCCCACTCTGTCAATGTAACACACACAGGGAAGAGCAGACTGACCCCACTCTATCAATGTAACCCACCCAGTGAAGAGCAGACTGACCCCTCTCCCTCCATGTAACTCACCCAGGGAAGAGCAGACTGACCCCATTCTGTCAATGTAACGCACCCAGGGAAGAGCAGACTGACCGCACTCAGTCAATGTAACCCACCCAGGGAAGAGCAGACTGACCCCACTCTGTCAATGTAACACACCCAGGGGAGACCAGAGTGACCCCTCTATCACAATGTAACTCACCTAGGGAAGAGCAGACTGACCCCACTCTGTAAAAGTAACACACTCAGGGAAGAGCAGACTGACCTCACTCTGTCGATGTAACACACCCAGAGAAGAGCTGACTGTCCCCACTCTGTCAATGTTACACACCTAGGGAAGAGCAGACTGACCCCACTCTGTCAATGTAACACACCCAGGGAAGAGCAGACTGACACCTCTCCCTTCGTGTAAATCACCCAGGGAAGAGCAGACTGACCCCACTCTTTCAATGTAACACACCCAGGGAAGTGCAGACTGACCCCACTCTGTCAATGTAACACACGCAGGGAAATGCAGACTGACCCCACTCTGTCAATGTAACACAGCCAGGGAAGAGCAGACTGACCCCACTCTGTCAATATCACAGACCCAGGGAAGAGCAGACTCACCCAACTCTGTCAATGTAACACACCCAGGGGAGACCAGAGTGACCCCTCTATCTCAATGTAACTCACCTCGGGAAGAGCAGACTGACCCCACTCTGTCAAAGTAACACACTCAGGGAAGAGCAGACTGACCTCACTCTGTCAATGTAACACAACCAGGGAAGGGCAGACTGACCCCACTCTGTCAATGTAACATACTCAGGGAATAGCAGTCTGACCCCACTCTGTCAATGTATCACACCCAGGGGAGAGCAGACTGACCCCACCCTGTCAATCTAACTCACCCAGGGAAGAGCAGACTGACCTCACTCTGTCAATGTAACACACCGCGTGAAGAGCAGACTAACCCCACTCTGTCAATGTAACACACCCAGGGAAGAGCAGTCTGACCCCACTCTGTCTTTGTAACACAGCCAGGGAAGAGCAGACTGACCCCTCTCTGTCAATGTAACTCACCCAGGGAACAGAAGATTGACCTCACTCGGTCAATGTAACATACCCAGGGAAGAGCAGACTAACCCCACTCTGTCAATGTAACACACCCAGGGAAGAGCAGACTGACCCCACTCTGTCAATGTAACACACCCAGGGAAGAGCAGACTAACCCCACTCTGTCAATGTAACACACCCAAGGAAGAGCAGTCTGACCCCACTCTGTCATTGTAACACAGCCAGGGAAGAGCAGACTGACCCCTATCTGTCAATGTAACTCACCCAGGGAACAGAAGATTGACCTCACTCGGTCAATGTAACATACCCAGGGAAGAGCAGACTAACCCCACTCTGTCAATGTAACACACCCAGGGAAGAGCAGACTGACCCCACTCTGTCAATGTAACACACCCAGGGAAGAGCAGACTGACCCCACTCTGTCAATGTCACGCACCCAGGGAAGAGCAGACTGACCGCACTCTGTCAATGTAACACACCCAGGGAAGAGCAGATTGATCCCACTGTGTCAATGTAACACATCCAGGGAAGAGCAGACTGACCCCACACTTTCAATGTAACACATCCAGGGAAGAGCAGACTGACCGCACTCGGTCAATGTAATCCACCCAGGGAAGAGCAGACTGACCCCTCTCTGTCAATGTAACACACCCAGGGAAGAGCAGATTTACCCCACTCTGTCAATGTAACAGACCCAGGGAAGAGCAGACTGACCCCACTCTGTCAATGTAACACACCCAGGGAAGGGCAGACTGACCCCACTCTGTCAATGTAACACACCCAGGGAAGAGCAGACTGACCCCACTCTGTCAATGTCACGCACCCAGGGAAGAGCAGACTGACCGCACTCTGTCAATGTAACACACCCAGGGAAGAGCGGATTGATCCCACTGTGTCAACGTAACACACCCAGGGAAGAGCAGACTGACCCCACACTTTCAATGTAACACATCCAGGGAAGAGCAGACTGACCGCACTCGGTCAATGTAACCCACCCAGGGAAGAGCAGACTGACCCCTCTCTGTCAATGTAACACAGCCAGGGAAGAGCAGATTTACCCCACTCAGTCAATGTAACAGACCCAGGGAAGAGCCGACTGACCCCACTCTGTCAATGTAACACACCCAGGGAAGAGCAGACTGACCCCATTCTGTCAATGTAACACACCCAGGGAAGAACAGACTGACCCCACTCTGTCAATGTAAGACACCCAGGGGAGAGCAGACTTACCTCACTCTGTCAATGGAACACACCCTAGGAAAAGCAGACTGACCCCACTCTGTCAATGTAACACAACCAGGGAAGAGCAGACTGAACCCACTCTGTCAATGTAACACTCCCAGGGAAGAGCAGACTGACACCACTCTGTCAATGTAACATACCCAGGGAAGAACAGACTGACCCCACTATGTCATTGTAACACATCCAGGGAAGAGCAGACTGACCCCTCTCTGTCAATGTAACTCATCCAGGGAACAGAAGATTGACCTCACTCGGTCAATGTAACATACCCAGGGAAGAGCAGACTAACCCCACTCTGTCAATGTAACACACCCAGGGAAGAGCAGATTGATCCCACTGTGTCAATGTAACACACCCAGGGAAGAGCAGACTGACCCCACACTTTCAATGTAACACATCCAGGGAAGAGCAGACTGACCGCATTCGGTCAATGTAACCCACCCAGGGAAGAGCAGACTGACCCCTCTCTGTCAATGTAACACACCCAGGGAAGAGCAGATTTACCCCACTCTGTCAATGTAACAAACCCAGGGAAGAGCAGACTGACCCCACTCTGTCAATGTAACACACCCAGGGAATAGCAGACTGACCCCATTCTGTCAATGTAACACACCCAGGGAAGAACAGACTGACCCCACTCTGTCAATGTAAGACACCCAGGGGAGAGCAGACTTACCCCACTCTGTCAATGTAACACACCCAGGGAAGAGCAGACTGACACCACTCTGTCAATGTAACACAACCAGGGAAGAGCAGACAGACCCCGTTCTGTCAATGTAACCCACCCAGGGAAGAACAGACTGACCCCACTCTGTCAATGTAACACACCCAGGGAAGAGCAGACTGACCCCACTCTGTCAAAGTAACCCACCCAGTGAAGAGCAGATTGACCCCTCTCCCTCCATGTAACTCACCCAGGGAAGAGCAGACTGACCCCATTCTGTCAATGTAACCCACCCAGGGAAGAGCAGACTGACCGCACTCAGTCAATGTAACCCACCCAGGGAAGAGCAGACTGACCCCACTCTGTCATTATCACAGACCCAGGGAAGAGCAGACTCACCCAACTCTGTCAATGTAACACACCCAGGGGAGACCAGAGTGACCCCTCTATCACAATGTAACTCACCTAGGGAAGAGCAGACTGACCCCACCCTGTCAAAGTAACACACTCAGGGAAGAGCAGACTCTTCCCACTCTGTCAAAGTAACACACTCAGGGAAGAGCAGACTGACCTCACTCTGTCAATGTAACACACCCAGGGAAGAGCTGACTGTTCCCACTCTGTCAATGTAACACACCCAGGGAAGAGCAGACTGACCCCACCCTGTCAATGTAACACACCCAGGGAAGAGCAGACACACCCCACTCTGTCAATGTAACATACTCAGGGAATAGCAGTCTGACCCCACTCTTTCAATGTATCACACCCAGGGGAGAGCAGACTGAACCAACCCTGTCAATGTAACTCACCAAGGGAAGAGCAGACAGACCTCACTCTGTCAATGTAACACACCGCGGGAAGAGCAGACTGACCCCACTCTGTCAATGTAACACACCCAAGGAAGAGCAGACTGACCCCACTCTGTCATTGTAACACATCCAGGGAAGAGCAGACTGACCCCTCTCTGTCAATGTAACTCACCCAGGGAACAGAAGATTGACCTCACTCGGTCAATGTAACATACCCAGGGAAGAGCAGACTAACCCCACTCTGTCAATGTAACACACCCAGGGAAGAGCAGATTGATCCCACTGTGTCAATGTAACACACCCAGGGAAGAGCAGACTGACCCCACACTTTCAATGTAACACATCCAGGGAAGAGCAGACTGACCGCATTCGGTCAATGTAACCCACCCAGGGAAGAGCAGACTGACCCCTCTCTGTCAATGTAACACACCCAGGGAAGAGCAGATTTACCCCACTCTGTCAATGTAACAAACCCAGGGAAGAGCAGACTGACCCCACTCTGTCAATGTAACACACCCAGGGAAGAGCAGACTGACCCCATTCTGTCAATGTAACACACCCAGGGAAGAACAGACTGACCCCACTCTGTCAATGTAAGACACCCAGGGGAGAGCAGACTTACCCCACTCTGTCAATGTAACACACCCAGGGAAGAGCAGACTGACCCCACTCTGTCAATGTAACACAACCAGGGAAGAGCAGACAGACCCCGTTCTGTCAATGTAACCCACCCTGGGAAGAACAGACTGACCCCACTCTGTCAATGTAACACACCCAGGGAAGAGCAGACTGACCCCACTCTGTCAATGTAACCCACCCAGTGAAGAGCAGACTGACCCCTCTCCCTCCATGTAACTCACCCAGGGAAGAGCAGACTGACCCCATTCTGTCAATGTAACCCACCCAGGGAAGAGCAGACAGACCGCACTCAGTCAATGTAACCCACCCAGGGAAGATCAGACTGACCCCACTCTGTCATTATCACAGACCCAGGGAAGAGCAGACTCACCCAACTCTGTCAATGTAACACACCCAGGGGAGACCAGAGTGACCCCTCTATCACAATGTAACTCACCTAGGGAAGAGCAGACTGACACCACTCTGTCAAAGTAACACACTCAGGGAAGAGCAGACTCTTCCCACTCTGTCAAAGTAACACACTCAGGGAAGAGCAGACTGACCTCACTCTGTCAATGTAACACACCCAAGGAAGAGCAGACTGACCCCACTCTGTCAATGTAACACACCCAGGGAAGAGCAGACTGAAACCTCTCCCTCCGTGTAACTCACCCAGGGAAGAGCAGACTGACCCCACTCTTTCAATGTAACATTCCCAGGGAAGTGCAGACTGAACCCACTCTGTCAATGTAACACACCCAGGGAAGAGCAGACTGACCCCACTCTGTCAATTTAACACACCCAGGGAAAAGCAGACTGACCCCACTCTGTCAATGTAACACACCCAGGGAAGAGCAGACTGACCCCACTCTGTCAATATCACAGACCCAGGGAAGAGCAGACTCACCCAACTCTGTCAATGTAACACACCCAGGGGAAACCAGAGTGACCCCTCTATCTCAATGTAACTCACCTAGGGAAGAGCAGACTGACCCCACTCTGTCAAAGTAACACACTCAGGGAAGAGCAGACTGACCTCACTCTGTCAATGTAACACAACCAGGGAAGGGCAGACTGACCCCACTCTGTCAATGTAACATACTCAGGGAATAGCAGTCTGACCCCACTCTGTCAATGTATCACACCCAGGGGAGAGCAGACTGACACCACCCTGTCAATCTAACTCACCCAGGGAAGAGCAGACTGACCTCACTCTGTCAATGTAACACACCGCGGGAAGAGCAGACTGACCCCACTCTGTCAATGTAACACACCCAAGGAAGAGCAGTCTGACCCCAATCTGTCATTGTAACACAGCCAGGGAAGAGCAGACTGACCCCTCTCTGTCAATGTAACTCACCCAGGGAACAGAAGATTGACCTCACTCGGTCAATGTTATACCCAGGGAAGAGGAGACTAACCCCACTCTGTCAATGTAACACACCCAGGGAAGAGCAGACTGACCCCACTCTGTCAATGTAACACACCCAGGGAAGAGCAGACTGACCCCACTCTGTCAATGTCACGCACCCAGGGAAGAGCAGACTGACCGCACTCTGTCAATGTAACACACCCAGGGAAGAGCAGATTGATCCCACTGTGTCAATGTAACACATCCAGGGAAGAGCAGACTGACCCCACACTTTCAATGTAACACATCCAGGGAAGAGCAGACTGACCGCACTCGGTGAATGTAATCCACCCAGTGAAGAGCAGACTGACCCCTCTCTGTCAATGTAACACACCCAGGGAAGAGCAGATTTACCCCACTCTGTCAATGTAACAGACCCAGGGAAGAGCAGACTGACCCCACTCTGTCAATGTAACACACCCAGGGAAGGGCAGACTGACCCCATTCTGTCAATGTAACACACCCAGGGAAGAACAGATTGACCTCACTCGGTCAATGTAACATACCCAGGGAAGAGCAGACTAACCCCACTCTGTCAATGTAACACACCCAGGGAAGAGCAGATTGATCCCACTGTGTCAATGTAAAACACCCAAGGAAGAGCAGACTAACCCCACACTTTCAATGTAACACATCCAGGGAAGAGCAGACTGACCGCATTCGGTCAATGTAACCCACCCAGGGAAGAGCAGACTGACCCCACTCTGTCAATGTAACCCACCCAGTGAAGAGCAGACTGACCCCTCTCCCTCCATGTAACTCACCCAGGGAAGAGCAGACTGACTCCATTCTGTCAATGTACCCCACCCAGGGAAGAGCAGACTGACCGCACTCAGTCAATGTAACCCACCCAGGGAAGAGCAGACTGACCCCACTCTGTCATTATCACAGACCCGGGAAGAGCAGACTCACCCAACTCTGTCAATGTAACACACCCAGGGGAGACCAGAGTGACCCCTCTATCACAATGTAACTCACCTAGGGAAGAGCAGACTGACCCCACTCTGTCAAAGTAACACACTCAGGGAAGAGCAGACTCTTCCCACTCTGTCAAAGTAACACACTCAGGGAAGAGCAGACTGACCTCACTCTGTCAATGTAACACACCCAGGGAAGAGCTGACTTTCCCCACTCTGTCAATGTAACACACCCAGGGAAGAGCAGACTGACCCCACCCTGTCAATGTAACACACCCAGGGAAGAGCAGACACACCCCACTCTGTCAATGTAACATACTCAGGGAATAGCAGTCTGACCCCACTCTTTCAATGTATCACACCCAGGGGAGAGCAGACTGAACCAACTCTGTCAATGTAACTCACCAAGGGAAGAGCAGACAGACCTCACTCTGTCAATGTAACACACCGCGGGAAGAGCAGACTGACCCCACTCTGTCAATGTAACACACCCAAGGAAGAGCAGACTGACCCCACTCTGTCATTGTAACACATCCAGGGAAGAGCAGACTGACCCCTCTCTGTCAATGTAACTCACCCAGGGAACAGAAGATTGACCTCACTCGGTCAATGTAACATACCCAGGGAAGAGCAGACTAACCCCACTCTGACAATGTAACACACCCAGGGAAGAGCAGATTGATCCCACTGTGTCAATGTAACACACCCAGGGAAGAGCAGACTGACCCCACACTTTCAATGTAACACATCCAGGGAAGAGCAGACTGACCGCATTCGGTCAATGTAACCCACCCAGGGAAGAGCAGACTGACCCCTCTCTGTCAATGTAACACACCCAGGGAAGAGCAGATTTACCCCACTCTGTCAATGTAACAAACCCAGGGAAGAGCAGACTGACCCCACTCTGTCAATGTAACACACCCAGGGAAGAGCAGACTGACCCCATTCTGTCAATGTAATATACCCAGGGAAGAACAGACTGACCCCACTCTGTCAATGTAAGACACCCAGGGGAGAGCAGACTTACCCCACTCTGTCAATGTAACACACCCAGGGAAGAGCAGACTGACCCCACTCTGTCAATGTAACACAACCAGGGAAGAGCAGACAGACCCCGTTCTGTCAATGTAACCCACCCAGGGAAGAACAGACTGACCCCACTCTGTCAATGTAACACACCCAGGGAAGAGCAGACTGACCCCACTCTGTCAATGTAACCCACCCAGTGAAGAGCAGACTGACCCCTCTCCCTCCATGTAACTCACCCAGGGAAGAGAAGACTGACCCCATTCTGTCAATGTAACCCACCCAGGGAAGAGCAGACTGACCGCACTCAGTCAATGTAACCCACCCAGGGAAGAGCAGACTGACACCACTCTGTCATTATCACAGACCCAGGGAAGAGCAGACTCACCCCACTCTGTCAATGTAACACACCCAGGGAAGAGCAGACTGACCCCACCCTGTCAATGTAACACACCAAGGGAAGAGCAGACACACCCCACTCTGTCAATGTAACATACTCAGGGAATAGCAGTCTGACCCCACTCTTTCAATGTATCACACCCAGGGGAGAGCAGACTGAACCAACTCTGTCAATGTAACTCACCAAGGGAAGAGCAGACAGACCTCACTCTGTCAATGTAACACACCGCGGGAAGAGCAGACTGAACCCACTCTGTCAATGTAACACACCCAAGGAAGAGCAGACTGACCCCACTCTGTCATTGTAACACATCCAGGGAAGAGCAGACTGACCCCTCTCTGTCAATGTAACTCACCCAGGGAACAGAAGATTGACCTCACTCGGTCAATGTAACATACCCAGGGAAGAGCAGACTAACCCCACTCTGACAATGTAACACACCCAGGGAAGAGCAGATTGATCCCACTGTGTCAATGTAACACACCCAGGGAAGAGCAGACTGACCCCACACTTTCAATGTAACACATCCAGGGAAGAGCAGACTGACCGCATTCGGTCAATGTAACCCACCCAGGGAAGAGCAGACTGACCCCTCTCTGTCAATGTAACACACCCAGGGAAGAGCAGATTTACCCCACTCTGTCAATGTAACAAACCCAGGGAAGAGCAGACTGACCCCACTCTGTCAATGTAACACACCCAGGGAAGAGCAGACTGACCCCATTCTGTCAATGTAATATACCCAGGGAAGAACAGACTGACCCCACTCTGTCAATGTAAGACACCAAGGGGAGAGCAGACTTACCCCACTCTGTCAATGTAACACACCCAGGGAAGAGCAGACTGACCCCACTCTGTCAATGTAACACAACCAGGGAAGAGCAGACAGACCCCGTTCTGTCAATGTAACCCACCCAGGGAAGAACAGACTGACCCCACTCTGTCAATGTAACACACCCAGGGAAGAGCAGACTGACCCCACTCTGTCAATGTAACCCACCCAGTGAAGAGCAGACTGACCCCTCTCCCTCCATGTAACTCACCCAGGGAAGAGAAGACTGACCCCATTCTGTCAATGTAACCCACCCAGGGAAGAGCAGACTGACCGCACTCAGTCAATGTAACCCACCCAGGGAAGAGCAGACTGACACCACTCTGTCATTATCACAGACCCAGGGAAGAGCAGACTCACCCAACTCTGTCAATGTAACACACCCAGGGGAGACCAGAGTGACCCCTCTATCACAATGTAACTCACCTCGGGAAGAGCAGACTGACCCCACTCTGTCAAAGTAAAACACTCAGGGAAGAGCAGACTCTTCCCACTCTGTCAAAGTAACACACTCAGGGAAGAGCAGACTGACCTCACTCTGTCAATGTAACACACCCAGGGAAGAGCAGACTGACCCCACTCTGTCAATGTAACACACCCAGGGAAGAGCAGACTGACACCTCTCCCTCCGTGTAACTCACCCAGGGAAGAGCAGACTGACCCCACTCTTTCAATGTAACACACCCAGGGAAGTGCAGACTGACCCCACTCTGTCAATGTAACACACCCAGGGAAGAGCAGACTGACCCCACTCTGTCAATGTAACACACCCAGGGAAAAGCAGACTGACCCCACTCTGTCAATGTAACACACCCAGGGAAGAGCAGACTGACCCCACTCTGTCAATATCACAGACCCAGGGAAGAGCAGACTCACCCAACTCTGTCAATGTAACACACCCAGGGGAAACCAGAGTGACCCGTCTATCTCAATGTAACACACCTAGGGAAGAGCAGACTGACCCCACTCTTTCAAAGTAACACACACAGGGAAGAGCAGACTGACCTCACTCTGTCAATGTAACACAACCAGGGAAGGGCAGACTGACCCCACTCTGTCAATGTAACATACTCAGGGAATAGCAGTCTGACCCCACTCTGTCAATGTATCACACCCAGGGGAGAGCAGACTGACCCCACCCTGTCAATCTAACTCACCCAGGGAAGAGCAGACTGACCTCACTCTGTCAATGTAACACACCGCGGGAAGAGCAGACTGACCCCACTCTGTCAATGTAACACACCCAAGGAAGAGCAGTCTGACCCCACTCTGTCATTATTACACAGCCAGGGAAGAGCAGACTGACCCCTCTCTGTCAATGTAACTCACCCAGGGAACAGAAGATTGACCTCACTCGGTCAATGTTATACCCAGGGAAGAGCAGACTAACCCCACTCAGTCAATGTAACACACCCAGGGAAGAGCAGACTGACCCCACTCTGTTAATCTAACACACCCAGGGAAGAGCAGACTGACCCCACTCTGTCAATGTAACACACCCAGGGAAGAGCAGATTGATCCCACTGTGTCAATGTAACACATCCAGGGAAGAGCAGACTAACCCCACACTTTCAATGTAACACATCCAGGGAAGAGCAGACTGACCGCACTCGGTGAATGTAATCCACCCAGGGAAGAGCAGACTGACCCCTCTCTGTCAATGTAACACACCCAGGGAAGAGCAGATTTACCCCACTCTGTCAATGTAACAGACCCAGGGAAGAGCAGACTGACCCCACTCTGTCAATGTAACACACCCAGGGAAGGGCAGACTGACCCCATTCTGTCAATGTAACACACCCAGGGAAGAACAGACTGACCCCACTCTGTCAATGTCACGCACCCAGGGAAGAGCAGACTGACCGCACTCTGTCAATGTAACACACCCAGGGAAGAGCAGATTGATCCCACTGTGTCAATGTAACACACCCAGGGAAGAGCAGACTGACCCCACACTTTCAATGTAACACATCCAGGGAAGAGCAGACTGACTGCACTCGGTCAATGTAACCCACCCAGGGAAGAGCAGACTGACCCCTCTCTGTCAATGTAACACAGCCAGGGAAGAGCAGATTTACCCCACTCAGTCAATGTAACAGACCCAGGGAAGAGCAGACTGACTCCACTCTGTCAATATAACACACCCAGGGAAGAACAGACTGACCCCACTCTGTCAATGTAAGACACCCAGGGGAGAGCAGACTTACCCCACTCTGTCAATGTAACACACCCAAGGAAGAGCAGATTGACCCCACTCTGTCAATGTAACACAACCAGGGAAGAGCAGACTGAACCCACTCTGTCAATGTAACACTCCCAGGGAATAGCAGACAGACCCCGTTCTGTCAATGTAACCCACCCAGGGAAGAGCAGACTGACCCCACTCTGTCAATGTAACACAACCAGGGAAGAGCAGACTGACCCCACTCTGTCAATGTAACACACCCAGGGAAGAGCAGACTGACCCCACTCTGTCAATGTAACACACCCAGGGAAGAGCAGATTGACCCAACTCTGTCAGTGTAACACACCCAGGGAAGAGCAGACTGACCCCACTCTGTCAATGTCACGCACCCAAGGAAGAGCAGACTGACCTCATCCGGTCAAATATAACAGACACAGGGAAGAGGAGACTGACCACACTCTGTCATTGCAACACACCCAGGGAAGAGCAGACTGACCCCTTTCTGTCAACGTTATACACCCAGGGAAGATCAGACTGACCCAACTCTGTCAATGTAACACACCGCGGGAAGAGGAGACTGACCCCACTCTGTCAATGTAAACCACCCAAGGAAGAGCAGACTGACCCCACTCTGTCATTGTAACACACCCAGGGAAGAGCAGACTGTCCCCTCTCTGTCAATGTAACACACCCAGGGAAGAGCAGACTGACACCACTCTGTCAATGTAACACACCCAGGGAAGAGCAGACTGACCCCACTCTGTCAATGTTACAAAGCCAGGGAAGAGCAGACTGAACCCACTCTGTCAATGTAACATACCCAGGCAACAGCAGACTGACCCCACTCTATCAATGTAACACACCCAGGGAAGAGCAGACTGAACCCACTCTGTCAAAGTAACACACCCAGGGAAGAGCAGACTGACCCCACTCTGTCAATGTATCACTCCCAGGGAAGAGCAGACTGACCCCACTCTGTCAATTTAAAACACCCAGGGAAGTGCACGCGGACCCCACTCTGTCAATGTAACACACCCAGGGAAGAGCAGACTGACCCCACTCTGTCAATGGAACACATGAAGGGAAGAGCAGACTGACCCCACCCTGTCAATGTAACACACTCAGGGAAGAGCAGACTGACCCCCCTCTGTCAATGAAACACACCCAGGGAAGATCAGACTGACCCCACTCTGCCAATATAACCCAGCCAGGGAAGAGCAGACTGACCCCACTCTGTCAATGTAACACACCCAGGGAAGTGCAGACTGGCCCCACTCTGCCAATGTTATACACCCAGGGATGAGCAGACTGACCACTCTCTGTCAATGTAACACTCCCAGGGAAGAACTAACTGACACCACTCTGGCAATGTAACACAGCCAGGGAAGAGCAGACTGACCTCACTCGGTCAATATAACAGACACAGGGAAGAGCAGACTGACCACACTCTGTCATTGCAACACACCCAGGGAAGAGCAGACTGAGTTCACTCTGTCAATGTAACACTCACAGGGAAGAGCAGACTGACCCCTTTCTCTCAACGTTATACACCCAGGGAAGATCAGACTTACCCAATTCTGTCAATGTAAAACACCCTGGGAAGAACAGACTGACCCCACTCTGTCAATGTAACACACCCAGGGAAGAGCAGACTGACCCGACACTTTCAATGTAACCCACCGGGGGAAGAGCAGACTGACCACACTCTGTCAATGTAACACACCCAGGGAAGAGCAGACTAACCCCACTCTGTCAATGTAACACACCCAGGGAAAGGCAGACAGACCCTGTTCTGTCAATGTAACACACCCAGGGAAGAGCATACTGTCCCCACTCTGTCTATGTAACGCACCCAGGGAAGAGCAGACTGACCCCACTCTGTCAATATCACAGACCCAGGGAAAAGCAGACTGACCCCACTCTGTCAATGTAAAACATCCAGGGAAGAGCAGACTAAACCCACTCTGTCAAAGTAACACACTCAGGGAAGAACAGACTGACCCCACTCTGTCAATGTAACGCACCCAGGGAAGAGCAGACTGACTCCACTCTGTCAATGTAACAAACCCAGGGAAGAGCAGACTGACCCCGCTCTGTGAATGTAACACACCCAGGGAAGAGCAGACTGACTCCACTCTGTCAATGTAACACACCCAGGGAAGAGCAGACTGACCACACTCTGTCAATGTAACACACGCAGGGAAGTGCAGACTGACCGAACTCTGTCAATATAACACACCCAGGGAAGAGCAGACTGACCCAACTCTGTCAATATAACACACCCAGGGAAGAGCAGACTGACCCCATTCTATCAAAGTAACACACCCAGGGAAGAGCAGACTGACCTCACTCTGTCACTGTAACACACCCAGTGAAGAGCAGACTGACTTCACTCTGTCAATTTAACACACCCAGAGAAGAGCAGACTGACACCACTCTCTCAATGTAACCCACCCAGGGAAGAGCAGACTGACCCCACTCTGTCAATGTAAGACCCCCAGGGAAGAGCAGACTGAGCACACTCTGTCAATGTAACACACCCAGGGAAGAGCAGACCGACCCCACTCTGTCAATGTAACACACCCAGGGAAGAGCTGACTGACCCCACTCTGTCAATGTAACACACCCAGGGAAGAGCAGACTGACCCCACTCTCTCAATGTAACACACCCGGGGAAGAGCAGACTGACCCCACTCTGTCAATGTAACACACACAGTGAAGAAGAGACTGATCCCACTGTGTCAATGTAACACTCCCAGGAAAGTGCAGACTGACCCCTCTGTGTCAATGTAACACACCCTGCGAAGACAAGACTGACCCCACTCTGTCAATGTAACACACACAGTGAAGAAGAGACTGATCCCACTGTGTCAATGTAACACTCCCAGGAAAGTGCAGACTGACCCCTCTGTGTCAATGTAACACACCCTGCGAAGACAAGACTGACCCCACTCTGTCAATGTAACGCACCCAGCGAAGAGCAGACTGACCCGACTCTGTCAATGTAACGCACCCAGCGAAGAGCAGACTGACCCGACTCTGTCAATGTAACCCAGTCAGGGTAGAGCAGACTGACCCCACTCTGTCAATGTAACACACCCAGGGAAGTGCAGACTGACTGCACTCTGTCAATGTAACACACCCAGGGAAGAGCAGGCTGACCACACTCTGTCAATGTAACACACGCAGGGAAGTGCAGACTGACCACACTCTGTCAAAGTAACACCACCAGGGCATAGCCGACTGACCCCACTCTGTCAATGTAACACACCCAGGGAAGAGCAGACTGACCCCACTCTGTCAATGTAACACACTCAGGGCAGAGCAGACTGACCCCAGTCTGTCAATGTAACTCACAAAGGGAAGAGCAGACTGACCCCACTCTGTCAATGTGACCCACCCAGGGAAGAGCAGACTGACTCCACTCTGTCAATGTAACCCACCCAGGGAAGAGCAGACTGACCACACTCTGTCAATGTAACACACCCAAGGAAGTGCAGACTGACCCCACTCTGTCAATGTAACACACCCAGGGAAGAGCAGACTGACCCCAGTCTGTCAATGTAACTCACAAAGGGAAGAGCAGACTGACCCCACTCTGTCAATGTAACACACCCAGGGAAGAGCAGACTGACCCCACTCTGTCAATGTAACACACCCAGGGAAGAGCAGACTGACTCCACTCTGTCAATGTAACACACCCAGGGAAGTGCAGACTGACCACACTCTGTCAAAGTAACACCATCAGGGCAGAGCCGACTGACCCCACTCTGTCAATGTAACCCACCCAGGGAAGAGCAGACTGACCCCACTCTGTCAATGTAACACACCCAGGGAAGAGCAGACTGACCCCAGTCTGTCAATGTAACTCACAAAGGGACGAGCAGACTGACCCCACTTTGTCAATGTAACCCACCCAGGGAAGAGCAGACCGACCCCACTGCGTCAATGTAACACACCCAGTGAAGAGCAGACTGATCCCACTCTGTCAATGTAACACACACAGGGAAGACCTGACTGACCCCACTCAGTCAATGTAACACACAGGGAAGAGCAGACTGACCTCATTCTGTTAATGTAACACACTCAGGGAAGAGCAGACTGACCACACTCTGTCAATGTAACACACACAGGGAAGACCTGACTGACCCCACTCAGTCAATGTAACACACAGGGAAGAGCAGACTGACCGCACTCTGTTAATGTAACACACCCAGGGAAGAGCAGACCGACCCCACTCTGTAAATGTAAGACACCCAGGGAAGAGCACACTGACCTCACTCTGTCAATGTAACACCCCCAGGGAAGAGCAGACTGACCCCACTCTGTCAATGTAACGCACCCAGCGAAGAGCAGACTGAACCCACTCTGTCAATGTAACCCACCCAGGGTAGAGCAGACTGACCCCACTCTGTTAATGTAACCCACCCAGGGAAGAGCAAACTGTTTCCACTCTGTCGATGTAACACACCCTGGGAAGAGCAGACTCACCCCACTCTCTCAATGTAACCCACCCAGGGAAGAGCAGACTGACCCCACTCTGTCAATGTAACACCCCCAGGGAAGAGCAGACTGACCCCACTCTGTCAATGTAACACCCCCAGGGAAGAGCAGACAGACCCAACTCTGTCAATATAACACACCCAGGGAAGAGCAGACTGACACCACTCTCTCAATGTAACCCACCCAGGGAAGAGCAGACTGACCCCACTCTGTCAATGTAACAAACCCAGGGAAGAGCAGACTGACCCCGCTCTGTGAATGTAACACACCCAGGGAAGAGCAGACTGACTCCACTCTGTCAATGTAACACACCCAGGGAAGAGCAGACTGACCACACTCTGTCAATGTAACACACGCAGGGAAGTGCAGACTGACCGAACTCTGTCAATATAACACACCCAGGGAAGAGCAGACTGACCCAACTCTGTCAATATAACACACCCAGGGAAGAGCAGACTGACCCCATTCTATCAAAGTAACACACCCAGGGAAGAGCAGACTGACCTCACTCTGTCACTGTAACACACCCAGTGAAGAGCAGACTGACTTCACTCTGTCAATTTAACACACCCAGAGAAGAGCAGACTGACACCACTCTCTCAATGTAACCCACCCAGGGAAGAGCAGACTGACCCCACTCTGTCAATGTAAGACCCCCAGGGAAGAGCAGACTGAGCACACTCTGTCAATGTAACACACCCAGGGAAGAGCAGACCGACCCCACTCTGTCAATGTAACACACCCAGGGAAGAGCTGACTGACCCCACTCTGTCAATGTAACACACCCAGGGAAGAGCAGACTGACCCCACTCTCTCAATGTAACACACCCGGGGAAGAGCAGACTGACCCCACTCTGTCAATGTAACACACACAGTGAAGAAGAGACTGATCCCACTGTGTCAATGTAACACTCCCAGGAAAGTGCAGACTGACCCCTCTGTGTCAATGTAACACACCCTGCGAAGACAAGACTGACCCCACTCTGTCAATGTAACACACACAGTGAAGAAGAGACTGATCCCACTGTGTCAATGTAACACTCCCAGGAAAGTGCAGACTGACCCCTCTGTGTCAATGTAACACACCCTGCGAAGACAAGACTGACCCCACTCTGTCAATGTAACGCACCCAGCGAAGAGCAGACTGACCCGACTCTGTCAATGTAACGCACCCAGCGAAGAGCAGACTGACCCGACTCTGTCAATGTAACCCAGTCAGGGTAGAGCAGACTGACCCCACTCTGTCAATGTAACACACCCAGGGAAGTGCAGACTGACTCCACTCTGTCAATGTAACACACCCAGGGAAGAGCAGGCTGACCACACTCTGTCAATGTAACACACGCAGGGAAGTGCAGACTGACCACACTCTGTCAAAGTAACACCACCAGGGCATAGCCGACTGACCCCACTCTGTCAATGTAACACACCCAGGGAAGAGCAGACTGACCCCACTCTGTCAATGTAACACACTCAGGGCAGAGCAGACTGACCCCAGTCTGTCAATGTAACTCACAAAGGGAAGAGCAGACTGACCCCACTCTGTCAATGTGACCCACCCAGGGAAGAGCAGACTGACTCCACTCTGTCAATGTAACCCACCCAGGGAAGAGCAGACTGACCACACTCTGTCAATGTAACACACCCAAGGAAGTGCAGACTGACCCCACTCTGTCAATGTAACACACCCAGGGAAGAGCAGACTGACCCCAGTCTGTCAATGTAACTCACAAAGGGAAGAGCAGACTGACCCCACTCTGTCAATGTAACACACCCAGGGAAGAGCAGACTGACCCCACTCTGTCAATGTAACACACCCAGGGAAGAGCAGACTGACTCCACTCTGTCAATGTAACACACCCAGGGAAGTGCAGACTGACCACACTCTGTCAAAGTAACACCATCAGGGCAGAGCCGACTGACCCCACTCTGTCAATGTAACCCACCCAGGGAAGAGCAGACTGACCCCACTCTGTCAATGTAACACACCCAGGGAAGAGCAGACTGACCCCAGTCTGTCAATGTAACTCACAAAGGGACGAGCAGACTGACCCCACTTTGTCAATGTAACCCACCCAGGGAAGAGCAGACCGACCCCACTGCGTCAATGTAACACACCCAGTGAAGAGCAGACTGATCCCACTCTGTCAATGTAACACACACAGGGAAGACCTGACTGACCCCACTCAGTCAATGTAACACACAGGGAAGAGCAGACTGACCTCATTCTGTTAATGTAACACACTCAGGGAAGAGCAGACTGACCACACTCTGTCAATGTAACACACACAGGGAAGACCTGACTGACCCCACTCAGTCAATGTAACACACAGGGAAGAGCAGACTGACCGCACTCTGTTAATGTAACACACCCAGGGAAGAGCAGACCGACCCCACTCTGTAAATGTAAGACACCCAGGGAAGAGCACACTGACCTCACTCTGTCAATGTAACACCCCCAGGGAAGAGCAGACTGACCCCACTCTGTCAATGTAACGCACCCAGCGAAGAGCAGACTGAACCCACTCTGTCAATGTAACCCACCCAGGGTAGAGCAGACTGACCCCACTCTGTTAATGTAACCCACCCAGGGAAGAGCAAACTGTTTCCACTCTGTCGATGTAACACACCCTGGGAAGAGCAGACTCACCCCACTCTCTCAATGTAACCCACCCAGGGAAGAGCAGACTGACCCCACTCTGTCAATGTAACACCCCCAGGGAAGAGCAGACTGACCCCACTCTGTCAATGTAACACCCCCAGGGAAGAGCAGACAGACCCAACTCTGTCAATATAACACACCCAGGGAAGAGCAGACTGACCCCATTCTATCAAAGTAACTCACCCAGGGAAGAGCAGACTGACCTCACTCTGTCACTGTAACACACCCAGTGAAGAGCAGACTGACCTCACTCTGTCAATTTAACACACCCAGGGAAGAGCAGACTGACACCACTCTTTCAATGTAACACCCCCAGGGAAGAGCAGACTGACCCCACTCTGTCAATGTAACACACCCAGGGAAGAGCAGACTGACCCCACTCTGTCAATGTAACACACCCAGGGAAGAGCAGACTGACCCCACTCTGTCAATGTAACACACCCAGGGAAGAGCAGACTGACCCCACTCTGTCAATGTAACACACCCAGGGAAGAGCAGACTGACCCCACTCTGTCAATGTAACACACCCAGGGAAGAGCAGACTGACCCCACTCTGTCAATGTAACACACCCAGGGAAGAGCAGACTGACCCCACTCTGTCAATGTAACACACCCAGGGAAGAGCAGACTGACCCCACTCTGTCAATGTAACACACCCAGGGAAGAGCAGACTGACCCCACTCTGTCAATGTAACACACCCAGGGAAGAGCAGACTGACCCCACTCTGTCAATGTAACACACCCAGGGAAGAGCAGACTGACCCCACTCTGTCAATGTAACACACCCAGGGAAGAGCAGACTGACCCCACTCTGTCAATGTAACACACCCAGGAAAGAGCAGACTGACCCCTCTGTGTCAATGTAACACACCCAGGGCTGACAAGACTGACCCCACTCTGTCAATGTAACGCACCCAGCGAAGAGCAGACTACCCCACTCTGTCAATGTAACCCACCCAGGGTAGAGCAGACTGACCCCACTCTGTTAATGTAACCCACCCAGGGAAGAGCAAACTGTTTCCACTCTGTCGATGTAACACACCCTGAGAAGAGCAGACTCACCCCACTCTCTCAATGTAACCCACCCAGGGAAGAGCAGACTTACCCCACTCTGTCAATGTAACACCCCCAGGGAGAGCAGACTGACCCCACTCTGTCAATGTAACACCCCCAGGGAAGAGCAGACTGACCCAACTCTGTCAATATAACACACCCAGGGAAGAGCAGACTGATCCCATTCTATCAAAGTAACACACCCAGGGAAGAGCAGACTGACCTCACTCTGTCACTGTAACACACCCAGTGAAGAGCAGACTGACCTCACTCTGTCAATTTAACACATCCAGGGAAGAGCAGACTGAAACCACTCTTTCAATGTAACACCCCCAGGGAAGAGCAGACTGACCCCACTCTGTCAATGTAAGACCCCCAGGGAAGAGCAGACTGACCCCACTCTGTCAATGTAACACACCCAGGGAAGAGCAGACTGACCCCACTCTGTCAATGTAACAGACCCAGGGAAGAGCAGACTGAACCCAATCTGTCAGTGTAACACACCCAGGGAAGTACAGACTGACCCCCCTCTGTCAATGTAACACACCCAGGGAAGAGCAGACCGACCATACTCTGTCAATGTAACACACCCAGGGAAGAGCAGACTGACCCCACTCTGTCAATGTAACACACCCAGGGAAGAGCAGACTGACCCCACTCTCTCAATGTAACACACCCGGGGAAGAGCAGACTGACCACACTCTGTCAATGTAACACACACAGTGAAGAAGAGACTGATCCCACTGTGTCAATGTAACACACCCAGGGAAGAGCAGACTGACCCCACTCTGTCAATGTAACAGACCCAGGGAAGAGCAGACTGACCCCAATCTGTCAGTGTAACACACCCAGGGAAGGACAGACTGACCCCCCTCTGTCAATGTAACACACCCAGGGAAGAGCAGACCGACCACACTCTGTCAATGTAACACACCCAGGGAAGAGCAGACTGACCCCACTCTGTCAATGTAACACACCCAGGGCAGACAAGACTGACCCCACTCTGTCAATGTAACGCACCCAGCGAAGAGCAGACTGACCCGACTCTGTCAATGTAACCCAGTCAGGGTAGAGCAGACTGACCACACTCTGTTAATGTAACCCACCCAGGGAAGAGCAAACTGTTTCCACTCTGTCTGTGTAACACACCCTGGGAAGAGCAGACTCACCCTACTCTGTCAATGTAACACATCCAGGTAAGAGCAGACTGACCCTTCTCTGCCAATGTAAGACACCCAGGGAAGTGCAGACTGACCCAACTCTGTCAATGTAACTCACCCAGGGAAGATACGACTGACCCCACTCTGTCAATGTAACACCCCCTGGGAAGAGCAGACTGACCCCATTCTGTCAATGTAACTCACTCAGGGAAGAGCAGACTGACCTCACTCTGTCAATGTAAGACACCCAGGGAAGACCAGACTGACCCCAGTCTGTCAATGTAACTCACAAAGGGAAGAGCAGACTGACCCCACTCTGTCAATGTAACACACCCAGTGAAGAGCAGACTGACTCCACTCTGTCAATATAACACACCCAGGGAAGAGCAGACTGACCACACTATGTCAAAGTAACACCACCAGGGCAGAGCCGACTGACCCCACTCTGTCAATGTAACCCACCCAGTGAAGAGCAGACTGATCCCACTCTGTCAATGTAAAACACACAGGGAAGACCTGACTGACCCCACTCAGTCAATGTAACACACAGAGAAGAGCAGACTGACCTCACTCTGTTAATGTAACACACCCAGGGAAGAGCAGACTGACCTCACTCTGTCAATGTAACACCCCCAGGGAAGAGCAGACTGACCTCATTCTTTCAATGTCACTCACAAAGGGAAGAGCAGACTGCCCCCACTCTGTCAGTGTAACACACCCAGGAGAGAGCAGACTGACCCCTCTGTGTCAATGTAACACACCCAGGGCAGACAAGACTGACCCCACTCTGTCAATGTAACGCACCCAGCGAAGAGCAGACTGACCCCACTCTGTCAATGTAACCCACCCAGGGTAGAGCAGACTGACCCCACTCTGTTAATGTAACCCACCCAGGGAAGAGCAAACTGTTTCCACTCTGTCGATGTAACACATCCTGGGAAGAGCAGACTCACCCCACTCTCTCAATGTAACCCACCCAGGGAAGAGCAGACTGACCCCACTCTGTCAATGTAACACCCCCAGGGTAGAGCAGACTGACCCCACTCTGTCAATGTAACACCCCCAGGGAAGAGCAGACTGACCCCACTCTGTCAATGTAACACACCCAGGGAAGAGCAGACTGACCCCATTCTGTCAATGTAACACACCCAGGGAAGAACAGACTGACCCCACTCTGTCAATGTCACGCACCCAGGGAAGAGCAGACTGACCGCACTCTGTCAATGTAATACACCCAGGGAAGAGCAGATTGATCCCACTGTGTCAATGCAACACACCCAGGGAAGAGCAGACTGACCCCAGTCTGTCAATGTAACTCACAAAGGGAAGAGCAGACTGACCCCACTCTGTCAATGTAACCCACCCAGGGAAGAGCAGACCGACCCCACTGCGTCAATGTAACACATCCAAGGAAAAGCAGACTGACCCCACTCTCTCAATGTAACACACCCGGGGAAGAACAGACTGACCCCACTCTGTCAATTTAACGCACCCAGCGAAGAGCAGACTGACCCCACTCTGTCAATGTAACCCAGTCAGGTTAGAGCAGACTGACCACACTCTGTTAATGTAACCCACCCAGGGAAGAGCAAACTGTTTCCACTCTGTCTGTGTAACACACCCAGGGAAGAGCAGACTGACCCCACTCTGTCAATGTAACACACCCAGGGAAGAGCACACTGACCCCACTCTCTCAATGTAACACACCCGGGGAAGAGCAGACTGACCCCACTCTGTCAATGTAACACACACAGTGAAGAACAGACTGATCCCACTGTGTCAATGTAACACTCCCAGGAAAGTGCAGACTGACCCCTCTGTGTCAATGTAACACACCCAGGGAAGACAAGACTGACCCCACTCAGTCAATGTAACGCACCAAGCGAAGAGCAGACTGACCCCACTCTGTCAATGTAACCCACACAGGGTAGAGCAGACTGACCCCACTCTGTTAATGTAACCCACCCAGGGAAGAGAAAACTGTTTCCACTCTGTCGATGTAACACACCCTGGGAAGAGCAGACTCACCCCACTCTCTCAATGTTACCCACCCAGGGAAGAGCAGACTGACCCCACTCTGTCAATGTAACACCCCCAGGGAAGAGCAGACTGACCCCACTCTGTCAATGTAACACACCCAGGGAAGAGCAGACTGACCCCATTCTGTCAATGTAACACACCCACGGAAGAACAGACTGACCCCACTCTGTCAATGTCACGCACCCAGGGAAGAGCAGACTGACCGCACTCTGTCAATGTAATACACCCAGGGAAGAGCAGATTGATCCCACTGTGTAAATGTAACACACCCAGGGAAGAGCAGACTGACCCCAGTCTGTCAATGTAACTCACAAAGGGAAGAGCAGACTGACCCCACTCTGTCAATGTAACCCACCCAGGGAAGAGCAGACCGACCCCACTGCGTCAATGTAACACATCCAGGGAAAAGCAGACTGACCCCACTCTCTCAATGTAACACACCCGGGGAAGAACAGACTGACCCCACTCTGTCAATGTAACGCACCCAGCGAAGAGCAGACTGACCCCACTCTGTCAATGTAACCCAGTCAGGTTAGAGCAGACTGACCACACTCTGTTAATGTAACCCACCCAGGGAAGAGCAAACTGTTTCCACTCTGTCTGTGTAACACACCCAGGGAAGAGCAGACTGACCCCACTCTGTCAATGTAACATACCCAGGGAAGAGCACACTGACCCCACTCTCTCAATGTAACACACCCGGGGAAGAGCAGACTGACCCCACTCTGTCAATGTAACACACACAGTGAAGAACAGACTGATCCCACTGTGTCAATGTAACACTCCCAGGAAAGTGCAGACTGACCCCTCTGTGTCAATGTAACACACCCAGGGAAGACAAGACTGACCCCACTCAGTCAATGTAACGCACCCAGCGAAGAGCAGACTGACCCCACTCTGTCAATGTAACCCAGTCAGGGTAGAGCAGACTGACCCCACTCTGTTAATGTAACCCACCCAGGGAAGAGCAAACTGTTTCCACTCTGTCGATGTAACACACCCTGGGAAGAGCAGACTCACCCCACTCTCTCAATGTTACCCACCCAGGGAAGAGCAGACTGACCCCACTCTGTCAATGTAACACCCCCAGGGAAGAGCAGACTGACCCGACTCTGTCAATGTAACACACCCAGGGAAGAGCAGACTGACCCCATTCTGTCAATGTCACGCACCCAGGGAAGAGCAGACTGACCGCACTCTGTCAATGTAATACACCCAGGGAAGAGCAGATTGATCCCACTGTGTCAATGTAACACACCCAGGGAAGAGCAGACTGACCCCAGTCTGTCAATGTAACTCACAAAGGGAAGAGCAGACTGACCCCACTCTGTCAATGTAACCCACCCAGGGAAGAGCAGACCGACCCCACTGCGTCAATGTAACACATCCAGGGAAAAGCAGACTGACCCCACTCTCTCAATGTAACACACCCGGGGAAGAACAGACTGACCCCACTCTGTCAATGTAACGCACCCAGCGAAGAGCAGACTGACCCCGCTCTGTCAATGTAACCCAGTCAGGTTAGAGCAGACTGACCACACTCTGTTAATGTAACCCACCCAGGGAAGAGCAAACTGTTTCCACTCTGTCTGTGTAACACACCCAGGGAAGAGCAGACTGACCCCACTCTGTCAATGTAACACACCCAGGGAAGAGCACACTGACCCCACTCTCTCAATGTAACACACCCGGGGAAGAGCAGACTGACCCCACTCTGTCAATGTAACACACACAGTGAAGAACAGACTGATCCCACTGTGTCAATGTAACACTCCCAGGAAAGTGCAGACTGACCCCTCTGTGTCAATGTAACACACCCAGGGAAGACAAGACTGACCCCACTCAGTCAATGTAACGCACCCAGCGAAGAGCAGACTGACCCCACTCTGTCAATGTAACCCAGTCAGGGTAGAGCAGACTGACCCCACTCTGTTAATGTAACCCACCCAGGGAAGAGCAAACTGTTTCCACTCTGTCGATGTAACACACCCTGGGAAGAGCAGACTCACCCCACTCTCTCAATGTTACCCACCCAGGGAAGAGCAGACTGACCCCACTCTGTCAATGTAACACCCCCAGGGAAGAGCAGACTGACCCCACTCTGTCAATGTAACACACCCAGGGAAGAGCAGACTGACCCCATTCTGTCAATGTAACACACCCAGGGAAGAACAGACTGACCCCACTCTGTCAATGTCACGCACCCAGGGAAGAGCAGACTGACCGCACTCTGTCAATGTAATACACCCAGGGAAGAGCAGACTGACCCCAGTCTGTCAATGTAACTCACAAAGGGAAGAGCAGACTGACCCCACTCTGTCAATGTAACCCACCCAGGGAAGAGCAGACCGACCCCACTGCGTCAATGTAACACATCCAGGGAAAAGCAGACTGACCCCACTCTCTCAATGTAACACACCCGGGGAAGAACAGACTGACCCCACTCTGTCAATGTAACGCACCCAGCGAAGAGCAGACTGACCCCACTCTGTCAATGTAACCCAGTCAGGTTAGAGCAGACTGACCACACTCTGTTAATGTAACCCACCCAGGGAAGAGCAAACTGTTTCCACTCTGTCTGTGTAACACACCCAGGGAAGAGCAGACTGACCCCACTCTCTCAATGTAACACACCCGGGGAAGAGCAGACTGACCCCACTCTGTCAATGTAACACACACAGTGAAGAACAGACTGATCCCACTGTGTCAATGTAACACTCCCAGGAAAGTGCAGACTGACCCCTCTGTGTCAATGTAACACACCCAG
Source organism: Chiloscyllium punctatum (assembly GCF_047496795.1). Taxonomy (NCBI): domain Eukaryota; kingdom Metazoa; phylum Chordata; class Chondrichthyes; order Orectolobiformes; family Hemiscylliidae; genus Chiloscyllium; species Chiloscyllium punctatum. The sequence goes on from NC_092785.1 coordinate 600,821, forward strand.
GGAAGACAAGACTGACCCCACTCAGTCAATGTAACGCACCCAGCGAAGAGCAGACTGACCCCACTCTGTCAAGGTAACCCAGTCAGGGTAGAGCAGACTGACCCCACTCTGTTAATGTAACCCACCCAGGGAAGAGCAAACTGTTTCCACTCTGTCTGTGTAACACACCCTGGGAAGAGCAGACTCACCCCACTCTGTCAATGTAACAAATCCAGGTAAGAGCAGGCTGACCACACTCTGTCAATGTAAGACACCCAGGGAAGTGCAGACTGACCCAACTCTGTCAATGTAACTCACCAAGGGAAGATACGACTGACCCCACTCTGTCAATGTAACACCCCCTGGGAAGAGCAGACTGACCCCATTCTGTCAATGTAACTCACTCAGGGAAGAGCAGACTGACCCCACTCTGTCAATGTATCTCACAAAGGGAAGAGCAGACTGACCCCACCCTGTCAATGTAACATATCCAGGGAAGAGCAGACTGACCCCACTCTGTCAATGTAACACACCCAGGGAAGTGCAGACTGACTCCACTCTGTCAATGTAACACACCCAGGGAAGAGCAGGCTGACCACACTCTGTCAATGTAACACACCCAGGGCATAGCCGACTGACCACACTCTGTCAATGTAACACACCCAGGGAAGAGCAGACTGACCCCACTCTGTCAATGTAACACACTCAGGCCAGAGCAGACTGACCCCAGGCTGTCAATGTAACTCACAAAGGGAAGAGCAGACTGACCCCACTCTGTCAATGTAACCCACCCAGGGAAGAGCAGGCTGACTCCACTCTGTCAATGTAACACACCCAGGGAAGAGCAGACTGACCACACTCTGTCAATGTAACACACGCAGGGAAGTGCAGACTGACCCCACTCTGTCAATCTAACACACCCAGGGAAGAGCAGACTGCCCCCACTCTGTCAATGTAACACATCCAGGAAAGAGCAGACTGACCCCTCTGTGTCAATGTAACACACCCAGGGCAGACAAGACTGACCCCACTCTGTCAATGTAACGCACCCAGCGAAGAGCAGACTGACCCTACTCTGTCAATGTAACCCACCCAGGGTAGAGCAGACTGACCCCACTCTGTTAATGTAACCCACCCAGGGAAGAGCAAACTGTTTCCACTCTGTCGATGTAACACACCCTGGGAAGAGCAGACTCACCCCACTCTCTCAATGTAACCCACCCAGGGAAGAGCAGACTGACCCCACTCTGTCAATGTAACACCCCCAGGGAAGAGCAGACTGACCCCACTCTGTCAATGTAACACACCCAGGGAAGAGCAGACTGACCCCACTCTGTCAATGTAACACACCCAGGGAAGAGCAGACCGACCCCACTCTGTCAATGTAACACATCCAGGGAAAAGCAGACTGACCCCACTCTCTCAATGTAACACACCCGGGGAAGAACAGACTGACCCCACTCTGTCAATGTAACGCACCCAGCGAAGAGCAGACTGACCCCACTCTGTCAATGTAACCCAGTCAGGTTAGAGCAGACTGACCACACTCTGTTAATGTAACCCACCCAGGGAAGAGCAAACTGTTTCCACTCTGTCTGTGTAACACACCCTGGGAAGAGCAGACTCACCCCACTCTGTCAATGTAACACATCCAGGTAAGAGCAGACTGACCCTTCACTGTCAATGTAAGACACCCAGGGAAGTGCAGACTGACCCAACTCTGTCAATGTAACTCACCAAGGGAAGATACGACTGACCCCACTCTGTCAATGTAACACCCCCTGGGAAGAGCAGACTGACCCCATTCTGTCAATGTAACTCACTCAGGGAAGAGCAGACTGACCCCACTCTGTCAATGTATCTCACAAAGGGAAGAGCAGACTGACTCCAATCTGTCAATGTAACACACCCAGGGAAGAGCAGACTGACCACACTCTGTCAATGTAACACACCCAGGGAAGAGCAGACTGACACCACTCTGTCAATGTAACACACCCAGGGCAGAGCAGACTGACCACAGTCTGTCAATGTAACTCACAAAGGGAAGAGCAGACTGACCCCACTCTGTCAATGTAACCCACCCAGGGAAGAGCAGACTGACTCCACTCTGTCAATGTAACACACCCAGGGAAGAGCAGACTGACCACACTCTGTCAATGTAACACACGCAGGGAAGTGCAGACTGACCCCACTCTGTCAATCTAACACACCCAGGGAAGAGCAGACTGACCCCAGTCTGTCAATGTAACTCAAAAAGGGAAGAGCAGACTGACCCCACTCTGTCAATGTAACACACCCAGGGAAGAGCAGACTGACTCCACTCTGTCAATGTAACACACCCAGGGAAGAGCAGACTGACCCCAGTCTGTCAATGTAACTCACAAAGGGAAGAGCAGACTGACCCCACTCTGTCAATGTAACCCACCCAGGGAAGAGCAGACCGACCCCACTGCGTCAATGTAACACACCCAGGGAAGAGCAGACTGATCCCACTCTGTCAATGTAACACACACAGGGAAGACCTGACTGACCCCACTCAGTCAATGTAACACACAGGGAAGAGCTGACTGACCTCACTCTGTTAATATAACACACACAGGGAAGGGCAGACCGACCCCACTCTGTCAATGTAACACACCCAGGGAAGAGCACACTGACCTCACTGTGTCAATGTAACACCCCCAGGGAAGAGCAGACTGACCTCATTCTTTCAATGTAACTCACAAAGGGAAGAGCAGACTGCCCCCACTCTGTCAATGTAACACACCCAGGGAAGAGCAGACTGACCTCATTCTGTCAATGTAACACACCCAGGGCAGACAAGACTGACACCACTCTCTCAATGTAACGCACCCAGCGAAGAGCAGACTCACCCCACTCTGTCAATGTAACCCACCCAGGGTAGAGCAGACTGACCCCACTCTGTCAATGTAACCCACCCAGGAAAGAGCAGACTAACCCCACTCTCTCAATGTAACACACACAGGGAAGAGCAGACTGACCCCACTCTGTCAATGTAACACACCCAGGGAAGAGCAGACCTACCCCACTCTGTCAATGTAACCCACCCAGGGAAGAGTAGACTGATCCCACTGTGTCAATGTAACACTACCAGGAAAGTGCAGACTGACGCCTCTGTGTCAATGTAACACACCCAGAGACGAGCAAACTTTTTCCACACTGTCTATGTAACACACCCTGGGAAGAGCAGACTGACCCCACTCTGTCAATGTAACACACACAGGGAAGAGCTGATTGACCCCACTCTGTCAATGTAACACACCCAGGTTTGAGCACACTGACCCCACTCTGTCAATGTAACCCACCCAGGAAAGAGCAGACTGACCCCACTCTGTCAATATAACACACACAGGGAAGAGCAGACTGACCCCACTCTGTCAATGTAACACACCCAGGGAAGAGCAGACTGACCCCACTCTGTCAATATAACACACCCAGGGAAGAGCAGACTGGCACCACTCTATCAATACAACACCCCCAGGGAAGAGCAGACTGACCCCACTCTGTCGATGTAACACACCCAGGGAAGATCAGACTGACCCCATTCTATCAAAGTAACACACCCAGGGAAGAGCAGACTGACCCCACTCTGTCACTATAACACCCCCAGGGAAGAGTAGACTGACCCCACTCTTTCAATGTAACACCCCCAGGGAAGAGAAGACTGACCCCACTCTGTCAATGTAACACCCCCAGGAAAGGGCAGACTGAGCACACTCTGTCAATGTAAGACCCCCAGGGAAGAGCAGACTGAGCACACTCTGTCAATGTAACACACCCAGGGAAGAGCAGACTGACCCCACTCTGTCAATGTATCAGACCCAGGGAAGAGCAGACTGACCCCAATCTGTCAGTGTAACACACCCAGGGAAGGGCAGACTGACCCCACTCTGTCAATATAACACACCCAGGGAAGAGCAGACGGACCCCACTCTGTCAATGTAACACAACCAGGGAAGAGCAGACGGACCCCACTCTGTCAATGTAACACACCCAGGGAAGAGCAGACTGACCCCTCTCTGTCAATGTAACACACCCAGGGAAGAGCAGACTGACCCCAATCTGTCAATGTAACTCAAAAAGGGAAGAGCAGACTGACCCCGCTCTGTCAATGTAACACACCCAGGGAAGAGCAGACTGACCCCACTCTGACAATTTAACACACCAAGGGAATAGCACACTGACCCCACTCTGTCAATGTAACCCACCCAGGAAAGAGCAGACTTAACGCACTCTGTCAATGTAACACTCCCAGGAAAGAGCAGACTGACCCCACTGTGTCAATGTAACACACACAGGGAAGAGCTGACTGACCCCACTCTGTCAATGTAACACACCCAGGGAAGAGCAGACTGACCCCACTGTGTCAATGTAACACACCCAGGGAAGAGCAGACTGACCGAACTCTGTCAATGTAACACACCCAGGGAAGAGCAGACTGGCCCCACTCTGTCAATAAAACACCCCCAGGGAAGAGCAGACTCACCCCACTCTGTCGATGTAACACCCCCAGGGAAGAGCAGACTGACACAACTCTGTCAATATAACACACCCAGGGAAGAGCAGACTGACCCCATTCTATCAAAGTAACACCCCAAGGGAAGAGCAGACTGACCCCAGTCTGTCAATGTAACACACAGGGAAGAGCAGACTGACCCCACTCTGTCAATGTAACACACCCAGGGAAGAGCAGACTGACCCAACTCTGTCAATGTAACACACACATGGAAGAACAGACTGACCCCACTCCGTCAATGTAACACACTCTGTAAAGAGCAGACTGACCCCACTCTGTCAATGTAAAACACACAGGGAAGGGCAGACCGACCCTACTCTGACAATGTAACACACCCAGGGAAGAGCAGACTGACCCTTCTCTGTGAATGCAACACATCCAGGGAAGGGCAGACTGACCCCATTCTGTTAATTTAACACACACAGGGAAGAGCAGACTGACCCCACTCTTTCAATGTAACACACACAGGGAAGTGCAGACTGACCCCACTCTGTTAATGTAACTCACCCAGGGAAGAGCAGACTGACACAACTCTGTCAATGTAACACACCCATGGAAGAACAGACTGACCCCACTATGTCAATGTAACACACCCTGTAAAGAGCAGACTGACCCCACTCTGTCAATGTAACACACACAGGGAAGAGCTGACTGACCCCACTCTGTCAATTTAACGCACCAAGGTTTGAGCACACTGACCCCACTCTGTCAACGTAACACACACAGGGAAGGGCAGACCAACCTAACTCTGTCAATGTAACACACCCTGCAAAGAGCAGACTGACCCCACTCTGTCAATGTAACACGCCCAGGTTTGAGCACACTGACCCCACTCTGTCAATGTAACCCACCCAGGAAAGAGCAGACTGACCCCACTCTGTCAATGTAAAACACCGAGGGAAGAGCAGACTGACCCCACTCTGTCAATGTAACACACCCAGGGAAGAGCAGACTGACCGCACTCTGTCAATATAACACACCCAGGGAAGAGCAGACTGGCCCCACTCTGTCAATAAAACACCCCCAGGGAAGAGCAGACTCACCCCACTCTGTCGATGTAACACGCCCAGGTTTGAGCACACTGACCCCACTCTGTCAATGTAACCCACCCAGGAAAGAGCAGACTGACCCCACTCTGTCAATGTAAAACACCGAGGGAAGAGCAGACTGACCCCACTCTGTCAATGTAACTCAAAAAGGGAAGAGCAGACTGACCCCACTCTGTCAATATAACACACCCAGGGAAGAGCAGACTGACCCAACTCTGTCAATATAACACACCCAGGGAAGAGCAGACTGACCCCATTCTAGCAAAGTAACACACCCAGGGAAGAGCAGACTGACCCCACTCTGTCACTGTAACACACCCACGGAAGAGCAGACTGACCTCACTGTCAATTTAACACACCCAAGGAAGAGCAGACTGACCCCACTCTGTCAATGTAACACACCCAGGGAAGAGCAGACTGACCTCACTCAGTCAATGTAACACACAGGGAAGAGCAGACTGACCTCACTCTGTTAATATAACACACACAGGGAAGGGCAGACCGACCCCACTCTGTCAATGTAACACACCCAGGGAATAGCACACTGACCTCACTGTGTTAATGTAACACCCCCAGGGAAGAGCAGACTGACCTCATTCTTTCAATGTAACTCACAAAGGGAAGAGCAGACTGCCCCCACTCTGTCAATGTAACACACCCAGGGAAGAGCAGACTGACCTCATTCTGTCAATGTAACACACCCAGGGCAGACAAGACTGACCCCACTCTGTCAATGTAACGCACCCAGCGAAGAGCAGACTCACCCCACTCTGTCAATGTAACCCACCCAGGGTAGAGCAGACTGACCCCACTCTGTCAATGTAACCCACGCAGGAAAGAGCAGACTAACCCCACTCTCTCAATGTAACACACACAGGGAAGAGCAGACTGACCCCACTCTGTCAATGTAACACACCCAGGGAAGAGCAGACCTACCCCACTCTGTCAATGTAACCCACCCAGGGAAGAGTAGACTGATCCCACTGTGTCAATGTAACACTACCAGGAAAGTGCAGACTGACGCCTCTGTGTCAATGTAACACACCCAGAGACGAGCAAACTTTTTCCACTCTGTCTATGTAACACACCCTGGGAAGAGCAGACTGACCCCACTCTGTCAATGTAACACACACAGGGAAGTGCTGACTGACCCCACTCTGTCAATGTAACACACCCAGGTTTGAGCACACTGACCCCACTCTGTCAATGTAACCCACCCAGGAAAGAGCAGACTGACCCCACTCTGTCAATGTAACACACACAGGGAAGAGCAGACTGACCCCACTCTGTCAATGTAACACACCCAGGGAAGAGCAGACTGACCCCACTCTGTCAATATAACACACCCAGGGAAGAGCAGACTGGCCCCACTCTATCATTACAACACCCCCAGGGAAGAGCAGACTGACCCCACTCTGTCGATGTAACACACCCAGGGAAGATCAGACTGACCCCATTCTATCAAAGTAACACACCCAGGGAAGAGCAGACTGACCCCACTCTGTCACTATAACACCCCCAGGGAAGAGTAGACTGACCCCACTCTTTCAATGTAACACACCCAGGGAAGAGCAGACCTACCCCACTCTGTCAATGTAACCCACCCAGGGAAGAGTAGACTGATCCCACTGTGTCAATGTAACACTACCAGGAAAGTGCAGACTGACGCCTCTGTGTCAATGTAACACACCCAGAGACGAGCAAACTTTTTCCACACTGTCTATGTAACACACCCTGGGAAGAGCAGACTGACCCCACTCTGTCAATGTAACACACACAGGGAAGAGCTGATTGACCCCACTCTGTCAATGTAACACACCCAGGTTTGAGCACACTGACCCCACTCTGTCAATGTAACCCACCCAGGAAAGAGCAGACTGACCCCACTCTGTCAATATAACACACACAGGGAAGAGCAGACTGACCCCACTCTGTCAATGTAACACACCCAGGGAAGAGCAGACTGACCCCACTCTGTCAATATAACACACCCAGGGAAGAGCAGACTGGCACCACTCTATCAATACAACACCCCCAGGGAAGAGCAGACTGACCCCACTCTGTCGATGTAACACACCCAGGGAAGATCAGACTGACCCCATTCTATCAAAGTAACACACCCAGGGAAGAGCAGACTGACCCCACTCTGTCACTATAACACCCCCAGGGAAGAGTAGACTGACCCCACTCTTTCAATGTAACACCCCCAGGGAAGAGAAGACTGACCCCACTCTGTCAATGTAACACCCCCAGGAAAGGGCAGACTGAGCACACTCTGTCAATGTAAGACCCCCAGGGAAGAGCAGACTGAGCACACTCTGTCAATGTAACACACCCAGGGAAGAGCAGACTGACCCCACTCTGTCAATGTATCAGACCCAGGGAAGAGCAGACTGACCCCAATCTGTCAGTGTAACACACCCAGGGAAGGGCAGACTGACCCCACTCTGTCAATATAACACACCCAGGGAAGAGCAGACGGACCCCACTCTGTCAATGTAACACAACCAGGGAAGAGCAGACGGACCCCACTCTGTCAATGTAACACACCCAGGGAAGAGCAGACTGACCCCTCTCTGTCAATGTAACACACCCAGGGAAGAGCAGACTGACCCCAATCTGTCAATGTAACTCAAAAAGGGAAGAGCAGACTGACCCCGCTCTGTCAATGTAACACACCCAGGGAAGAGCAGACTGACCCCACTCTGACAATTTAACACACCAAGGGAATAGCACACTGACCCCACTCTGTCAATGTAACCCACCCAGGAAAGAGCAGACTTAACGCACTCTGTCAATGTAACACTCCCAGGAAAGAGCAGACTGACCCCACTGTGTCAATGTAACACACACAGGGAAGAGCTGACTGACCCCACTCTGTCAATGTAACACACCCAGGGAAGAGCAGACTGACCCCACTGTGTCAATGTAACACACCCAGGGAAGAGCAGACTGACCGAACTCTGTCAATGTAACACACCCAGGGAAGAGCAGACTGGCCCCACTCTGTCAATAAAACACCCCCAGGGAAGAGCAGACTCACCCCACTCTGTCGATGTAACACCCCCAGGGAAGAGCAGACTGACACAACTCTGTCAATATAACACACCCAGGGAAGAGCAGACTGACCCCATTCTATCAAAGTAACACCCCAAGGGAAGAGCAGACTGACCCCAGTCTGTCAATGTAACACACAGGGAAGAGCAGACTGACCCCACTCTGTCAATGTAACACACCCAGGGAAGAGCAGACTGACCCAACTCTGTCAATGTAACACACACATGGAAGAACAGACTGACCCCACTCCGTCAATGTAACACACTCTGTAAAGAGCAGACTGACCCCACTCTGTCAATGTAAAACACACAGGGAAGGGCAGACCGACCCTACTCTGACAATGTAACACACCCAGGGAAGAGCAGACTGACCCTTCTCTGTGAATGCAACACATCCAGGGAAGGGCAGACTGACCCCATTCTGTTAATTTAACACCCCCAGGGAAGAGCAGACTGACCCCACTCTTTCAATGTAACACACACAGGGAAGTGCAGACTGACCCCACTCTGTTAATGTAACTCACCCAGGGAAGAGCAGACTGACACAACTCTGTCAATGTAACACACCCATGGAAGAACAGACTGACCCCACTATGTCAATGTAACACACCCTGTAAAGAGCAGACTGACCCCACTCTGTCAATGTAACACACACAGGGAAGAGCTGACTGACCCCACTCTGTCAATTTAACGCACCCAGGTTTGAGCACACTGACCCCACTCTGTCAACGTAACACACACAGGGAAGGGCAGACCAACCTAACTCTGTCAATGTAACACACCCTGCAAAGAGCAGACTGACCCCACTCTGTCAATGTAACACGCCCAGGTTTGAGCACACTGACCCCACTCTGTCAATGTAACCCACCCAGGAAAGAGCAGACTGACCCCACTCTGTCAATGTAAAACACCGAGGGAAGAGCAGACTGACCCCACTCTGTCAATGTAACACACCCAGGGAAGAGCAGACTGACCCCACTCTGTCAATATAACACACCCAGGGAAGAGCAGACTGGCCCCACTCTGTCAATAAAACACCCCCAGGGAAGAGCAGACTCACCCCACTCTGTCGATGTAACACGCCCAGGTTTGAGCACACTGACCCCACTCTGTCAATGTAACCCACCCAGGAAAGAGCAGACTGACCCCACTCTGTCAATGTAAAACACCGAGGGAAGAGCAGACTGACCCCACTCTGTCAATGTAACTCAAAAAGGGAAGAGCAGACTGACCCCACTCTGTCAATATAACACACCCAGGGAAGAGCAGACTGACCCAACTCTGTCAATATAACACACCCAGGGAAGAGCAGACTGACCCCATTCTAGCAAAGTAACACACCCAGGGAAGAGCAGACTGACCCCACTCTGTCACTGTAACACACCCACGGAAGAGCAGACTGACCTCACTGTCAATTTAACACACCCAAGGAAGAGCAGACTGACCCCACTCTGTCAATGTAACACACCCAGGGAAGAGCAGACTGACCTCACTCAGTCAATGTAACACACAGGGAAGAGCAGACTGACCTCACTCTGTTAATATAACACACACAGGGAAGGGCAGACCGACCCCACTCTGTCAATGTAACACACCCAGGGAATAGCACACTGACCTCACTGTGTTAATGTAACACCCCCAGGGAAGAGCAGACTGACCTCATTCTTTCAATGTAACTCACAAAGGGAAGAGCAGACTGCCCCCACTCTGTCAATGTAACACACCCAGGGAAGAGCAGACTGACCTCATTCTGTCAATGTAACACACCCAGGGCAGACAAGACTGACCCCACTCTGTCAATGTAACGCACCCAGCGAAGAGCAGACTCACCCCACTCTGTCAATGTAACCCACCCAGGGTAGAGCAGACTGACCCCACTCTGTCAATGTAACCCACGCAGGAAAGAGCAGACTAACCCCACTCTCTCAATGTAACACACACAGGGAAGAGCAGACTGACCCCACTCTGTCAATGTAACACACCCAGGGAAGAGCAGACTGACCCCACTCTGTCAATGTAACCCACCCAGGGAAGAGTAGACTGATCCCACTGTGTCAATGTAACACTACCAGGAAAGTGCAGACTGACGCCTCTGTGTCAATGTAACACACCCAGAGACGAGCAAACTTTTTCCACTCTGTCTATGTAACACACCCTGGGAAGAGCAGACTGACCCCACTCTGTCAATGTAACACACACAGGGAAGTGCTGACTGACCCCACTCTGTCAATGTAACACACCCAGGTTTGAGCACACTGACCCCACTCTGTCAATGTAACCCACCCAGGAAAGAGCAGACTGACCCCACTCTGTCAATGTAACACACACAGGGAAGAGCAGACTGACCCCACTCTGTCAATGTAACACACCCAGGGAAGAGCAGACTGACCCCACTCTGTCAATATAACACACCCAGGGAAGAGCAGACTGGCCCCACTCTATCATTACAACACCCCCAGGGAAGAGCAGACTGACCCCACTCTGTCGATGTAACACACCCAGGGAAGATCAGACTGACCCCATTCTATCAAAGTAACACACCCAGGGAAGAGCAGACTGACCCCACTCTGTCACTATAACACCCCCAGGGAAGAGTAGACTGACCCCACTCTTTCAATGTAACACCCCCAGGGAAGAGAAGACTGACCCCACTCTGTCAATGTAACACCCCCAGGTAAGCGCAGACTGAGCACACTCTGTCAATGTAAGACCCCCAGGGAAGAGCAGACTGAGCACACTCTGTCAATGTAACACACCCAGGGAAGAGCAGACTGACCCCACTCTGTCAATGTATCAGACCCAGGGAAGAGCAGACTGACCCCAATCTGTCAGTGTAACACACCCAGGGAAGGGCAGACTGACCCCACTCTGTCAATATAACACACCCAGGGAAGAGCAGACGGACCCCACTCTGTCAATGTAACACACCCAGGGAAGAGCAGACGGACCCCACTCTGTCAATGTAACACACCCAGGGAAGAGCAGACTGACCCCTCTCTGTCAATGTAACACACCCAGGGAAGAGCAGACTGACCCCAATCTGTCAATGTAACTCAAAAAGGGAAGAGCAGCCTGACCCCGCTCTGTCAATGTAACATACCCAGGGAAGAGCAGACTGACCCCACTCTGACAATTTAACACACCAAGGGAATAGCACACTGACCCCACTCTGTCAATGTAACCCACCCAGGAAAGAGCAGACTTAACGCACTCTGTCAATGTAACACTCCCAGCAAAGAGCAGACTGACCCCACTGTGTCAATGTAACACACACAGGGAAGAGCTGACTGACCCCACTCTGTCACTGTAACACACCCACGGAAGAGCAGACTGACCTCACTGTCAATTTAACACACCCAAGGAAGAGCAGACTGACCCCACTCTGTCAATGTAACACACCCAGGGAAGAGCAGACTGACCTCACTCAGTCAATGTAACACACAGGGAAGAGCAGACTGACCTCACTCTGTTAATATAACACACACAGGGAAGGGCAGACCGACCCCACTCTGTCAATGTAACACACCCAGGGAATAGCACACTGACCTCACTGTGTTAATGTAACACCCCCAGGGAAGAGCAGACTGACCTCATTCTTTCAATGTAACTCACAAAGGGAAGAGCAGACTGCCCCCACTCTGTCAATGTAACACACCCAGGGAAGAGCAGACTGACCTCATTCTGTCAATGTAACACACCCAGGGCAGACAAGACTGACCCCACTCTGTCAATGTAACGCACCCAGCGAAGAGCAGACTCACCCCACTCTGTCAATGTAACCCACCCAGGGTAGAGCAGACTGACCCCACTCTGTCAATGTAACCCACGCAGGAAAGAGCAGACTAACCCCACTCTCTCAATGTAACACACACAGGGAAGAGCAGACTGACCCCACTCTGTCAATGTAACACACCCAGGGAAGAGCAGACTGACCCCACTCTGTCAATGTAACCCACCCAGGGAAGAGTAGACTGATCCCACTGTGTCAATGTAACACTACCAGGAAAGTGCAGACTGACGCCTCTGTGTCAATGTAACACACCCAGAGACGAGCAAACTTTTTCCACTCTGTCTATGTAACACACCCTGGGAAGAGCAGACTGACCCCACTCTGTCAATGTAACACACACAGGGAAGTGCTGACTGACCCCACTCTGTCAATGTAACACACCCAGGTTTGAGCACACTGACCCCACTCTGTCAATGTAACCCACCCAGGAAAGAGCAGACTGACCCCACTCTGTCAATGTAACACACACAGGGAAGAGTAGACTGACCCCACTCTGTCAATGTAACACACCCAGGGAAGAGCAGACTGACCCCACTCTGTCAATATAACACACCCAGGGAAGAGCAGACTGGCCCCACTCTATCATTACAACACCCCCAGGGAAGAGCAGACTGACCCCACTCTGTCGATGTAACACACCCAGGGAAGATCAGACTGACCCCATTCTATCAAAGTAACACACCCAGGGAAGAGCAGACTGACCCCACTCTGTCACTATAACACCCCCAGGGAAGAGTAGACTGACCCCACTCTTTCAATGTAACACCCCCAGGGAAGAGAAGACTGACCCCACTCTGTCAATGTAACACCCCCAGGTAAGCGCAGACTGAGCACACTCTGTCAATGTAAGACCCCCAGGGAAGAGCAGACTGAGCACACTCTGTCAATGTAACACACCCAGGGAAGAGCAGACTGACCCCACTCTGTCAATGTATCAGACCCAGGGAAGAGCAGACTGACCCCAATCTGTCAGTGTAACACACCCAGGGAAGGGCAGACTGACCCCACTCTGTCAATATAACACACCCAGGGAAGAGCAGACGGACCCCACTCTGTCAATGTAACACACCCAGGGAAGAGCAGACGGACCCCACTCTGTCAATGTAACACACCCAGGGAAGAGCAGACTGACCCCTCTCTGTCAATGTAACACACCCAGGGAAGAGCAGACTGACCCCAATCTGTCAATGTAACTCAAAAAGGGAAGAGCAGCCTGACCCCGCTCTGTCAATGTAACATACCCAGGGAAGAGCAGACTGACCCCACTCTGACAATTTAACACACCAAGGGAATAGCACACTGACCCCACTCTGTCAATGTAACCCACCCAGGAAAGAGCAGACTTAACGCACTCTGTCAATGTAACACTCCCAGCAAAGAGCAGACTGACCCCACTGTGTCAATGTAACACACACAGGGAAGAGCTGACTGACCCCACTCTGTCACTGTAACACACCCACGGAAGAGCAGACTGACCTCACTGTCAATTTAACACACCCAAGGAAGAGCAGACTGACCCCACTCTGTCAATGTAACACACCCAGGGAAGAGCAGACTGACCTCACTCAGTCAATGTAACACACAGGGAAGAGCAGACTGACCTCACTCTGTTAATATAACACACACAGGGAAGGGCAGACCGACCCCACTCTGTCAATGTAACACACCCAGGGAATAGCACACTGACCTCACTGTGTTAATGTAACACCCCCAGGGAAGAGCAGACTGACCTCATTCTTTCAATGTAACTCACAAAGGGAAGAGCAGACTGCCCCCACTCTGTCAATGTAACACACCCAGGGAAGAGCAGACTGACCTCATTCTGTCAATGTAACACACCCAGGGCAGACAAGACTGACCCCACTCTGTCAATGTAACGCACCCAGCGAAGAGCAGACTCACCCCACTCTGTCAATGTAACCCACCCAGGGTAGAGCAGACTGACCCCACTCTGTCAATGTAACCCACGCAGGAAAGAGCAGACTAACCCCACTCTCTCAATGTAACACACACAGGGAAGAGCAGACTGACCCCACTCTGTCAATGTAACACACCCAGGGAAGAGCAGACTGACCCCACTCTGTCAATGTAACCCACCCAGGGAAGAGTAGACTGATCCCACTGTGTCAATGTAACACTACCAGGAAAGTGCAGACTGACGCCTCTGTGTCAATGTAACACACCCAGAGACGAGCAAACTTTTTCCACTCTGTCTATGTAACACACCCTGGGAAGAGCAGACTGACCCCACTCTGTCAATGTAACACACACAGGGAAGTGCTGACTGACCCCACTCTGTCAATGTAACACACCCAGGTTTGAGCACACTGACCCCACTCTGTCAATGTAACCCACCCAGGAAAGAGCAGACTGACCCCACTCTGTCAATGTAACACACACAGGGAAGAGTAGACTGACCCCACTCTGTCAATGTAACACACCCAGGGAAGAGCAGACTGACCCCACTCTGTCAATATAACACACCCAGGGAAGAGCAGACTGGCCCCACTCTATCATTACAACACCCCCAGGGAAGAGCAGACTGACCCCACTCTGTCGATGTAACACACCCAGGGAAGATCAGACTGACCCCATTCTATCAAAGTAACACACCCAGGGAAGAGCAGACTGACCCCACTCTGTCACTATAACACCCCCAGGGAAGAGTAGACTGACCCCACTCTTTCAATGTAACACCCCCAGGGAAGAGAAGACTGACCCCACTCTGTCAATGTAACACCCCCAGGTAAGCGCAGACTGAGCACACTCTGTCAATGTAAGACCCCCAGGGAAGAGCAGACTGAGCACACTCTGTCAATGTAACACACCCAGGGAAGAGCAGACTGACCCCACTCTGTCAATGTATCAGACCCAGGGAAGAGCAGACTGACCCCAATCTGTCAGTGTAACACACCCAGGGAAGGGCAGACTGACCCCACTCTGTCAATATAACACACCCAGGGAAGAGCAGACGGACCCCACTCTGTCAATGTAACACACCCAGGGAAGAGCAGACGGACCCCACTCTGTCAATGTAACACACCCAGGGAAGAGCAGACTGACCCCTCTCTGTCAATGTAACACACCCAGGGAAGAGCAGACTGACCCCAATCTGTCAATGTAACTCAAAAAGGGAAGAGCAGCCTGACCCCGCTCTGTCAATGTAACATACCCAGGGAAGAGCAGACTGACCCCACTCTGACAATTTAACACACCAAGGGAATAGCACACTGACCCCACTCTGTCAATGTAACCCACCCAGGAAAGAGCAGACTTAACGCACTCTGTCAATGTAACACTCCCAGCAAAGAGCAGACTGACCCCACTGTGTCAATGTAACACACACAGGGAAGAGCTGACTGACCCCACTCTGTCAATGTAACACACCCAGGGAAGAGCAGACTGACCCCACTGTGGCAATGTAACACACCCAGGGAAGAGCAGACTGACCGAACTCTGTCAATGTAACACACCCAGGGAAGAGCAGACTGGCCCCACTCTGTCAATAAAACACCCCCAGGGAAGAGCAGACTCACCCCACTCTGTCGATTTAACACCCCCAGGGAAGAGCAGACTGACACAACTCTGTCAATATAACACACCCAGGGAAGAGCAGACTGACCCCATTCTATCAAAGTAACACCCCAAGGGAAGAGCAGACTGACCCCAGTCTGTCAATGTAACACACAGGGAAGAGCAGACTGACCCCACTCTGTGAATGTAACACACCCAGGGAAGAGCAGACTGACCCAACTCTGTCAATGTAACACACACATGGAAGAACAGACTGACCCCACTCCGTCAATGTAACACACTCTGTAAAGAGCAGACTGACCCCACTCTGTCAATGTAAAACACACAGGGAAGGGCAGACCGACCCTACTCTGACAATGTAACACACCCAGGGAAGAGCAGACTGACCCTTCTCTGTGAATGCAACACATCCAGGATAGGGAAGACTGACCCCATTCTGTTAATTTAACACCCCCAGGGAAGAGCAGACTGACCCCACTCTTCCAATGTAACACACACAGGGAAGTGCAGACTGACCCCACTCTGTTAATGTAACTCACCCAGGGAAGAGCAGACTGACACAACTCTGTCAATGTAACACACCCATGGAAGAACAGACTGACCCCACTATGTCAATGTAACACACCCTGTAAAGAGCAGACTGACCCCACTCTGTCAATGTAACACACACAGGGAAGAGCTGACTGACCCCACTCTGTCAATTTAACGCACCCAGGTTTGAGCACACTGACCCCACTCTGTCAACGTAACACACACAGGGAAGGGCAGACCAACCTAACTCTGTCAATGTAACACACCCTGCAAAGAGCAGACTGACCCCACTCTGTCAATGTAACACGCCCAGGTTTGAGCACACTGACCCCACTCTGTCAATGTAACCCACCCAGGAAAGAGCAGACTGACCCCACTCTGTCAATATAACACACCCAGGGAAGAGAAGACTGGCCCCACTCTGTCAATAAAACACCCCCAGGGAAGAGCAGACTCACCCCACTCTGTCGATGTAACACGCCCAGGTTTGAGCACACTGACCCCACTCTGTCAATGTAACCCACCCAGGAAAGAGCAGACTGACCCCACTCTGTCAATGTAAAACACCGAGGGAAGAGCAGACTGACCCCACTCTGTCAATGTAACACACCCAGGGAAGAGCAGACTGACCCCACTCTGTCAATATAACACACCCAGGGAAGAGCAGACTGACCCAACTCTGTCAATATAACACACCCAGGGAAGAGCAGACTGACCCCATTCTAGCAAAGTAACACACCCAGGGAAGAGCAGACTTTTCCACTCTGTCACTGTAACACACCCACGGAAGAGCAGACTGACCTCACTGTCAATTTAACACACCCAGGGAAGAGCAGACTGACCCCACTCTGTCAATGTAACACACCCAGGGAAGAGCAGACTGACCTCACTCTGTCAATTTAACACCCCCAGGGAAGAGCAGACTGACCGCACTCTTTCAATGTAACACCCCCAGGGAAGAGCAGACTGACTCCACTCTGTCAATGTAAGACGCCCAGGGAAGAGCAGACTGAGCACACTCTGTCAATGTAACACACCCAGGGAAGAGCAGACTGACCCCACTCTGTCAATGTAACAGACCAAGGGAAGAGCAGACTGACCCCAATCTGTCAGTGTAACACACCCAGGGAAGGACAGACTGACCCCCCATGTCAATGTAACACACCCAGGGAAGAGCAGACCGACCCCACTCTGTCAATGTAACCCACCCTGGAAAGAGCAGACTGACCCCACTCTGTCAATGTAACACTACCAGGAAAGAGCAGACTGACCCCACTGTGTCAATGTAACACACCCAGGGAAGAGCAGACTGACCCCACTCTGTCAATGAAACTCACAAAGGGAAGAGCAGACTGACCCCACTCTGTTAATGAAACACACCCAGGGAAGAGCAAACTGATTCCACTCTGTCGATATAAAACACCCAGGGAAGAGCAGACTCACCCCACTCTGTCAATGTAACCCACCCAGGGAAGAGCAGACTGACCCTTCTCTGTCAATGTATCACACCCAGGGAAGAGCAGACTGACCCCATTCTATCAAAGTAACACCCCCAGGGAAGAGCAGACTGACCCCACTCTGTCAATGTAACACACAGGGAAGAGCAGACTGACTCCACTCTGTCAATGTAACACACCCAGGGAAGAGCAGACTGACCCAACTCTGTCAATGTAACACACCCAGGGAAGAGCAGACTGACCCCACTCTGTCAATATAACACACCCAGGGAAGAGCAGACTGGCCCCACTCTGTCAATAAAACATCCCCAGGGAAGAGCAGACTCACCCCACTCTGTCGATGTAACACCCCCAGTGAAGAGCAGACTGACCCAACTCTGTCAATATAACACACCCAGGGAAGAGCAGACTGACCCCATTCTAGCAAAGTAACACACCTAGGGAAGAGCAGACTGACCTCACTCTGTCAATTTAACACCCCCAGGGAAGAGCAGACTGACCGCACTCTTTCAATGTAACACCCCCAGGGAAGAGCAGACTGACTCCACTCTGTCAATGTAAGACCCCCAGGGAAGAGCAGACTGAGCACACTCTGTCAATGTAACACACCCAGGGAAGAGCAGACTAACCCCACTCTGTCAATGTAACACACCCTGTAAAGAGCAGACTGACCCCACTCTGTCAATGTAACACACACAGGGAAGAGCTGACTGACCCCACTCTGTCAATTTAACGCACTCAGGTTTGAGCACACTGACCCCACTCTGTCAACGTAACACACACAGGGAAGGGCAGACCAAACTAATTCTGTCAATGTAACACACCCTGCAAAGAGTAGACTGACCCCACTCTGTCAATGTAACACACCCAGGTTTGAGCACACTGACCCCACTCTGTCAATGTAACCCACCCAGGAAAGAGCAGACTGACCCCACTCTGTCAATGTAACACACACAGGGAAGAGCAGACTGACCCCACTCTGTCAATGTAACACACCCAGGGAAGAGCAGACTGACCCCACTCTGTCAATGTAACACACCCAGGGAAGAGCAGACTGACCCCACTCTGTCAATATAACACACCCAAGGAAGAGCAGACTGGCCCCACTCTGTCAATAAAACACCCCCAGGGAAGAGCAGACTCACCCCACTCTGTCGATGTAACACCCCCAGGGAAGAGCAGACTGACCCAACTCTGTCAATATAACACACCCAGGGAAGAGCAGACTGACCCCATTCTAGCAAAGTTACACACCCAGGGAAGAGCAGACTGACCCCACTCTGTCACTGTAACACACCCACGGAAGAGCAGACTGACCTCACTCTGTCAATTTAACACCCCCAGGGAAGAGCAGACTGACCGCACTCTTTCAATGTAACACCCCCAGGGAAGAGCAGACTGACTCCACTCTGTCAATGTAACACACCCAGGGAAGAGCAGACTGACCCCCCATGTCAATGTAACACACCCAGGGAAGAGCAGACTGACCCCCCATGTCAATGTAACACACCCAGGGAAGAGCAGACCGACCCCACTCTGTCAAGGTAACACACCCAGGGAAGAGCAGACTGTCCCCACTCTGTCAATGTAACCCACCCTGGAAAGAGCAGACTGACCCCACTCTGTCAATGTAACACTACCATGAAAGAGCAGACTGACCCCACTGTGTCAATGTAACACACCCAGGGAAGAGCAGACTGACCCCACTCTGTCAATGAAACTCACAAAGGGAAGAGCAGACTGACCCCACTCTGTTAATGTAACACACCCAGGGAAGAGCAAACTGATTCCACTCTGTCGATATAAAACACCCAGGGAAGAGCAGACTCACCCCACTCTGTCAATGTAACCCACCCAGGGAAGAGCAGACTGACCCTTCTCTGTCAATGTATCACACCCAGGGAAGAGCAGACTGACCCCATTCTATCAAAGTAACACCCCCAGGGAAGAGCAGACTGACCCCACTCTGTCAATGTAACACACAGGGAAGAGCAGACTGACTCCACTCTGTCAATGTAACACACCCAGGGAAGAGCAGACTGACCCAACTCTGTCAATGTAACACACACATGGAAGAACAGACTGACCCCACTCTGTCAATATAACACACCCAGCGAAGAGCAGACTGGCCCCACTCTGTCAATAAAACACCCCCAGGGAAGAGCAGACTCACCCCACTCTGTCGATGTAACACCCCCAGTGAAGAGCAGACTGACCCAACTCTGTCAATATAACACACCCAGGGAAGAGCAGACTGACCGCATTCTAGCAAAGTAACACACCCAGGGAAGAGCAGACTGACCCCACTCTGTCACTGTAACACACCCACGGAAGGGTAGACTGACCTCACTCTGTCAATTTAACACCCCCAGGGAAGAGCAGACTGACCGCACTCTTTCAATGTAACACCCCCAGGGAAGAGCAGACTGACTCCACTCTGTCAATGTAAGACCCTCAGGGAAGAGCAGACTGAGCACACTCTGTCAATGTAACACACCCAGGGAAGAGCAGACTGACCCCACACTGTCAATGTAACAGACCCAGGGAAGAGCAGACTGACCCCAATCTGTCAGTGTAACACACCCAAGGGAAGGGCAGACTGACCCCCCTCTGTCAATGAACCTCACAAAGGGAAGAGCAGACTGACCCTTCTCTGTCAATGTAACACACCCAGGGAAGGGCAGACTGACCCCATTCTGTCAATCTAACACACCCAGGGAAGTGCAGACTGACCCCACTCTGTCAATATACCACACAGGGAAGAGCAGACTGACCCCACTCTGTCAATGTAACACACAGGGAAGTGCAGACTGACCCCACTCTGTCAATGTAACACACCCAGGGAAGAGCAGACTGACCCCACTCTGTCAATGTAACACACCCTGTAAAGAGCAGACTGACCCCACTCTGTCAATGTAACACATACAGTGAAGGGCAGACTGACCCCCTCTGTCAATGTAACAAACACAGGGATGAGCAGATTGACCCAACTCTGTCAATGTAACACACTCAGTTAAGAGCAGACTGACCCCAATCGGTCAATGTAACCTTCCCAGGGAAGAGCAAACAGACCGCACTCTGTCAATGGAACACACCCAGGGAAGAGCAGACTGACCCAACTCTGTCAATGTAACACACTCAGGGAAGAACAGACTGACCCCACTCTGTCAATGTAACATACTCTGTAAAGAGCAGACTGACCCCACTCTGTCAATGTAAAACACACAGGGAAGAGCAGACTGACCGCACTCTTTCAATGTAACACCCCCAGGGAAGAGCAGACTGACTCCACTCTGTCAATGTAAGACCCCCAGGGAAGAGCAGACTGAGCACACTCTGTCAATGTAACACACCCAGGGAAGAGCAGACTGACCCCACTCTGTCAATGTAACACACCCTGTAAAGAGCAGACTGACCCCACTCTGTCAATGTAACACACACAGGGAAGAGCTGACTGACCCCACTCTGTCAATTTAACGCACCCAGGTTTGAGCACACTGACCCCACTCTGTCAACGTAACACACACAGGGAAGGGCAGACCAACCTAACTCTGTCAATGTAACACACCCTGCAAAGAGTAGACTGACCCCACTCTGTCAATGTAACAAACCCAGGTTTGAGCACACTGACCCCACTCTGTCAATGTAACCCACCCAGGAAAGAGCAGACTGACCCCACTCTGTCAATGTAACACACACAGGGAAGAGGAGACTGACCCCACTCTGTCAATGTAACACACCCAGGGAAGAGCAGACTGACCCCACTCTGTCAATATAACACACACAGGGAAGAGCAGACTGGCCCCACTCTGTCAATAAAACACCCCCAGGGAAGAGCAGACTCACCCCACTCTGTCGATGAAACACCCCCAGGCAAGAGCAGACTGACCCAACTCTGTCAATATAACACACCCAGGGAAGAGCAGACTGACCCCATTCTAGCAAAGTAACACACCCAGGGAAGAGCAGACTGACCCCACTCTGTCACTGTAACACACCCACGGAAGAGCAGACTGACCTCACTCTGTCAATTTAACACCCCCAGGGAAGAGCAGACTGACCGCACTCTTTCAATGTAACACCCCCAGGGAAGAGCAGACTGACTCCACTCTGTTAATGTAAGACCCCCAGGTAAGAGCAGACTGACCCCACTCTGTCAATGTAACACACACAGGGAAGAGCAGACTGACCCCAATCTGTCAGTGTAACACACCCAGGGAAGGCCAGACTGACCCCCCTCTGTCAATGTAACACACCCAGGGAAGAGCAGACCGACCCCACTCTGTCAATGTAACACACCCAGGGAAGAGCAGACTGACCCCACTCTGTCAATGTAACCCACCCTGGAAAGAGCAGACTGACCCCACTCTGTCAATGTAACACTACCAGGAAAGAGCAGACTGACCCCACTGTGTCAATGTAACACACCCAGGGAAGAGCAGACTGACCCCACTCTGTCAATGAAACTCACAAAGTGAAGAGCAGACTGACCCCACTCTGTTAATGTAACACACCCAGGGAAGAGCAAACTGATTCCACTCTGTCGATATAAAACACCCAGGGAAGAGCAGACTCACCCTACTCTGTCAATGTAACCCACCCAGGGAAGAGCAGACTGACCCCCCATGTCAATGTAACACACCCAGGGAAGAGCAGACCGACCCCACTCTGTCAAGGTAACACACCCAGGGAAGAGCAGACTGACCCCACTCTGTCAATGTAACCCACCCTGGAAAGAGCAGACTGACCCCACTCTGTCAATGTCACACTACCAGGAAAGAGCAGACTGACCCCACTGTGTCAATGTAACACACCCAGGGAAGAGCAGACTGACCCCACTCTGTCAATGAAACTCACAAAGGGAAGAGCAGACTGACCCCACTCTGTTAATGTAACACACCCAGGGAAGAGCAAACTGATTCCACTCTGTCGATATAAAACACCCAGGGAAGAGCAGACTCACCCCACTCTGTCAATGTAACCCACCCAGGGAAGAGCAGACTGACCCTTCTCTGTCAATGTATCACACCCAGGGAAGAGCAGACTGACCCCATTCTATCAAAGTAACACCCCCAGGGAAGAGCAGACTGACCCCACTCTGTCAATGTAACACACAGGGAAGAGCAGACTGACTCCACTCTGTCAATGTAACACACCCAGGGAAGAGCAGACTGACCCAACTCTGTCAATGTAACACACACATGGAAGAACAGACTGACCCCACTCTGTCAATGTAACACACTCTGTAAAGAGCAGACTGACCCCACTCTGTCAATGTAACACACCCAGGGAAGAGCAGACTGACCCCACTCTGTCAATATAACACACCCAGGGAAGAGCAGACTGGCCCCACTCTGTCAATAAAACACCCCCAGGGAAGAGCAGACTCACCCCACTCTGTCGATGTAACACCCCCAGTGAAGAGCAGACTGACCCAACTCTGTCAATATAACACACCCAGGGAAGAGCAGACTGACCCCATTCTAGCAAAGTAACACACCCAGGGAAGAGCAGACTGACCCCACTCTGTCACTGTAACACACCCACGGAAGAGCAGACTGACCTCACTCTGTCAATTTAACACCCCCAGGGAAGAGCAGACTGACCGCACTCTTTCAATGTAACACCCCCAGGGAAGAGCAGACTGACTCCACTCTGTCAATGTAAGACCCTCAGGGAAGAGCAGACTGAGCACACTCTGTCAATGTAACACACCCAGGGAAGAGCAGACTGACCCCAATCTGTCAGTGTAACACACCCAGGGAAGGCCAAACTGACCCCCCTCTGTCAATGTAACACACCCAGGGAAGAGCAGACCGACCCCACTCTGTCAATGTAACACACCCAGGGAAGAGCAGACTGACCCCACTCTGTCAATGTAACCCACCCTGGAAAGAGCAGACTGACCCCACTCTGTCAATGTAACACTACCAGGAAAGAGCAGACTGACCCCACTGTGTCAATGTAACACACCCAGGGAAGAGCAGACTGACCCCACTCTGTCAATGAAACTCACAAAGGGAAGAGCAGACTGACCCCACTCTGTTAATGTAACACACCCAGGGAAGAGCAAACTGATTCCACTCTGTCGATATAAAACACCCAGGGAAAAGCAGACTCACCCTACTCTGTCAATGTAACCCACCCAGGGAAGAGCAGACTGACCCTTCTCTGTCAATGTATCACACCCAGGGAAGAGCAGACTGACCCCATTCTATCAAAGTAACACCCCCAGGGAAGAGCAGACTGACCCCACTCTGTCAATGTAACACACAGGGAAGAGCAGACTGACTCCACTCTGTCAATGTAACACACCCAGGGAAGAGCAGACTGACCCAACTCTGTCAATGTAACACACACATGGAAGAACAGACTGACCCCACTCTGTCAATGTAACACACTCTGTAAAGAGCAGACTGACCCCACTCTGTCAATGTAACACACCCAGGGAAGAGCAGACTGACCCCACTCTGTCAATATAACACACCCAGGGAAGAGCAGACTGGCCCCACTCTGTCAATAAAACACCCCCAGGGAAGAGCAGACTCACCCCACTCTGTCGATGTAACACCCCCAGTGAAGAGCAGACTGACCCAACTCTGTCAATATAACACACCCAGGGAAGAGCAGACTGACCCCATTCTAGCAAAGTAACACACCCAGGGAAGAGCAGACTGACCCCACTCTGTCACTGTAACACACCCACGGAAGAGCAGACTGACCTCACTCTGTCAATTTAACACCCCCAGGGAAGAGCAGACTGACCGCACTCTTTCAATGTAACACCCCCAGGGAAGAGCAGACTGACTCCACTCTGTCAATGTAAGACCCTCAGGGAAGAGCAGACTGAGCACACTCTGTCAATGTAACACACCCAGGGAAGAGCAGACTGACCCGACTCTGTCAATGTAACAGTCCCAGGGAAGAGCAGACTGACCCCAATCTGTCAGTGTAACACACCCAGGGAAGGGCAGACTGACCCCCCTCTGTCAATGAAACTCACAAAGGGAAGAGCAGACTGACCCTTCTCTGTCAATGTAACACACCCAGGGAAGGGCAGACTGACCCCATTCTGTCAATCTAACACACCCAGGGAAGTGCAGACTGACCCCACTCTGTCAATGTAACACACACAGGGAAGAGCAGACTGACCCCACTCTGTCAATGTAACACACAGGGAAGTGCAGACTGACCCCACTCTGTCAATGTAACACACCCAGGGAAGAGCAGACTGACCCCACTCTGTCAATGTAACACACCCTGTAAAGAGCAGACTGACCCCACTCTGTCAATGTAACACATACAGTGAAGGGCAGACCGACCCCACTCTGTCAATGTAACACACCCAGGGAAGAGCTGACGGACCCCACTCTGTCAATTTAACGCACCCAGGTTTGAGCACACTGACCCCACTCTGTCAATGTAGCCCACTCAGGAAAGAGCAGACTGACCCCCTCTGTCAATGTAACACACACAGGGATGAGCAGATTGACCCAACTCTGTCAATGTAACCCACTCAGTTAAGAGCAGACTGACCCCAATCGGTCAATGTAACCTTCCCAGGGAAGAGCAAACAGACCGCACTCTGTCAATGGAACACACTCAAGGAAGAACAGACTGACCCCACTCTGTCAATGTAACACACTCTGTAAAGAGCAGACTGACCCCACTCTGTCAATGTAAAACACACAGGGAAGGGCAGACCGACCCTACTCTGACAATGTAACACACCCAGGGAAGAGCAGACTGACCCTTCTCTGTGAATGCAACACATCCAGGGAAGGGCAGACTGACCCCATTCTGTTAATTTAACACCCCCAGGGAAGAGCAGACTGACCCCACTCTTTCAATGTAACACACACAGGGAAGTGCAGACTGACCCCACTCTGTTAATGTAACTCACCCAGGGAAGAGCAGACTGACACAACTCTGTCAATGTAACACACCCATGGAAGAACAGACTGACCCCACTATGTCAATGTAACACACCCTGTAAAGAGCAGAGTGACCCCACTCTGTCAACGTAACACACACAGGGAAGGGCAGACCAACCTAACTCTGTCAATGTAACACACCCTGCAAAGAGCAGACTGGCCCCACTCTGTCAATGTAACCCACCCAGGAAAGAGCAGACTGACCCCACTCTGTCAATGTAACACACACAGGGAAGAGCAGACTGACCCCACTCTGTCAATGTAACACACCCAGGGAAGAGCAGACTGACCCCACTCTGTCAATATAACACACCCAGGGAAGAGCAGACTGGCCCCACTCTGTCAATAAAACACCCCCAGGGAAGAGCAGACTCACCCCACTCTGTCGATGTAACACCACCAGGGAAGAGCAGACTGACCCAACTCTGTCATTATAACACACCCAGGGAAGAGCAGACTGACCCCATTCTGTCAATCTAACACACCGAGGGAAGAGCAGACTGACCCCACTCAGTCAATGTAACACACACAGGGAAGAGCAGACTGACCCCACTCTGTCAATGTAACACACAGGCAGGAGCAGACTGACCCCACTCTGTCAATGTAACACACCCAGGGAAGAGCAGACTGACCCCACTCTGTCAATGTAACACACCCTGTAAAGAGCTGACCGACCCCACTCTGTCAATGTAACACACCCAGGGAAGAGCTGACGGACCCCACTCTGTCAATTTAACGCACCCAGGTTTGAGCACACTGACCCCACTCTTTCAATGTAGCCCACCCAGGAAAGAGCAGACTGACCCCACTCTGTCAATGTAACACACACAGGGATGAGCATATTGACCCAACTCTGTCAATGCAACCCACTCAGTTAAGAGCAGACTGACCCCAATCGGTCAATGTAACCTTCCCAGGGTAGAGCAAACAGACCGCACTCTGTCAATGGAACACACCCAGGGAAGAGCAGACTGACCCAACTCTGTCAATATAACACACTCAAGGAAGAACAGACTGACCCCACTCTGTCAATGTAACACACTCTGTAAAGAGTAGACTGACCCCACTCTGTCAATGTAAAACACACAGGGAAGGGCAGACCGACCCCACTCTGACAATGTAACACACCCAGGGAAGAGCAGACTGACCCTTTTCTGTGAATGCAACACATCCAGGGAAGGGCAGACTGACCCCATTCTGTTAATTTAACACCCCCAGGGAAGAGCAGACTGACCCCACTCTTTCAATGTAACACCCACAGTGAAGTGCAGACTGACCCCACTCTGTTAATGTAACTCACCCAGGGAAGATCCAACTGACCCCACTCTGCCAATGTAACACATCCAGGGAAGGTCAGACTGACCCCATTCTGTCAATCTAACACACACAGGGAAGAGCAGACTGACCCCACTCTGTCAATGTTACACACAGTGAATAGCAGACTGACCCCACTCTGTCAATGTAACACACCCAGGGAAGAGCAGACTGACACAACTCTGTCAATGTAACACACCCATGGAAGAACAGACTGACCCCACTATGTCAATGTAACACACCCTGTAAAGAGCAGACTGACCGCACTCTGTCAATGTAGCACACACAGGGAAGAGCTGACTGACCCCACTCTGTCAATGTAACACACCCAGGTTTGAGCACACTGACCCCACACTGTCAATGTAACCCACCCAGGAAAGAGCAGACTGACCCCACTCTGTCAATGTAACACACACAGGGAAGAGCAGACTGACACCACTCTGTCGATGTAACACCCCAAGGGAAGAGCAGACTGACCGAACTCTGTCAATATAACACACCCAGGGAAGAGCAGACTGACCCCATTCTATCAAAGTTATACACGCAGGGAAGAGCAGACAGACCCCACTCTGTCACTGTAACACACCCAGTGAAGAGCAGACTGACCTCACTCTGTCAATTTAACACCCCCAGGGAAGAGCAGACTGACCCCACTCTGTCAATGTAACACACCCAGGGAAGAGCAGACTGACCCCACTCTGTCAATTTAACACCCCCAGGGAAGAGCAGACTGACCCCACTCTGTCAATGTAACACACCCAGGGAAGAGCAGACTGACCCCACTCTGTCAATGTAAGACCCCCAGGGAAGAGCAGACTGAGCACACTCTGTCAATGTAACACACACAGGGAAGGGCAGACTGACCCCAATCTGTCAATGTAACACACCCAGGAAAGGGCTGACTGACCCCCCTCTGTCAATGTAACACACCCAGGGAAGAGCAGACCGACCCCACTCTGTCAATGTAACACACCCAGGGAAGAGCACACTGACCCCACTCTGTCAACGTAACCCACCCAGGGAAGAGCAGACTGACCCTTCTCTGTCAATGTATCACACCCAGGGAAGGGCAGACTGAACCCATTCTGTCAATCTAACACACCCAGGGAACAGCAGACTGACCCTTCTCTGTCAATGTAACACACACAGGGAAGAGCAGACTGACCCAACTCTCTCAAAGTAACACACAGGGAAGAGCAGACTGACCCCCCTCTGACAATGTAACACACCCAGGGAAGAGCAGACTGACCCAACTCTGTCAATGTAACACACCCATGGAAGAACAGACTGACCCCACTCTGTCAATGTAACACACCCTGTAAAGAGCAGACTGACCCCACTCTGTCAATGTAACACACTCTGTAAAGGGCAGACTGACCCCACTCTGTCAATGTAAAACACACAGGGAAGGGCAGACCGACCCCACTCTGTCAATGTAACACACCCAGGGAAGAGCTGACGGACCCCACTCTGTCAATTTAACGCACCCAGGTTTGAGCACACTGACCCCACTCTGTCAATGTAGCCCACCCAGGAAAGAGCAGACTGACCCCACTCTGTCAATGTAACACACACAGGGAAGAGCAGACTGACCCAACTCTGTCAATGTAACCCACTCAGTTAAGAGCAGACTGACCCCACTCGGTCAATGTAACCTTCCCAGGGAAAAGCAAACAGACCGCACTCTGTCAATGGAACACACCCAGGGAAGAGCAGACGGACCCAACTCTGTTAATGTAACACACTTAGGGAAGAACAGACTGACCCCACTCTGTCAATGTACCACACTCTGTAAAGAGCAGACTGACCCCACTCTGTCAATGTAAAACACACAGGGAAGGGCAGACCGACCCCACTCTGACAATGTAACACACCCAGGGAAGCGCAGACTGACCCCATTCTGTTAATTTAACACCCCGATTAAAGAGCAGACTGACCCCACTCTTTCAATGTAACACCCACAGGGAAGTGCAGACTGAGCCCACTCTGTCAATGTAACAAATCCAGGGAAGGGCAGACTGACCCCATTCTGTCAATCTAACACACACAGGGAAGAGCAGACTGACCCCACTCTGTCAATGTTACACACAGGGAATAGCAGACTGACCCCACTCTGTCAAATAAACACACACAGGGAAGAACAGACTGACACAACTCTGTCAATGTAACACACCCATGGAAGAACAGACTGACCCCACTATGTCAATGTAACACACCCTGTAAAGAGCAGACTGACCCCACTCTGTCAATGTAACACACACAGGGAAGAGCTGATTGAGCCCACTTTGTCAATTTAACGCACCCAGGTTTGAGCACACTGACCCCACTCTGTCAACGTAACACACACAGGGAAGGGCAGACCAACCTAACTCTGTCAATGTAACACAACCTGTAAAGAGCAGACTGACCCCACTCTGTCAATGTAACAGACCCAGGTTTGAGCACACTGACCCCACTCTGTCACTGTAACCCACCCAGGAAAGAGCAGACTGACCCCACTCTGTCAATGTAACACACACAGGGAAGAGCAGACTGACGCCACTCTGTCAATGTAACACACCCAGGGTAGAGCAGACTGACCCCACTCTGTCAATACAACACACCCAGGGAATAGCAGACTGGCCACACTCTTTCAATACAACACCCCCAGGCAAGAGCAGACTGACCCCGCTCTGTCGATGTAACACCCCCAGAGAAGAGCAGACTGACCCAACTCTGTCAATATAACACACCCCGGGAAGAGCAGACTGACCCCATTCTATCAAAGTAACACACCCAGGGAAGAGCAAACTGACCCCACTCTGTCAATGTAACACACCCAGTGAAGAGTAGACTGACCTCACTCTGTCAATTTAACACCCCCAGGGAAGATCAGACTGACCCCACTCTTTCAATGTAACACCCCCAGGGAAGAGCAGACTGACCCCACTCTGTCAATTTAACACACCCAGGGAAGAGCAGACTGAGCACACTCTGTCAATGTAACACACACAGGGAAGTGCAGACTGACCCCACTCTGTCAATGTAACAGACGCAGGGAAGAGCAGACTGACCTCACTCTGTCACTGTAACACACCCAGTGAAGAGCAGACTGACCTCACTCTGTCAATTTAACACCCCCAGGGAAGAGCAGACTGACCCCACTCTGTCAATGTAACACACCCAGGGAAGAGCAGACTGACCCCACTCTGTCAATTTAACACCCCCAGGGAAGAGCAGACTGACCCCACTCTGTCAATGTAACACACCCAGGGAAGAGCAGACTGACCCCACTCTGTCAATGTAAGACCCCCAGGGAAGAGCAGACTGAGCACACTCTGTCAATGTAACACACACAGGGAAGGGCAGACTGACCCCAATCTGTCAATGTAACACACCCAGGAAAGGGCTGACTGACCCCCCTCTGTCAATGTAACACACCCAGGGAAGAGCAGACCGACCCCACTCTGTCAATGTAACACACCCAGGGAAGAGCACACTGACCCCACTCTGTCAACGTAACCCACCCAGGGAAGAGCAGACTGACCCTTCTCTGTCAATGTATCACACCCAGGGAAGGGCAGACTGAACCCATTCTGTCAATCTAACACACCCAGGGAACAGCAGACTGACCCTTCTCTGTCAATGTAACACACACAGGGAAGAGCAGACTGACCCAACTCTCTCAAAGTAACACACAGGGAAGAGCAGACTGACCCCCCTCTGACAATGTAACACACCCAGGGAAGAGCAGACTGACCCAACTCTGTCAATGTAACACACCCATGGAAGAACAGACTGACCCCACTCTGTCAATGTAACACACCCTGTAAAGAGCAGACTGACCCCACTCTGTCAATGTAACACACTCTGTAAAGGGCAGACTGACCCCACTCTGTCAATGTAAAACACACAGGGAAGGGCAGACCGACCCCACTCTGTCAATGTAACACACCCAGGGAAGAGCTGACGGACCCCACTCTGTCAATTTAACGCACCCAGGTTTGAGCACACTGACCCCACTCTGTCAATGTAGCCCACCCAGGAAAGAGCAGACTGACCCCACTCTGTCAATGTAACACACACAGGGAAGAGCAGACTGACCCAACTCTGTCAATGTAACCCACTCAGTTAAGAGCAGACTGACCCCACTCGGTCAATGTAACCTTCCCAGGGAAAAGCAAACAGACCGCACTCTGTCAATGGAACACACCCAGGGAAGAGCAGACGGACCCAACTCTGTTAATGTAACACACTTAGGGAAGAACAGACTGACCCCACTCTGTCAATGTACCACACTCTGTAAAGAGCAGACTGACCCCACTCTGTCAATGTAAAACACACAGGGAAGGGCAGACCGACCCCACTCTGACAATGTAACACACCCAGGGAAGCGCAGACTGACCCCATTCTGTTAGTTTAACACCCCGATTAAAGAGCAGACTGACCCCACTCTTTCAATGTAACACCCACAGGGAAGTGCAGACTGAGCCCACTCTGTCAATGTAACAAATCCAGGGAAGGGCAGACTGACCCCATTCTGTCAATCTAACACACACAGGGAAGAGCAGACTGACCCCACTCTGTCAATGTTACACACAGGGAAGAGCAGACTGACCCCACTCTGTCAAATAAACACACACAGGGAAGAACAGACTGACACAACTCTGTCAATGTAACACACCCATGGAAGAACAGACTGACCCCACTATGTCAATGTAACACACCCTGTAAAGAGCAGACTGACCCCACTCTGTCAATGTAACACACACAGGGAAGAGCTGATTGAGCCCACTTTGTCAATTTAACGCACCCAGGTTTGAGCACACTGACCCCACTCTGTCAACGTAACACACACAGGGAAGGGCAGACCAACCTAACTCTGTCAATGTAACACAACCTGTAAAGAGCAGACTGACCCCACTCTGTCAATGTAACAGACCCAGGTTTGAGCACACTGACCCCACTCTGTCACTGTAACCCACCCAGGAAAGAGCAGACTGACCCCACTCTGTCAATGTAACACACACAGGGAAGAGCAGACTGACGCCACTCTGTCAATGTAACACACCCAGGGTAGAGCAGACTGACCCCACTCTGTCAATACAACACACCAAGGGAATAGCAGACTGGCCACACTCTTTCAATACAACACCCCCAGGCAAGAGCAGACTGACCCCGCTCTGTCGATGTAACACCCCCAGAGAAGAGCAGACTGACCCAACTCTGTCAATATAACACACCCCGGGAAGAGCAGACTGACCCCATTCTATCAAAGTAACACACCCAGGGAAGAGCAAACTGACACCACTCTGTCAATGTAACACACCCAGTGAAGAGTAGACTGACCTCACTCTGTCAATTTAACACCCCCAGGGAAGATCAGACTGACCCCACTCTTTCAATGTAACACCCCCAGGGAAGAGCAGACTGACCCCACTCTGTCAATTTAACACACCCAGGGAAGAGCAGACTGAGCACACTCTGTCAATGTAACACACACAGGGAAGTGCAGACTGACCCCACTCTGTCAATGTAACAGACGCAGGGAAGAGCAGACTGACCTCACTCTGTCAATGTAACACACCCAGGGAAGAGCAGACTGGCCCCAATCTGTCAATATAACACACCCAGGGAAGGGCAGACTGACCCCCCTCTGTCAATGTAACACACCCAGGGAAGAGCAGACCGACCCCACTCTGTCAATGTAACACACCCAGGGAGGCGCACACTGACCCCACTCTGTCAACGTAACCCAGCCAGGAAAGTGCAGACTGACCCCACTCTGTCAATGTAACACACCCAGGGAAGATCAGACTGACCCCACTCTGTCAATGGAACACACCCAGGGAAGAGCAGACTGACCCCAATCTGTCAATGTAACACAAAAAAGGAAGAGCAGACTGACCCCGCTCTGTCAATGTAACACACCCAGGGAAGAGCAGACTGACCCCACTCTGTCAATGTAACACTACCAGGAAAGAGCAGACTGACCCCACTGTGTCAATGTAACACACCCAGGGAAGAGCAGACTGACCCCACTCTGTCAATGAAACTCACAAAGGGAAGAGCAGGATGACACCACTCTGTCAATGTAACACACCCAGGGAAGAGCAGAATGACCCCATTCTGACAATGTAACACACCCATGGAA
Source organism: Chiloscyllium punctatum (assembly GCF_047496795.1). Taxonomy (NCBI): domain Eukaryota; kingdom Metazoa; phylum Chordata; class Chondrichthyes; order Orectolobiformes; family Hemiscylliidae; genus Chiloscyllium; species Chiloscyllium punctatum. The sequence continues at coordinate 634,135 of NC_092785.1, forward strand.
GAGCAGACTGACCCCACTCTGTCAATGTAACACACCCAGGGAATCGCAGAATGACCTCACTCTGCCAATGTAACCCACCCAGGGTTGAGCAGTCTGACCCAAGTCTGTTAATGTAACCCAACCAGGGAAGAGCAGAATGAACTCACTCTGTCAATGTAACACACCAAGGCAAGAACAGACATACCCCACTCTGTCAAAGTAACACACCCAGGGAAGAGCAGACTGACCCCACTCTGTCAATGTAACCCACACAAGGAAGAGCAGATAGACCCCACTCTGTTAATGTAACTCACCCGGGGAAGAGCAGACTGACCCCACTCTGTCAATGTAACCCACCCAGGGAAGAGCAAACTGATTCCACTCTGTCGATATAACACACCCAGGGAAGAGCAGACTCACCCCACTCTGTCAATATAACACACCCAGGGAAGAGCAGACTGACCCCACTCTGTCAATGTAACACACCCATGGAAGAGCAGACTGACCCCACTCTGTCAATGTCACACACACCCAAAAAAGAGCAGACTGACCAAACTCTGTCAGTGTAACATACCCATGGAAGAGCAGACTGCCCCACTCTGTCAATGTAACACACCCAGGGAAGAGCAGACTGACCCCACTCTGTCAGTGTAGCCCACCCAGGGAAGAGCAGACTGACCCCACTCTGTCAATGTAACACACCCAGGGAAGAGCAGACTGACCCCAGTCTGTCAATGTAACACACCCAGGGAAGAACAGACGGACCCCACTCTGTCAATGTAACACACCCAGGGAAGAGCAGACTGACCCCACTCTGTCAATGTAGCCCACCCAGGGAAGAGCAGACTGACCCCACTCTGTCAATGTAACACACCCAGGGAAGAGCAGACGGACCCCACTCTGTCAATGTAGCCCACCCAGGGAAGAGCACACTGACCCCACTCTGTCAATGTAGCCCACCCAGGGAAGGGCTGACTGACCCCACTCTGTCAATGTAACACATCCAGGGAAGATCAGACTGACCTCACTCTGTCAATGTAACACACCCAGTGAAGATCAGACTGACCTCACTCTGTCAATGTAACACACCCAGGGAAGAGCAGACTGACCCCACTTTGTCAATGTAACACACCCAGGGAAGAGCAGACTGACCCCACTCTGTCAATGTAACACACCCAGGGAAGAGCAAACTGACCCCACTCTGTCAATGTAACACACCCAGGGAAGAGCAGACTGACCCCACTCTGACAATCTAACTCACACAGGCTCGAAGAGATGATCCAAGAGATGAAGTGATGGCCGGTTCAATCCAGAATTTAGGGTCTCGAACACAGTGTCAGAGAGTTTGGTGTGGCCGGGTGAATCCCTGGGTTAGAGACTGGAATAAAGTATCTGGGAGTGTGGGATAGGCCGGATTAATCCATGCATTACGGTGTGGAACACAGTGTCTGAGAGTGAGGGATTGGCCGGACTAATCCAGGGGTTAGGATCTGGAACAAAGTGCCTGAGAGTGTGGGATAGGCCGGTAAATCCAGGGCTTAGGGTCTGGACCAAAGTGCTGGTAAGTGTGGGATAGGCCGGATTAATGCATGGGTTCGCGTATGGAACACAGTGGCTGAGGGTGTGGGATAGGCCGGAACAATCCAGGGGTTAGTGTCTGGAACACAGTGGCTGAGGGTGTGGAGTTGGCCGGAATAGTCCAGGGGTTAGTGTCTAACACAGTGTCTGAGAGTGTGGGATGGGCCGGAATAATCCATAGGTTCGGGTCTGGAACACAGTGTCTGAGAGTGTGGGGTAGGCCGGAAGATTCCAGGGATTAGGGTCTGGAACAAAGAACCTGAGAGTGTGGGAGAGGCCGGATTAATCCAGGGGTTAGGGCCTGGAACACAGTGTCTGAGAGTGTAGGATAGGCCCGGTCTATCCAGGGGTTAGGATCTGGAACACAATTTCTGAGAGTGTGGGATCGGTCGGATTAATCCAGGTGTTGAGGTCTGGGACACAGCATTTGAGAGTGTGGGATAGACTGAATTAATGCAGGAGTTACGGTCTGGAACACTGTGCCTGAGAGTATGGGATAGGCCAGGTCAATCCAGGGGTTAGGGTCTGAAACACAGTGTCAGAGAGTGTGGGATAGGCTGGATGAATCCAGCAGTGTGGGTCTGGAATTCAGTGTCTGCGGGAGTAGGATAGGCTGGATTAATCCAGGGATTAGGGTCTGGAACACAGTGTCTGAGAGTGTGGGATAGGCTGGATGAATCCAGCAGTGTGGGTCTGGAATTCAGTGTCTGCGGGAGTAGGATAGGCCGGATTAATCCAGGGATTATGGTCTGGTACAAAGTGCCGGAACGTGTGGGGAAGGCCGATTCAATCCCGGGTTTAGAGTCTGGAACAAATTATTTAGGAGTGTGGGATGGGCCGGATTAATCCAGGGGTTAGAGTCTGGAACACAGGGTGTCTGAGAGTTTGGGTACGCCGGATTAATCCAGGGATTAGGGTCTGGAACAAAGTGCATGAGAGTTTGGGGAGGCCGTAATAATCCAGGTGTTAGGGTCTGGAATGCAGTGCTTGAGAGAGTGGGATAGGTCGGATTAATCCAGGGGTTAGTGTCTGAAACACAGTGCCTGAGATGTGTATTGACTGGATTAATCCAGGGGTTAGGATCTGGAACACAGTGTCAGAGAGTTTGGGGTGGCCGAGTCAATCCAGGGGTTAGGGTCTGGAATACATTGTCTGAGTTTATGGGATAGACCAGATTAATCCAGGGGTTAGGGTCTGGAACACAGTGTGTGAGTGTGGGATAGACCGGAATATTCCAGGAGTTAGGGTCTGGAATGCAGTGCTTGAGAGAGTGGGATAGGTCGGATTAATCCAGGGGTTAGTGTCTGAAACACAGTGCCTGAGAGTGTGTATTGACTGGATTAATCCATGGGTTGGGGTCTGGAACACAGTGTATGAGCGTGAGGGATAGGCCGGATTAATCCAGGTGTGAAGGTCTGGGACACAACGTTTGAGAGTGTGGGATAGGCTGGATTAATGCAGGAGTTAGGGTCTGGAATTCAGTGCCTGAGAGTGTGGGGACACCGGGTCTATCCAGGGGTTAGGGTCTGGAACACAGTGTCTGAGAGAGTGGGATAGGCCGGATTAATGCAGGAGTTAGCGTCTGGAACACAGTGTCTGAGAGAGTGGGATAGGCCGGATTAATCCAGGGGTTACGGTCTGGAACACAGTGTCTGAGAGTGTAGGATAGGCCGGGTCAATCCAGGGGTTAGGGTCTGCAACACAGTGCGGGAGTAGGATAGGTCGGATTAATCCAGGGGTTACGGTCTGGAACACAGTGTCTGAGAGCGTGGGATAGGCCGGATTAATCCAGCGGTTTGGGTCTGGAATACAGTGCGGGAGTAGGATAGGCAGGATTAATCCAGGGGTTAGGGTCTGGTACAGAGTTCCGGAAAGTGTGGAGAAGGCCGATTCAATCCCGGGGTTAGAGTCTGGAACAAAGTACCTGGGAGTGTGGGATAGGCCGGATTAATCAAGGCATTAGGGTCTGGAACACAGTGTCTGAGAGTGTGGGGTAGGACGGAATAATCCAGGAGTTAGGGTCTGGAACACAGTGTCTGAGAGTGTGCGGTAGGCCGGAATAATCCAGGGTTTTGGTCTGGAACACAGTGTCTGAGAGTGTGGGATAGGCCGGATTAATCCAGGGGCTAGGCTCTGGAACAAAGAGCCTGAGAGTGTGGGATAGGCCGGATTAATCCAGGGGTTAGAGTCTGGAACACAGTGTCTGAGAGTGTGGGGCAGGCTGGAATATTCCAGGGTTTTGGTCTGGAACACAGTGCCTGAGAGAGTGGGATAGGCCGGATTAATCCAGGGGTTAGGGTCTGCATCACAGTGCCTCAGAGTGTGGAATGGGCTGGATTAATCCTGGGTTTAGGGTCTCGAACACAGTGCCTGAGAGTCTGGGGGAGGCCGCAAAATCCAGGGATTAGATCTGAAACACAGTGTCTAAGAGTGTGTTGGAGGCCGGGTCAATCCAGGGGTTAGGGTCTGGAACAGTGTCTGACAGTGTGTGATAGGCCAGATTAATCCAGGGGTTAGGTCCTAGAACACAGTGTCTGAGAGAGTGGGATAGGCCAGATTAATCCAGGGGTTAGGGTCTGGAATACAATGTCTGAGAGTGTGGGATAGGCCCGGTCAATCCAGGGTTTACATTCTGGAACAAAATGTCTGAGAGTGTGTGATTGGTCGGATTAATCAAGGGGTTAGAGTCTGGAACACAGTGCCTGAGAGAGTGGGATAGGCCGGATTAATCCAAGGGTTAGGTTCTGGAAAACAGTGTCTGAGAGAGTGGGATAGGTCGGATTAATACAGGAAATAGGGTCTGGAACACTGTGCCTGAGAGTGTGGGATAGGCCAGATTAATCCGGGGTTAGGGTCGGGAACACAGTGCCTGAGAATGTGGGCTAGGCCGGATTAATCCAGGGGTTTGTGTCTGGATTATAGTACTTGTGAGAGTGGCGTAGGTCGGAATAATCCAGGGATTAGTGTCTGGAACACGGGTCTGAGGGTGTGGGATAGGCCAGATTTATCCAAGGGCTAGGCTCTGGAATACAGTATCTGAGAGTGTGGAATAGGCGGGATTAATCCATGGGTTAGGGTCTGGAACACAGTGTCAGAGAGTTTGGGGAGGCCGGGTCAATCCATGGGTTAGGGTCTGGAATACAATGTCTGAGTTTATGGGATAGACTGGATTAATCCATGCGTTAGGGTCTGGAACACAGTGTATGAGTGTGGGATAGGCCGGAATATTCCAGGATTTAGGGTCTGGAAAGCAGTGCTTGAGAGAGTAGGATAGGTCGGATTAATCCAGGGTTTGTTGTCTGGAATACACTTTTAGAGAGTGTGGGTTAGGCTAAATTAATCCAGGGGTTAGGGTCAGTACACAGTGCCCGAGGGTGTGGGATAGGCAGGGTCAATCCAGTGGTTAGGGTCTGGAACACAGTGCCTGAGAGAGTGGGATAGGCTGGATTAATCCAGGGGTTAGGGACTGGAACAGAGTGTCTGACATTGTTGGATAGGCCAGATTAATCCAGAGTTTAGTGTCTGCAACAAAGTGCCTGAGAGAGTAGGATAGGCAGGATTAATACAGGGAATAGAGTCTGGAACACAGTGCTTGAGAGAGTGGGATAGGCCGGACTAATCCATGAGTTAGGGACTGGAACACAGTTCCTGAGAGAGTGGGATAGGTCGGACTAATCCAGCAGTTAGTGTCTGGAACACAGTTCCTGAGAGAGTGGGATAGGTCGGATTAATCCAGGTGTTAGGATCTGGAACATAGTGCTTGAGAATGTGGATTTGGTCGGATTAATCCAGGGGTTAGGGTCTGGAACACAGTGTCTGAGAGTGTGGGATAGGCCGGATTAATCCAGGGGCTAGGGTCTGGAACACAGTGTCTGAGAGTGTAGGATCGGCCCATTCTATCAACGAGTTACGTTCTGGAACACAATGTCTGAGAGTGTGGGATTGTTCGGATTAATCCAGGGGTTAGGGTCTGGAACTATGAGAAACAAAGCTCACACACTTCAATAATTGCAGTCCGAGACAAAATCTGAATCAGTAGTGTCCTTTATTTTACTCTTGCAAGAGGGTGTGATGTCCAGTGTCTACAAGGCAAGGGACATACACACCCCAAATTCAATTCATACACAATATTTATATAATTTGGTTTCTTTTGTTTTTCATTGCTCCTCCCCTGTTTACATCGTCCACTTCCCTAAGACCGGCCCCCATTACCCCTGTTTATCTCTTGCCTTATCCGGCCTTGTCTGTGACAAAATGCTTATTTCTGGCCTCACAAGGCCATTTGACCTCATCCTGCTGTAGGTCATTGTTAGGCATATTCTTTCTTCACCATTATCTACTCCCTCCATCTGTACCTTCCCCTGATCCCTATGACCCTTTTAATTGGGGTTTGTTCCTGTGTCTCTGTAAAAGTGGGAAACAGATGTTTATATCTCCTGTTTGTACAGGCGTATCTAGCTGAACTTCCTCCCCTCACAGCATCTTATATATTCGCCTGTAATATCTACCATTGTTTTGCAGTCACGTTTCATTCTTGCATACAATTTTAGCTAATACAAAAACAATTATGTATTTCCTCCACATCGTTTCCATTCTTGTTGACTCAGCTCTTGGCTAAAACAATTACACACTGGTGTGAGTTTTTTTTGCCTTGTACAAGTAAATGGAATTGCAGAAGTAACACTAGTTTTCCCACATCCCACAATTTCCCCATTTTCTTTAATTACCATTTGTTACCTTCTGCAATTTTTCTTTTAAGCATCGCCCCCGAAATTCACAAGCATCATTCCGGAGATTTCATCCATCTTGGTCTCACTCATCCCCTCATTATTTAGTCAATAAAGTTCCCCTGCCTGATTCCCTTTTAGGGGCATCTGTTTCATTAAGGCTGTCTCAATCAGTCTTTGGGTGAGTCCTCGTATACAGGGTATGATACAACAGCCAGTGGCTACCAACACCCCGGCTACTACTGTCAGGGAAGGAAGGATGGAAACCACCACCCCCCTTCCATTTTCCAAACCAGGATTCAAGCCATCCCGTGAGAGATGTGTCTACTCCCGAATTCTCAGCCTGTTCATCTGCTAAGGGAGTCAATCCCCTTAAGGCCCGAGTGATTGAACCATCAGGTGCAGTGTTATTAGGAATAAAGGTACACCAGCTTCCTCCTAACATCACACACACACCCCCTTTTCCCGCTAGAATCATCTCAAGGGCCATTCTATTTTCCCATGCCATCCCACTTGTCACATCAAGCTGGTCTGATATTCCTTTAACCACATCTCTTGTATAATTTATAAATCACTGTTGATTATAGAAAATGTAATTTATCCAATCTATATTTTTATTAATTGTTACCCACCAGAAGAGAGCTGACTCAAAGCCTGCTGCAATCTGGTTACGAGCCTTGAATTCATCAGGTACCCCCCCGCCCCAGGGACTCCTACAGAATCGAGATAAATCCTGTCATTGAAAGAAGTGTCTAACAGTGATCTCTTACCCCTTCTCTTTTTCCCTACTAGCTTTTCCTTCTCAAATGCCAGGGTAAATGGAATTGCCAACTGTACAATTCCACATATCCCTCTCCAATCCAGAGGGAGGGTGGGTCTCTATATTTTGCCTCCACAGTCCCACCACAGATCCACTCGGGGAACCTTCAGTGCTGAGTAGTTCCCTCCCTTCTCCGTTTCAGTAACATCCTTAATCTCTGTACATAATTTCAGCTCCCCCCAAGTCTCCAGACCGATTTGTACCTCGTCTACACACACACCACGTGTGATTTCTGACTGTGGCTGGAAACGTGGGGGGGGGTGGGGGTTTTGAGTCTTTCTTCTCCAAGGGAGGGAACATCAGAGATAGGGAGGTACAGTTCCGATCATTCCATGCAGTCTCATCCTGATACAGGGCTATCATACATTCCATGCCCTTCCTGTCTCCCTTCCACCCGAGCGGAAAGGGAACCACCTGGGTCACTGTCCGACCGGAGGCACATGCATAGCAATTGGTCTTGTTCAGACTTTTTACAGGATACTTTACCCATTCAACCCCGTACCCAGTTTCTATTTCGATGGTCTGTTTTAAGTCCTTTTCCTGTGTAATTTTTACTACTTTAGGGTCATTGGGAGGGGTGACGCAGTAGTTCTGCCCGTTTTCCCTGTCCTACGCTAATTCAAAAACAACAGCCCAAGAAATCCTTCCCATTTGCTTTCATTTCTATCCCAAATGTTTCATTTAATTGTATCTCATAGGTGCCCCCCCTACCCCCCACCCCCAGAATTGCTCTGTGCCATGTGTTTTTTTTAATCATTAAGTATATTGGGTTACACTTTTTATCAGGACAATCGAGAGCTGGTCGGACGGGGGCCCGGTGTACTGTGACGAGACCATTATACCAAGTACCATCCCCAAGGCCATCCCCATAGGATTAAGATGTATCTCAGAGCTGTGGGACTGTGTCTGATTATCTACATCCCCACAATTTAAGCTGCATACATCAGCGTCTATTACTTGTGGATTATCAGACTCAGGGACTGTTAATAATACATATGAAAATGGTGTTTGACAAAATCCCAATACGAAGAGAGCTAGCATCATAACTCTAAGCATCTCCAGCATTCTAAACATGATGGGGAAGCACAAAACGACTTAATATACAATCTTACAGAAATAATCCCGCGCTCGTGTCACCACTGTATAATCAGTTACTCAAAGTCTCTTTAGTCTGAGTTTCAGTGGGTCTTGCGTTGATTTGACTGTCCAGACTTCTTCCTCAACTGCAGCTTCCACTGGCCCTTTGATCCGAGTGTAGTGAGTCCAGCCTTTCCCCCACCATCCTTATTAACGTTTCGGTCATCAAAAGAGCCTGGTACGGCCCTTCCCAGTCCGGCTGTAATTTAGTCTCTGTCCATGATTTTACTGAGACCCAATCTCCCGGCCAGATGGGATGAACGGTGAATTCAAGGGGTGGAGTCTGTGCCAATAAACCCTGTTCCCTGAGGAAAGACAAAGAGGAGGACAAACCCAGTATATACTTCTTTAAGAACAAGTCTTTAGTTTCGGGAAGTGGCAATTCCCCATTTGTTCCCAGATAAGGTAATCCAAATAAGATTTCATAGGGGGATAGTCCCAAATCTTTCCTTGGGGCTCACAAGAGAGCTATAGGTAAACATTTGATCCAAGGGAGTCTGGTTTCTATTATCAATTTAGAGAGCTGTCGTTTGAGTGTTTGGTTCATTCTCTCAACCCTTCCTGATGATGGCGGGTGCCATGGAGTATGGAACTCCCAGGAAATTCCCAACCCTTTCATTACCCCCTGTAACACTTTAGAGGTAAAATAAGTTCCTTGGTCAGAATCTATATGGTTCACTAGCCCATGTCGGGGAATTATGTTCTCTAATATTGTTTTAGACACCCCACTCGCAGTGGCAGTAGCTCGGGAGTATGCTTCAACCCAACCAGATCGATGATCTACCATAACCAGCAAATACTTTAGTCTCCCTACTCTGGGTAGTTCAGTATAATCTACTTGTATACTCTGGAAGGATCTCAATCCTGGGTCTCTTCCTCCTGGGGTCTGTTTTCTCAAGACTTTCTGATTTACCTTTCTGCATATTATACATCCCTCACATATTTGTTTAACAATTGTATACATTCCTTTACATCCATATTCCCTAAGAACTAAATCACACATTGCTTGTACTCCCCAATGCCTGCCTTGATGTAGGACAGCCATAATCTCTCCCATCATCATTTTGTTCAACATTTCCCTTCCATCAGGTAACCTCCAATGCCCATCTGCTGTTTTTACAGCCCCTAAATCTCTCAATTATTTTCCTCTCTTTCAGTAAATATAGGAGCTTACCTAGGACCTGGGACAGTAGGTATTAGGGAATGGATCACCACTTCTTGTGGGTTCAGGGCTGCTTCCTGAGCCACTTCCTTGGCTAATCTATTTCCCCCTAACTTCAGGTTCATTTCCTTTCTGATGACCATTTACATGCACTACTGCTATTTCTCGGGGGAGTAATAGGGACTCCAAGACCCGTTTAATCAACTCCTCGTGTACTAATTCTTTCCCCCGGGTATTGATCAGTCCTCTTTCCTGCCATATCTTTCCGAACGTGCCAACACCAAATACATATTTAGAGTCAGTGTATACTGTTCCCTCTTTATTTTCTAACGCCCTAAGGGCTCTTTCCAATGCATAGAGTTCGTAGGTCTGAGCTGACCACCCATTTGGCAACCTTCCTGCCTCCACCACACTACCTTCCATCCCGTCTACGACTGCATACCCATTATGTCTTTTCCCTTCAGTCACCCGGGATGATCTGTCTATAAATTGTGGGGCTCCTGCATGAAGTGGAACATCTCTCAGGTCCATGCGGACCTTAGTTTGGTATTCTATAATGTCAAGGCAGTCGTGCCCTGGATTCTAAGGAGATTCTCCTTCCCCTTTCCAAAGAAAGGCAGCTGGATTTAAAGAATTGTCCGTGACCAACACTAGATCATCCTTTTCTATTAATATTGCCTCATATTTCAGAATCCGCGAGTCTGCCAACCATCGCCCAGCTTTTTTGTTTAGGATCGTTCTCACTTGGTGTGGGGTGCTTACTATTAGGGCTCCCCCAAATGTAAGCTTCCTGCTTTCCTCCACCAACAGTGCAGTGGCAGCCACAGCCTGCACACACTCAGGCCACCCCCGGGATACTGGATCCAATAGCTTCGAAAGATATGCTCCTGGTTGTCTCATTCCTCCCCACCTCTGGGTCAATACTCCCAGAGCCGCTCCCTTATCTACGGTAACAAAGAGGTGGAAAGGTTTATCTAGAGAAGGTAAGGCTGACTCGGGGGCATGGATCAGATCTCTTTTGAGTTCCTCAACTCGTTCTTTTTCCCGATCATCCCAACTTAGACATTTTGGTTCCCCCTCTAATAGTTTGAGATATAATTTCTTAGTCTTCTGTCCATAGGAATCAATCCACAATCTGCAATATCCCGTTAGACCCAAAAATGTACGTAACTCCCGTTAAGTCCTGGGCAGTGGCATTCCCACTATTCCCTCTATCTGTTCCAGGCTTATCTTTCGCTTTCCCTCACTAACTAAATGTCCCAAGTATTTCACTTCTCACTCCACATATTGTAGTTTGTTCTTAGATACCCTCAGTCCCTGCTGACCCAGGAAATTCAATAATTTGTTAGTGGCTTCTACTACTCTTTCTCTTCTTTTTCCTGTTACTAAGAGGTCGTCTACATCCTGCAACAGGGTAGTCCCCTTGGGGCTGCTAAATTTCTCTAATATTTGTTCTAACAGCTATCTAAATAAACTCAGGGAGACCGTAAACTCCTGGGGGTGCACAGCCCACCGGTATTGCTGTTTCCGTCCTGTCTTGGGATCTTCCCACTCAAAGGTAAACAAATTCCTCCTTTCCTCCGCCAAGAGACAAGCCCAAAAGGCATCCTTTAAATCTATCACACTAAACCATTTGTGACTATTATCTTTCCACAATAATAGCATCCTGCCTGTGGAGACCTCCATCTCTGTCCCTGTCGCTCGAACCCTCTATCAAATGCTCCCCCTTGTCCTCTCCCTCTCCCCCTTGTCCTCTCCCTCTCCCTCTCCCTCTCCCCCTTGTCCTCTCTCTCTCCCTCTTGTCCTCTCCCTCTCCCTCTTGTCCTCTCCCTCTCCCTCTCCCCCTTGTCCTCTCCCTCTCCCCCTTGTCCTCTCCCTCTCCCTCTCCCCCTTGTCCTCTCCCTCTCCCTCTCCCCCTTGTCCTCTCCCTCTCCCCCTTGTCCTCTCCCTCTCCCCCTTGTCCTCTCCCTCTCCCCCTTGTCCTCTCCCTCTCCCCCTTGTCCTCTCCCTCTCCCTCTCCCCCTTGTCCTCTCCCACTCCCCCTTGTCCTCTCCCACTCCCTCTTGTCCTCTCCCTCTCCCCCTTGTCCTCTCCCTCTCCCTCTCCCCCTTGTCCTCTCCCTCTCTCTCTCCCTCTTGTCCTCTCCCTCTCCCTCTTGTCCTCTCCCTCTCCCTATTGTCCTCTCCCTCTCCCCCTTGTCCTCTCCCTCTCCCCCTTGTCCTCTCCCTCTCCCTCTCCCCCTTGTCCTCTCCCTCTTGCCCTCTCCCTCTCCCTCTTGTCCTCTCCCTCTCCCCCTTGTCCTCTCCCTCTCCCCCTTGTCCTCTCCCTCTCCCTCTCCCCCTTGTCCTCTCCCTCTCCCTCTCCCCCTTGTCCTCTCCCTCTCCCTCTCCCCCTTGTCCTCTCATTCTCCCTCTCCCCCTTGTCCTCTCCCTCTCCCTCTCCCCCTTGTCCTCTCCCTCTCCCTCTCCCCCTTGTCCTCTCCCTCTCCCTCTCCCTCTTGTCCTCTCCCTCTCCCTCTTGTCCTCTCCCTCTCCCTCTTGTCCTCTCCCTCTCCCTCTTGTCCTCTCCCTCTCCCTCTCCCTCTTGTCCTCTCCCCCTTGTCCTCTCCCTCTCCCCCTTGTCCTCTCCCTCTCCCTCTTGTCCTCTCCCTCTCCCTCTTGTCCTCTCCCTCTCCCTCTTGTCCTCTCCCTCTCCCCCTTGTCCTCTCCCTCTCCCCCTTGTCCTCTCCCTCTCCCTCTCCCCCTTGTCCTCTCCCTCTCCCTCTCCCCCTTGTCCTCTCCCCCTTGTCCTCTCCCTCTCCCTCTCCCTCTCCCTCTCCCCCTTGTCCTCTCCCTCTCCCTCTCCCCCTTGTCCTCTCCCCCTTGTCCTCTCCCTCTCCCTCTCCCCCTCCCCCTCTCCCTCTCCCCCTCCCCCTCTCCCTTGTCCTCTCCCCCTCCCCCTCTCCCTTGTCCTCTCCCGCTCCCTCTCCCCCTTGTCCTCTCCCTCTCCCTCTCCCCCTTGTCCTCTCCCTCTCCCCCTTGTCCTCTCCCTCTCCCCCTTGTCCTCTCCCTCTCCGCCTTGTCCTCTCCCTCTCCCCCTTGTCCTCTCCCTCTCCCTCTCCCCCTTGTCCTTGTCCTCTCCCTCTCCCTCTCCCCCTTGTCCTCTCCCTCTCCCCCTTGTCCTCTCCCTCTCCCCCTTGTCCTCTCCCTCTCCCCCTTGTCCTCTCGCTCTCCCCCTTGTCCTCTCCCTCTCCCCCTTGTCCTCTCCCTCTCCCCCTTGTCCTCTCCCTCTCCCCCTTGTCCTCTCCCCCTTGTCCTCTCCCTCTCCCTCTCCCCCTTGTCCTCTCCCTCTCCCTCTCCCCCTTGTCCTCTCCCTCTCCCCCTCTCCCTCTCCCCCTTGTCCTCTCCCTCTCCCCCTTGTCCTCTCCCTCTCCCCCTTGTCCTCTCCCTCTCCCTCTCCCCCTTGTCCTTGTCCTCTCCCTCTCCCCCTTGTCCTCTCCCTCTCCCTCTCCCCCTTGTCCTCTCCCTCTCCCTCTCCCCATTGTCCTCTCCCTCTCCCCCTTGTCCTCTCCCTCTCCCCCTTGTCCTCTCCCTCTCCCTCTCCCCCTTGTCCTCTCCCTCTCCCTCTCCCCCTTGTCCTCTCCCTCTCCCTCTCCCCCTTGTCCTCTCCCTCTCCCTCTCCCCCTTGTCCTTGTCCTCTCCCTCTCCCCCTTGTCCTCTCCCTCTCCCTCTCCCCCTTGTCCTCTCCCTCTCCCTCTCCCTCTCCCCCTTGTCCTCTCCCTCTCCCTCTCCCCCTTGTCCTCTCCCTCTCCCCCTTGTCCTCTCCCTCTCCCTCTCCCCCTTGTCCTCTCCCCCTTGTCCTCTCCCTCTCCCCCTTGTCCTCTCCCTCTCCCTCTCCCCCTTGTCCTCTCCCCCTCCCTCTCCCCCTTGTCCTCTCCCTCTCCCTCTCCCCTTGTCCTCTCCCCCTTGTCCTCTCCCTCTCCCTCTCCCCCTTGTCCTCTCCCTCTCCCTCTCCCTCTCCCCCTTGTCCTCTCCCTCTCCCTCTCCCCCTTGTCCTCTCCCTCTCCCTCTCCCCCTTGTCCTCTCCCCCTTGTCCTCTCCCTCTCCCTCTCCCCCTTGTCCTCTCCCCCTTGTCCTCTCCCTCTCCCTCTCCCCCTTGTCCTCTCCCCCTTGTCCTCTCCCTCTCCCTCTCCCCCTTGTCCTCTCCCTCTCCCTCTCCCTCTCCCTCTCCCTCTCCCCCTTGTCCTCTCCCTCTCCCTCTCCCCTTTGTCCTCTCCCTCTCCCTCTCCCTCTCCCCTTTGTCCTCTCCCTCTCCCTCTCCCTCTCCCTCTCCGTCCTACCTGCTGCCACCCACCCTCCGGTTGCTCACTATTGGTCCCATTCTTTTCTGAACTACCTCACCAACCGTAGCTCCCATCATTTTCACCTTCTGTTTTTGTCTCTCATCCTCTCTCTTTACAAACACTTTCTGTGCCTCTCTTAATAATTCATCTCATGGTTTTTCACTCCACCTTCTATCTTCTGTATCTTTCTCTGTATGTCTGGCCATGCCTTTGTCACAAAATGTACTTTCAAAAGACCCTGTGCCACTGGGTCCTCAGGGTTCATTCCAGAATATTTCCGCATTGAGTCTCATAATCTTTTCAAGAAAGCTGAGGGAGTCTCATCTTTCTCCTGTCTAACTTCAAAGGCTTTAGTCAAATTCTGCGACTTTGGAGCTGCCTCTCTTATTCCTTTTAGAATCAGGTCTTTCAATTCCCTCATTGTTTCTCTATGATCCGGGTTTTGGTTTTCCCACTGGGGGTCTCTGAGGGGAAACTTCACCTCTCCCTGTCCAGCATCCCCATCCCCAGTGGGATATTCCCTGTCCCATATTTTAATGGATGCTCCTCGAATAAGTCCCCTTTCTTTCCCAGTAAATAGGATATTCAAAATAGACATTAACTCAGTCCATGTGTACAGACTGGGCCCCAAGAATTGATCAATTTGTTCAGACAACCCTACCGGATCCTCAACCAGGACCTTCATCTCCTTTTTAAATGTTCTGACCTCCCCACTGGTGAGGGGGGAACTTACAAACCCAATCTCTTTGTCCCCTACTGGTACCTCCCGAAGGGGATAACTCTTTACGTTCTTCCCCTTTTTTTGTTTTCCTCCCCTAGGCTTTCGTTTAGATACTCCGGAGGTCTCCTCAACATCTACTTTATCTTCCTTTTCTTTCGATGAGGATTGAGGGTCTGGGACAAAAACATCCCCATCCACCGCCCCTTCTTCCTCCTCTTGTGGGTCATCCGTTCCCTGTCCCCGTCTATCTGTCTCTCCTCCTCCTCCTCCATTTCCACCTAATCTGATTTTATGGTACGGGGGGGGGAGCGGGGGGAAGCAGCCAAGAGGATCCCAGAGACTGGGTGGGGCAGAGGGGGATTCCTTTGTCTTTACTACCATCATTCCCAAACTGCCCTTCCAACAAGACGCATAGTCCGCCTCCTCTTGACTAAAAGGTTGTTTTTCATTCACATACAAATCTAAATACTGATATGCCCAATCCTCGTCCGAACCATACTTTGGTCAGAAGACAGCCGGACGAAGGATTGGTTCTTTGGTCCATAATAAACAACAATATTTCATCATGTTCTTTTTATCTTTTTCCCTTGTACAAGTCTTACTTGTCCATTCCCGCAACATCCTCCCCAACGGACTTTCTGGAGGAATGTTAGCAGGGACTTTTTCTTCCTTTACTTTGTCACAGTTTGACTTACTCTGCCTACCCTCCATTTCTCAGGACCCTCGCCAGTCCCTCAGCGATTAAATACCCCTTTTCTCAGCCACCAAGGCAATACTTAAAAGTCAGGTTTCTTACCTTGGTCTGTGCACAGAGTTGCCTTGCCCCTTTCTGCTGTATTTTCTATCGACCTCCGTTCACTGTCTGATTCAGATGTCTCTCTTGTGGGATTCATACCAGTCACCCAAGGGAGCGGACCAAACTGGGACACGAGACCGCTCCTCAATCGGGAACGGGACATGTCTTCCCAGTGTCCAGGGCCAGCCACTCCCCCCAGCAATGGAAGAATATCCCAGATGAACCCCCAGTTTTGAGAAACAAAGCTCATGCACTTCAATAATTTCAGTCAGAGACAAGATCTGAAGCAATCAGTATTGTTTATGATACACTTGCAAGCGTGGTGCCTGCCGTAAGGCACCCAGAGTTTAGCAAGTCCATATCTTATATAGGATTCACTCCTCCCAACCCGGTGCCCATTACTGTTGTTTATCTCTTGCCGTATCCAGCCTTGTACATAACAAAGTAGAAGTCTTGCTTGGCTATTTCACCACATCCTGCTGCGGCCCATTGTTAGGTATATCCTCCTTCACTGCCATCTGTTTCCCTTGTAACATTCCCTCCCATTCCTCATCCATATTGAGCTCTATGACCCTATAATTGGGGTTTGTTTTTGTTTTTACAGAAGTGGGAAACAGATGCTTCGAACTACTGTTTGTACAGGCATATCTGGCTTAACCTCCACCCTCACAGCACCTTATCTATTTGTCTATAACATCTACCATTGTTTACAGGCATGTTTCATTCTTGTATGCACATCTGAGATAATACAAAAACAATTATATATTTCCTTCACATAGTTTTCATTCTTGTTAACTCAGCTCTTGGTTGAAACAATTCTCCACTGGTGTGAGTGTATTTACCTTGCTCAAGTAATTATGATTGCAGAAGTAACAATACTTTACCTAAATCCCACTGTATACTCCTTGATTGACGGTCTCACTAGAGTCCACAAGACAGTGGAAAAGTTACACATTGCTGAGGCATGTTAGCGCAGGATTTTAAAAAAAATTTGAACAGCAGACACTATTGTGCTATGCTTGGTGTGAGTTCAAACCAGTATTGATATTCCCCTGAAAGCTGGTTTTAAATTATAGAATATTGCTGCATCAATGCAGGCCAAAATCCATCTTGTCCAGAATGTGTAATATTTTTAAAAAATAGATAATATGAAACAAGAAAAATGATTTTGGTGATGTGAAGAGATTTGTGTGTGGAACAAAAGTGTGTGCATTTGAAAAAGGAGCAGGTGACAACTTGTGTTGACAGGTGCTGAAACAAAGTGACAATTCACTGCATTCCCTCGAACCTTAATAACTTTGGGAAAGTTTATTGTCCTGACATTGTATCCCAATTCTTGGGAGAAGCTGCGATGAACCATGCATCGTTGAATGAGACTGAACAAAGATCACATAGTTATAACTGAGGACTGAATTTTAAATGTTGTGAGCAGAAAATAATTGCACCAGTATATTAACTGCACCAAGTCTGGTGAATTAATCAGTCTGGATTCGGCTTCCTCTGTCTGTCTCCCCAATAACTACTGCAGTCCTTCTGCTGAAAGAAGCAAGACCTTGCAGTTTGATTGTTTGCTGACTACACATTGGAGGATTGAGGTTAGACTTGGCAAGGGTCCAAATTAAAGCTACTATCTGTAATCAGAGACAGTGGGATTGCATTTGAAACAAAAATGTGGACTTTCTTTAGTGTCACAAAACTCGTCCATTTTTATCTGAAAGCTGTTCCTTGGCTCAAGGAGACTCTGTCCTTGATTTTTTGTTGGAGGTGGAGGGGGGGGGGGGGGTGCAGGTTCCGATCAGTCTGGTGTGGTACAGAGATAAAAAGGATTTGAAGAGGCCTTTTGTTTACATGTAAACAGATGAGCCTTCAGGCCAAAGTGATCGTGCTTGACAACTCACCGACATAATCAAAGGGCAGTGGTCAGCTCTTTAGCTGAGCTAAGCTGAACAGGTTTGCAAAGTTCAACAGGGAGTTGTGTAGAAACTCTCTTTTCTGCCCTCCAACTTCAACTTGAAGCATTGATACTGGTGTTTAACATTGGAACTGATGTACTCGGAACAGCATAATTACGTCGAGCTGGATAGGTGGGGTTCTGTAGGGGTTCTTTGTTCTTTGTGTAATTTTGTGAGTAATGATTGTGCCTGTTTAAAATCTAGTCAGCAACCGAGCTATTTTATTCCAGGTAATTTTCACTGTACACTTATCGAAACAAACTGCAATGTTATGCTCTGGGCTGCCTGCTTAAGAATGTTGTGAGTGGTCTAATAGTCCACATTAGTCATTTCAATGTTAATGTAGTTGTAGTTCCTTATGTTTTAAACAACTTTATAATAGTCTGAGCTTAACAGTTCCAGTAAAAAATATCAAAAGGTATGCAATATTTATTGGATTATGTTAGTTACTGGAAGTATTTATTTAAAGTCACAATTATTTCCTTAGCTTTTAAGATGATGTATATTCCCATTTAAAGGAAGATGATACTTTGCTGTGAAGTGAAGGCTGAATCTGCTGTGATCATTTTGAGTCTGGCCATTTGCAGAGAAACACCTTTAAATTTAATCTCAAAGGAGCACTTTATTGTTTGAGGGCTTGGACTTCGGAGTAACCTAACTAAGATGTCACTGAGCAACTTCCCACTTGGTATATCGAGCAAAACATGAGGGAAATTCAACAGACCAGTTGACGAGAGATGGGCATATAGGTGACAGTCTTTAACCATTGTAACAATAAATTCAGAACCTGGTCAATCTCAGATTACTATGTATGATGTTATGTCATAAATAGATTAGATTCCCGACAGTGTGGAAACAATCCACACCGACCCTCCGGAGAGTAACCCACCCAGGCCAATTTCCCTCTGACTAATGTACCGAACACTACGGGCAATTGAGCATGACCAATCCACCTGACCTACACATCTTTGGACTGTGGGAGGAAACCGGAGCACCCGGAGGAAACCCACGCAGACACAGGGTGAATGTGCAAACACCACACAGACAGTCTCCTGACTGAGCCAGCACACCGCCCAAGTGTTTTAACAAAAACAGAAACAGTAAAACACTTCCTGAGAATTGGTGCTGTCTTCCATCCTGTTTAACTAATAAATGGTATTGTTGTTGGAGTGAGGTCGATGGAAAATAAAGACCATGAAAGCATAGGAAGGGTTAAAGCATGAAGACCACTGGGAATCTGTGGTCTGTGGAATGCAGGGGCAGGATGGGATAACCATAGTGGAACATTCTGACACCCATTAGCAGAGTAAGGTTAAGGCTGAAGGGTCACTTTGGCCAGATGAGATAACACTAGGAATAAAGCAAGTTTCTCTGGTAAGTGTTATTATGACAGGATTGGGACCGGAAATACTTGGGACATGACATTAAAATATCTAACTAATAGTTAGTCGAGTCAGCTTGAGACAGGAGACTATTGTAATAGATGGAATAGCTAAATATCTATCATGACAGGTTAGTCTGCAATGGAAGATCACTGCAACAGAGTTCGCAATAAATATCTAATCATGACATTAGAATAACATCAAGTAGAATGTACAACTAAAGAGGTAATGGGAACTAACATCATTGGTTTATTGTGGAGCTGGAGTGAGATACTTTGATTAAGATAGTTGGTCATGCTGACAAGCTCACAGAAACATGATCAAAAATGATATAAAAATCCACGGACCCTGAGGTTCGGGGGCATTCGAGAATCTGCTTTCTCAGTGTCACGGTTTTTTGTTTGCAAATAAAAGACTTATTTCTTGAAGAACTCTCTGCGTCTCCTGGTGGTTCTCTATAGTTTCTCCACAACACTACCTGACCCAGTAATGCAGGGCCCTGGTCTCTGTCTCCGTTTCTCTCTCTCAGTCTCTCACATATGCACGCACGAACGCGCACACAGTTACTGAGGGACAGTGAATGACAGAATAATAGAAGCATTTTCAAATATTAAAGCTCCATTAAACAATCCTGGGATGGGTTGATGGGGTCAGTGTAGGGGGAGCTTTACTCTGTACCTAACCCTGTTCCGACCCTACCCTGGGAAGGGTTGATGGTGATACAGAAAAGGGAGCTTTACTGTGTATCTAACCCCATCCTGTCCCTGCCCTGGGAGGGGTTGATAGGGAAAGTGCAGGAGGATCGTTATTTTGGAACATAGGAACAGGAGGAGGCCATTCAGCCCCTCGAGCCTGTTCCATCATTCAATGGGATCATGACTAATCTGTTGCCTAACTCCACATTCCTTCCTTTGGCCCATATCCCTCAATATCTTCACTGAATAAACATGTATCTCTCTCTGATTTAACCTGAACGACTGATCCAGCATCCACTGCTGTTTGTGGAAGAGAGTCCCAAACCTCTCCCACCCTGTGTGTGTTAAAGTGCTTCCTACCATCTCTCCTGAACACTCTGGGCCCTCATTCTCAGACTCTGTTCCCTCTTGGTCTAGAATCTCCAACCTGTGGGAATCGTTGATCTTGATTGATCCTGTCTCATTCTGTTTATTCCTTGAAGGCTTTGATCAGATCACCCCTTAGCTTTCTCAATTCTGGAGGAAAACGGCCTCATTTGTCCAGTCTCCCCTCAGAATGTAATCCCTGAGCTCCAGGATCATTCTTGTAAACCTCCCTCTCTGTACTCCAACCTGATACCCACACACTTGCTGACACTGAACTCCATCTAACACAGCTTTGCCCATTCACCCAGTCTATCGATATCCCTTTGTAATGTTAAGGTACCATCTGCACTGTCTACAATGCTGCC
This sequence comes from Chiloscyllium punctatum, assembly GCF_047496795.1. NCBI lineage: Eukaryota > Metazoa > Chordata > Chondrichthyes > Orectolobiformes > Hemiscylliidae > Chiloscyllium > Chiloscyllium punctatum. The sequence continues at coordinate 654,136 of NC_092785.1, forward strand.
TAACTTTGTATCTCACCCCATGCTGTCCCGATCCTGTGTGTGTTTGATAGGAACAGTGCAGAGGGATCTATACTCTGTATCTAACCCCATGCTGCACATGTGCTGGGAGTATTCGATGCAGACAGTGTGGAGGGAGATTTACTCTGTATCTAGCCCCATGTTGTCCCTATCCTGGGAATGAATATACCATTGGCTCAGAGACAGGAGACATGATAGAGATGAATGAGACTTTCAGACTGGAGGGAGCTCCAGGCACATACAAGTTGGGAACTGTTTTCAGGAAAAGGTAATTGATCCCAGGTCACTGCAGAGTGTAAGAATCTGATGGTGTTCCCTCACTATCCCCCTCCAATCCCTGGGAAGATCTGCTCCCACACCATGTTCCATCCTAACTGCTGACTGTGTTAGATACATTAATACACTGGGGATGGACGGGGGTGATTTTAAACCTGGGATCTTGCTGTGTAACTTGCCTTCAAAATGCTCTCACATTCCCTTACAAGTAATCTTTTCCTTCTTTTATCCCGATGAACTTTTGTTGGGAAAGCTGCAACGTGAAGATCCAAAATGTTCAGGCCGAGGGAAGCCTTGGCCAAGCTCCAGAGGGAGACGTGGTTCTGAGGCCTGAGGCCTGGTTGACAGGCTGCACCCCGTGGGGGCCGACATGGATTGTGTGTTTATTTACCCCGAGGTTTAATCTCCTCTGGGGGACCCTGGGCTTTAGGGGCATCTGGTTAACTGGCTACTGTCAGATTGCGGCCCTGTCATTTTTAAAGCAGGTTTGAAGCCTGGTGTTAAAGTATGTCATTTACATAAATGATTTGGATGCGAGCATAAGAGGTACAGTTAGTAGGTTTGCAGATGACACCAAAATTGGAGGTGTAGTGAACAGTGAACAGGGTTACCTCAGATTACAACAGGATCTGGACCAGATGGGCCAATGGGCTGAGAAGTGGCAGATGGAGATTAATTCAGATAAATGTGAGGCGCTACATTTTGGGAAAGCAAATCTTAGCAGGACTTATACACTTAATGGTAAGGTCCTAGGGAGTTTTGCTGAACAAAGAGACCTTGGAGTCCAGGTGCATACCTCCTTGAAAGTGAAGTCGCAGGTAGGTAGAATAGTGAAGAAGGTGTTTGGTATGCTTTCCTTTATTGGTCAGAGTATTGAGTACAGGAGTTGGGAGGTCATGTTGCAGCTGTACAGGACATTGGTTAGGCCACTGTTGGAATATTGCGTGCAGTTCTGGTCTCCTTCCAATCGGAAAGATGTTGTGAAACTTGAAAGGGTTGAAAGATTTACAAGGATGTTGCCAGGGTTGGAGGATTTGAGCTACAGGGAGAGGCTGAACAGGCTGGGGCTGTTTTCCCTGGAGCATCGGAGGCTGAGGGATGACCTTATAGAGGTTTACAAAATTATGAGGAGCATGGATAGGATAAATAGACATAGTATTTTCCCTGGGGTCGAGGAGTCCAAAACTAGAGGGCATAGGTTTAGGGTGAGAGGGGAAAGATATAAAAGAGACCTAAGGGGCAACATTTTCACGCAGAGGGTGGTACGTGTATGGAATGAGCTGCCAGAGGATGTGGTGGAGGCTGGTACAATTGCAACATTTAAGAGGCATTTGGATGGGTATATGAATAGGAAGGTTTGGAGGGATATGGGCCGGGTGATGGCAGGTGGGACTAGATTGGGTTGGGATATCTGGTCGGTATGGACGGGTTGGACCGAAGGGTCTGTTTCCGTTCTGTACATCTCTTTGACTCTATGTCCATCCCCAGGATCTGAGAGGGGGAATTAAAACCCAAATGTTGTGACACTCTCTAAAGACTTGTCATAATGTCAGAGTAATATTGGTTACAGAGAGGGTAGGGTGAGAAAATACAACAGTGAGAGAAAGAGAGTGAGAGAGAGATTTGAAAAATTGAGAGAGCAGGGGAAACAGAAGGGGAGAGAGAGGGAGAGGTGTTTTGAGATTGTGAAATTCTGCAATGTTTGATTCTGGGGTGACAGGAAATAATTAAACTGAAGGAGCATCACAGAGGGGGAAAATGGTCAGAGTAATTAGCTGCTGCTGCATTGTTGCATGTGGGATCTTGCTGTGCACCAGCTGCCCCAATGCCGTCATTGCAAGCAGTGAGTGTTTTAATCAGGTAACCTGGTATTTCAAAGTTTCTCCAAACCTTTGGAATGAAAACTCAGCTCATCACCCGATATGTTTGTGTTTGGATGTCGCTGGGAAATTGTCTGTGTCACAGAGAGGGGGAAACCTGGGATCTTGCTGTGCTATCTCTCTGTAATAATTTTCCTCCTTTGCTTTTCAATGAATGCTGTCTCTTTCCTCCCAAGGGATCTTGCTGGCCACTTGAAGATTCAAAGAGAGAAACTTTGGGATCAGGAGACCTTTGAACAAGAGCTTTCTCCAGAGGGGACACGGGCCTGAGGCCTGAGGCCTAGTCGACAGGCTGCACCCCGTGGGGGCCCACGTGAGTTGTGTGTTAATTTACCCCGAGGTTTAATCTCCTCTGGGGGACCCTGGGATTTAGGGGCCTCTGGGTAACTGGCTCCTGTCAGATTGCAGCCCTGTCGTTTTTAAAGAGATTTGAAGCCTGGAGTTAAAGTAACTGGGGCCCTGGGATTTGACACAAACACATCAATCCCCAGTGAGTGTCTGACAGACAGGACTCCCCAAGGAGGGAAGTAAAACCTTAAATGAGAAACTTTCTCCAAAGACTTCTTCTAATATCAGAATAATGCTACATGTGGGATCTTGCTGTGTCTCAAACTACCTGCAGAGTGGCCTACGTTGCAACCAGGGTGACCAAATGTGATAATCGCACAGAAAAGACACAGGTTCGCCAATTCCCCAGGTATCTGGGAGGGGATCTCTCTCTCTCTCTCTCTCTCGGTCTTTCTTTGGTTGATTTTTCAAACAAATAAAACCGTCCCACACACAGAAATCCACAGCCTCCTGTCGGATGTAAAGTGGGATTTGAGCACATTGTGGAGCACGAAGGGGACTACCCTGTGGGATCGCACTGTGCATCAATAGCCCACCCTGTGACTTGTCGTCATTTTAATGGGGAGGGGTGTGGAGGACAGGATGTGGGATTCCAGGCAGGGAGAGACAGACAGAGAGAGAGAGACTCATGATCAGAAACTGGATTTGGAAGGTGCTGGTATTATTGGGATCTTGCTGTGTGAAAATTACATGGGGGGGCATTTTGCTTGTGGAGTGGTTGATATGGGGAGGGGTTGTTGCTGGGGGATGGCACTAGTTCTCGCAGGGGGTAAAGATGAGGAAATACCCAGGTATGCCACACCCGGCTCCCTGTTGGATCTTGCTGTGTGCCCCTCAGCCTGCAGATTGCCCCTTACACATCACAGGAGTCTGTCCAAAGGGCCCAGGCTCCGTTTGCTGATGGTCTGATAGTGGGTGGGGTGTATCATCCCTCCTTTCCCCAGCCCAGACCCCCCACCACCTCTCCTCCCCCTCCCTCCACAATGTGATAGTGAGGGGGCTAATGTCTACAGGACAGGGCGGGGAGATGGGAACACACTTTAAATGGGAGGGAGGGAGGGGAGGGCATTTCAATCAGAACAAGGGGGAATGGAGAGAGAGAGAGAGACACAAATCCATTCTCGAGAACAAGAGGAATCTAAGCAGAGATGGAGAGGGGGATAGGGAAAGGGAGAGAGAGGTGGGGGAGAAGAGAGAGAATGAGAGAGGGAAACAGATGGGAAGGAGTGAAGGAGAAAGAGAGACAGTGTGAGGGAAGGAGGGAGAGAGGGAGAGAAGCAGCTGGAGGGGGCAGGTTAAACACGGAGGGAGGGACAAGATCCAGGCTCTGAGACCAACTCCCTTCCATCGAGTCTCAGAATATAAACCCTTGGGGTGGGGTTGGGGGTCTCAGTCAGAAAGCATTGACCCCCTGGGTCCCAGTGAAATCTGTTCCCATTCTCTGGGTTTAAAACCAGGGGGAAGTGCTGATAAAATGGGGAGCTTTGGGAAGTCACTCAGTGATGGGATTTTGTTTGTTTTTCTTGTTTTTTGATTCAAAAGATCTTGGCTTTGATTTAATCAACTTCCATCTCCCTCTCTCCCTCCCTCACACTGCCAACCCTGGGATTTTCTCTCTCTCTGTGTCTGTCTCCATTTCTCTGTCCCTAATCTTGTTTGTGTTCTCTCCCCACCTCGGTCTCTGTCCCTCTCTCTATCTGTCTGTATGCCCCCAGCCCTCCCTCCCTGTCCTCCTGTCCCTAAGGGAGATTTGGACTCAGTATCGTGTGGTATTGCACATATCATTAACACAGTGGGATCTTGCTGTTCCCTGGGACTCCTGTTGTTGTCTAAACTGTGGGTGTGTGTGGGGGGGAAATAAAGCCCCTTTCTCAGGGTGGAGTGGGGCAGGGGGAAGCCTGGGGACTGGAATCTTGCTGTGCATGAAGACACACACAGTCGAATGGCCGGTCAGTCTCTGCACATACTCCCTGTGCCCCCCCCCCCCAGCCCAGGGCCTGGGACACAGTGAGGGGTGGGGGTGGTGAGGGAGGGTGGGAGAATTATACACAATGGAGACACAGAGGGGGCTTTTATGCAGAGATGGGGGAAGTATGGGCAGAGGGGACAGTGGGGTGGGTAGGGGGTAAATGAAGGTGCACAAAGGAAGAGGGGCAATTAGATTGGGGAAGGAGGGGAAAATAGGGGGGGCTGGAAAATTCCAGGGGGGTGGAAAATTGTGGGTGGGGTCACAAATTAGCCAAAGATGGGGGGCTTTGGGGTTACAGAGGAAGGGGATGGTAAATGTAGGGGGAACAGAATATTGGGGGGCAATATTTGGTGGGGGTGTGGATTGGAAAGGGAAATAAATGGGGATGGGCTGGAAATCCCCCCCCCCCCGAAGTGGGGGAGAGACTGAACATGGGGGTATTGGGAATTGTGGTCAGGAATATAATTGGTGGGGGGGGGGGGGGCGGCACAATAGAGTGAAAATGTGATGGGGGGGAGGTTTATGTAAAGTCCCTGTCTCAGGGAGTGAGGGGCAGTGAAGCAGTCCCTCAAAAGGTCACTGAGTGTCTGCACGTGCTCACTGTGTCCCCCCAACATAAAGGGGTGGGTGGGGGAGGGGGTGCTGCCAAATTAGGAACAGACATAACATCCAGGGGTGGGGACAAAACTTTGGGAGGGCAAATAATTAAGGGGAATCCTTATGGAAAACTAGGGAGCGGGGGGTGTCAGGTAAAACCCCTTTGAGTGAGATTGGGGCATGGGGTGGGGGGGGGGACGTGACGAAATTGCTGGAGAGTGGGATCTTGCTGTGCCCATCCACGGTCAGTCAAAAGGCCAGTGAGTGTCTGCACATGCTCACTGTGTGGGGAGGCGGTGGGCTATCAGTGAGGAGCGGTCTCTGTCAGAACGGGGATTCAGTCAGGGGCCATTCAGGGGCAAATCCCAGGGGGGCAGGACATTGGGCCGTTAATAGAAGGAGGGATAGACACGATGGGCTGAATATCCTCCTCCTGGACTGTGAGCCATCAGGGATTCTGGTCTCAGTCAGTCCCCACAGGCTCCTGTACCCCCTGGACGGGTATTGGGGGAGGACAATGAGGAGGGTATATAGGACACAGAGGGGCTTTTATATACGTCGGGGGACGTTCAGAGGGCAGGAACAAGGAGGGAGGGGGCCAGAGAAAAGACGGATGGATGATAAAACAGAATGGAAAGGGAGTGGAACAACGGAGAGAGGGACCGACAGGAGAGGGAGGAAGGGGGAGGGAGGGAGTGGGGAGAGAGGTAGAGGGAGTGGGGAGGGAGGTAGAGGGAATGGGGAGGGAGGTAGAGGGAATGGGGAGGGAGGATGAGGGAATGGGAGGATGGGGAGGGAAAGAGAGGGTGAGGGAAGACCAAGGGGGGAGAGAGGACGAGGGGGAAGGAGGACGAAGGGTGAGGGAGGACGAAGAGGGGAGGACGAAGAGGGGAGGGAGGGGGAGGGAGGGGGAGGGAGGGGGAGGGAGGGGGAGGGAGGGGGAGGGAGGGGGAGGGAGGGGGAGGGAAGACGAAGGGGGGTGGGAGGGGGAGGGAGGATGGGGTGGGAGGGGGAGGAGGGAGAGGGAGGATGGGGTCGGAGGGGGAGGAGGGGAGGGAGGATGGGGTGGGAGGGGGAGTGAGGGTGAGGGGGAAGGAGGATAGGGTGGGAGGGTGAGGGGGAGGGAGGACGAAGGGGTGGAACAGGCCAGGGTGGGGGGAAATGAGGGCGAAGGGGGTGAGGACAGGTAGAGGGTCCCACCTGGTTGGACAATGGGAGGAATGAATCCAGTTGGTGGGAGAGAGCAGGGGAAGGGAGGGGGAGGGAGGTTATTTGAAATTGGAGAACTCTGTGTTGAATCCTCTGGGCTGGAGGTTTCCCAGGAGGGGGATGAGATGTTGTTCCTCCAATTTGAGGTGTGGTTCGTTGTGGTAATGCAGGAGGTCGAGGATGGTCATGTTGGGGGGGAAGTGAACTGGGCGGTGACTGGGGGGTCTGGTCAGCCCCTCTGGGCCCGGCTGTGATGCTCAGTGAACCGTTCCCTAAGTTTCCATTGGGTCTTCCTGATGTAGAGAAGCCCACACCGGGAGCACCTGATGCTGGAAACACGGTTGGAGGAGAGGCAGGTGAACCTCTGTCTCCCCTGGAAGAAGGGTTTGGGGGCCCGGGATGGAGCTGAGGGGGCTGGGGGTGTAACAGCAGGGTTTGTATCTTTTCCAGTGACAGGGGAAGGTACCTGGGGGTTTGGGGGGTGAGAGTGATACAAACCCAAGGAGTGTCAAAGGGAACGGTCCTTGTGGAAGGCAGAGAGGGGTGGGGGAGGGGAAGAGGGTCTTGGTGGGAAAGCAAATTCCTGATCCCAAAACAAAGGTCCCATTGATTCCGAGCTCTGGTCCTGGATTATAACACTGACCAGGGCAGGGGGGTGACCATGGGAGTGTTTTGACATTGGTCCAGGGGCGAGGGAGATGCTCACTGCAGAACCCTCCCCATTCACCTGGTTCTGGTTGTTATCTCAGTGTTCGGGTTATTCCAGTTATATTCAGGGAGAACCCTCAGGATTTGATGGGAATGGGTCGGGACGGGTGGGGACAGAGGGGGACAGGTGGAAACTGGTGGGGACAGGTGGGGACAGATGATTCTGATGGGGACAGGTGGGGACCAATGGGGACAGAGGGGACCGATGATTCAGTTGGCTACTGGTGGTGAGATGATGACTAATGGTGACAGAGGCGGACTGGTGGGGACTGGTGGGGACTGGTGGGGACGAGTGTGGAAAGAGGGGTTCTGGCGGGGATGGACAGTACTGGGTGGGGACTGAATTGAACAGATGAGGTCTGCTGGGTACTGATGGGGACGGGTGGGGACAGAAGGGGGCAGGTGAGGGGTGGCGGGGGTTCGATGGGGGCGGGGGAGACGGTGGGAGGAGGGGTGATGATGGGGGGGGACAATTAGGGGAAGGGGGAACAATGGAGGCCGAGGAATGATGGGGAGCGAGGGGATGATTGGGAGGGGCAGATAATGGGGGGGGGGCGACGGGGGGTGGAAGGCGATGGGGGGAAGGTGACGGGGGTGGAGGAAGGAGACGGGGGTGGGACTGCTACAGGGGTGGGAAGGCGACGGGGGGGGGCGAAGGAGACGGGGGGAAGACGACGAGGCGAGTGGGAAGGCGAAGGGGGGTAAGACGAGGGGGGAGGGAAAGTGATGGGGAGGGAGAGGGGGGAAAGACGGGGGGGACGAGACAGCGGGGGGGCAGGAGACGACGGGGGGGAAAAAGAGACGGGGGGGAAGGAGACGGGGGGGAAAAGAGACGGGGGGGAAGGAGACGGGGGGGGAAGGAGACGGGGGGAGAAGGAGACGGGGGGAGAAGGAGACGGGGGGGGAAGGAGACGGGGGGGGAAGGAGACGGGGGGGGAAGGAGACGGGGGGGGAAGGAGACGGGGGGGGAAGGAGACGGGGGGGGAAGGAGACGGGGGGGGAAGGAGACGGGGGGGAAGGAGACGGGGGGGGAAGGAGACGGGGGGGAAGGAGACGGGGGGGAAGGAGACGGGGGGGGAAGGAGACGGGGGGGAAGGAGACGGGGGGGGAAGGAGACGGGGGGGGAAGGAGACGGGGGGGGAAGGAGACGGGGGGGGAAGGAGACGGGGGGGAAGGAGACGGGGGGGGAAGGAGACGGGGGGGGAAGGAGACGGGGGGGGAAGGAGACGGGGGGGGAAGGAGACGGGGGGGGAAGGAGACGGGGGGGGAAGGAGACGGGGGGGGAAGGAGACGGGGGGGGAAGGAGACGGGGGGGGAAGGAGACGGGGGGGGAAGGAGACGGGGGGAAGGAGACGGGGGGGAAGGAGACGGGGGGGAAAGGAGACGGGGGGGGAAGGAGACGGGGGGGAAGGAGACGGGGGGGAAAGGAGACGGGGGGGGAAGGAGACGGGGGGGGAAGGAGACGGGGGGGAAGGAGACGGGGGGAGAAGGAGACGGGGGGAGAAGGAGACGGGGGGGGAAGGAGACGGGGGGGGAAGGAGACGGGGGGGGAAGGAGACGGGGGGGGAAGGAGACGGGGGGGAAGGAGACGGGGGGGGAAGGAGACGGGGGGGAAGGAGACGGGGGGAGAAGGAGACGGGGGGAGAAGGAGACGGGGGGAGAAGGAGACGGGGGGGGAAGGAGACGGGGGGGGAAGGAGACGGGGGGGGAAGGAGACGGGGGGGGAAGGAGACGGGGGGGGAAGGAGACGGGGGGGGAAGGAGACGGGGGGGAAGGAGACGGGGGGGAAGGAGACGGGGGGGGAAGGAGACGGGGGGGAAGGAGACGGGGGGGGAAGGAGACGGGGGGGAAGGAGACGGGGGGGAAGGAGACGGGGGGGGAAGGAGACGGGGGGGAAGGAGACGGGGGGGGAAGGAGACGGGGGGGGAAGGAGACGGGGGGGGAAGGAGACGGGGGGGGAAGGAGACGGGGGGGGAAGGAGACGGGGGGGGAAGGAGACGGGGGGGGAAGGAGACGGGGGGGGAAGGAGACGACGGGGGAAGGAGACGGGGGGGGAAGGAGACGGGGGGGGAAGGAGACGGGGGGGGAAGGAGACGGGGGGGGAAGGAGACGGGGGGGGAAGGAGACGGGGGGGGAAGGAGACGGGGGGGGAAGGAGACGGGGGGAAGGAGACGGGGGGGAAGGAGACGGGGGGGAAAGGAGACGGGGGGGAAGGAGACGGGGGGGAAGGAGACGGGGGGGAAAGGAGACGGGGGGGGAAGGAGACGGGGGGGGAAGGAGACGGGGGGGAAGGAGACGGGGGGAAGGAGACGGGGGGGAAGGAGACGGGGGGGAAGGAGACGGGGGGGAAGGAGACGGGGGGGGAAGGAGACGGGGGGGAAGGAGACGGGGGGGGAAGGAGACGGGGGGGGAAGGAGACGGGGGGGAAGGAGACGGGGGGGGAAGGAGACGGGGGGGGAAGGAGACGGGGGGGGAAGGAGACGGGGGGGAAGGAGACGGGGGGGGGAAGGAGACGGGGGGGGGAAGGAGACGGGGGGGGAAGGAGACGGGGGGGGAAGGAGACGGGGGGGGGAAGGAGACGGGGGGGAAGGAGACGGGGGGGGAAGGAGACGGGGGGGAAGGAGACGGGGGGAAGGAGACGGGGGGGGAAGGAGACGGGGGGGGAAGGAGAGGGGGGGAAGGAGACGGGGGGGAAGGAGCCGGGGGGGGAAGGAGACGGGGGGGGGAAAGGAGACGGGGGGGGAAGGAGACGGGGGGGGGAAGGAGACGTGGGGGGGGAAGGAGACGGGGGGGGGAAGGAGACGGGGGGGGGAAGGAGATGGGGGGGGGAGGAGATGGGGGGGGAAGGAGACGGGGGGGGGAAGGAGACGGGGGGGGAAGGAGACGGGGGGGGAAGGAGATGGGGGGGAAAGGAGACGGGGGGGGAAAGGAGACGGGGGGGGAAAGGAGACGGGGGGGGGAAGGAGACGGGGGGGGGAAAGGAGGGGGGGGGAAAGGAGAGGGGGGGGAAGGAGACGGGGCGGGGAAGGAGACGGGGGGGGAAAGGAGACGGGGGGGGGAAAGGAGACGGGGGGGGGAAAGGAGACGGGGGGGGAAAGGAGACGGGGGGGGAAAGGAGACGGGGGGGGAAAGGAGACGGGGGGGGGGAAAGGAGACGGGGGGGGAAGGAGACGGGGGGGGGAAAGGAGAGGGGGGGGAAGGAGACGGGGGGGGAAGGAGACGGGGGGGGAAAGGAGACGGGGGGGGAAAGGAGACGGGGGGGGAAAAGGAGACGGGGGGAAAGGAGACGGGGGGGGAAAGGAGACGGGGGGGGAAAGGAGACGGGGGGGGGGAAAGGAGACGGGGGGGGAAGGAGACGGGGGGGGAAAGGAGAGGGGGGGGAAGGAGACGGGGGGGGAAGGAGACGGGGGGGGAAAGGAGACGGGGGGGGAAAGGAGACGGGGGGGGAAAAGGAGACGGGGGGGAAAGGAGACGGGGGGGGAAAGGAGACGGGGGGGGAAAGGAGACGGGGGGGGGAAAGGAGACGGGGGTGCAGGAGACGGGGGGGCAGGAGACGGGGGGCAGGAGACGGGGGGCAGGAGACGGGGGGCAGGAGACGGGGGGAGAGATTAGGGCGGGATGGGGCGGTTTGGAATGACTGAACAAACTACAGGAAGAGGCAGGTTTGGGAGGGAAGGTTTAGAGTGACTGGAAGAGGTGACAGTGATAGAGAGGTTTAGAGTTTTTGGAGGAGGTGACAGTGATAGGGAGGGTTGGAGTGTTTGGAGGAGGTGACAGTGATAGTGGGGCTTGAGCGTCCAGAGGAGGTGACAGTGAGAGGGAGGGTTGGAGTGTTTGGAGGAGGTGACAGTGATAGGGAGGGATGGAGTGTCTGGAGGAGGTGACAGTGATAGGGAGGGTTGGAGTGTCTGGAGGAGGTGACAGTGATAGGGAGGGTTGGAGTGTCTGGAGGAGGTGACAGTGAGAGGGAGGGTTGGAGTGGTTGGAGGAGGTGACAGTGATAGGGAGGGTTGGAGTGTTTGGAGGAGGTGACAGTGATAGGGAGGGTTGGAGTGTCTGGAGGAGGTGACAGTGATAGGGAGGGTTGGCCTGTTTGGAGGAGGTGACAGCGATAGGGAGGGTTGGAGTGTCTGGAGGAGGTGACAGTGATAGGGAGGGTTGGAGTGTTTGGAGGAGGTGATAGTGATAGGGAGGGATGGAGTGTCTGGAGGAGGTGACAGCGATAGGGAGGGTTGGCCTGTTTGGAAAAAGTGACAGTGATAGAGAGGGATAGAGTGATTCAAGGAGGTGACAGCAATACGGAGGGTTGGAGTATATTGAGGAGGTTACAGTGAGAGGGAGGGTTGATGTTACTGGAAAAGCTGACAGTATTAGGGAGGGTTGGAGTGTTTGGAGGAGGTGACAGTGATAGGGAGGGTTGTAGTGTTTGGAGGAGGTGACAGTGATAGGGAGGGTTGGAGTGTTTGGAGGAAGTGATAGTGATAGGGAGGGTTGGAGTGTTTGGAGGAAGTGATAGTGATAGGGAGGGTTGGAGTGTTTGGAGGAGGTGACAGTGATAGGGAGGGTTGGAGTGTTTGGAGGAGGTGACAGTGATAGGGAGGGTTGGAGTGTCTGGAGGAGGTGATAGTGATAGGGAGGGTTGGAGTGTTTGGAGGAAGTGATAGTGATAGGGAGGGTTGGAGTGTTTGGAGGAGGTGACAGTGATAGGGAGGGTTGGAGTGGTTGGAGGAGGTGACAGGGATAGGGAGGGTTGGAGTGTTTGGAGGAGGTGACAGGGATAGGGAGGGTTGGAGTTTTTGGAGGAGGTGACAGTGATAGGGAGGGTTGGAGTGTTTGGAGGAGGTGACAGCGATAGGGAGGGTTGGCCTGTTTGGAAAAAGTGACAGTGATAGAGAGGGATAGAGTGATTCGAGGAGGTGACAGCAATACGGAGGGTTGGAGTATATTGAGGAGGTTACAGTGAGAGGGAGGGTTGATGTTACTGGAAAAGCTGACAGTATTAGGGAGGGTTGGAGTGTTTGGAGGAGGTGATAGTGATAGGGAGGGATGGAGTGATTCGAGGAGGTGATAGTGATAGGGAGGGTTGGAGTATATTGAGGAGGTGACAGTGATAGGGAGGGTTGGAGTGTTTGGAGGAGGTGACAGTGATAGGGAGGGATGGAGTGTCTGGAGGAGGTGACAGTGATAGGGAGGGTTGGAGTGTTTGGTGGAGGTGACAGTGATAGGGAGGGTTGGAGTGTTTGGAGGAGGTGACAGTGAAACAAAGTGTTGGAGTGTTTGGAGGAGGTGACAGTGATAGGGAGGGATGGAGTGTCTGGAGGAGGTGACAGTGATAGGGAGGGTTGGAGTGTTTGGAGGAGGTGACAGTGATAGGGAGGGATGGAGTGTCTGGAGGAGGTGACAGTGATAGGGAGGGTTGGAGTGTTTGGTGGAGGTGACAGTGATAGGGAGGGTTGGAGTGTTTGGAGGAGGTGACAGTGAAACAAAGTGTTGGAGTGTTTGGAGGAGGTGACAGTGATAGGGAGGGATGGAGTGTCTGGAGGAGGTGACAGTGATAGGGAGGGTTGGAGTGTTTGGTGGAGGTGACAGTGATAGGGAGGGTTGGCCTGTTTGGAGGAAGTGACAGTGATAGGGAGGTTTTGGAGTGGTTGGAGTAGGTGACAGTGAAAGGGACGGTTGGAGTGTTTGGAGGAGGTGACAGTGATAGAAAGGGTTCGAGTGTTTGGAGGAGGTGACAGTGATAGGGAGGGTTGCAGTGTCTGGAGGAGGTGACACTGAAAGTGAGGGTTGGAGTGTTTGGAGGAGGCGACAGTGATAGGGAGGGTTGGACTGTTTGGAGGAGGCGACAGTGATAGGGAGGGTTGGAGTGTCTGGAGGAGGTGACAGTGATAGGGAGGGTCGGAGTGTTTGGAGGAGGTGACAATGATAGGGAGGGTTGGACTGTTTGGAGGAGGTGACAGTGATTGAAGGGGTTAGAGTGTCTGGAGGAGGTGACAGTGATAGGGAGGGTTGGAGTGTTTGGAGGAGGTGACAATGATAGGGAGGGTTGGACTGTTTGGAGGAGGTGACAGTGATAGGGAGGGTTGGAGTGTTTGGAGGAGGTGACAATGATTGAAAGGGTTAGAGTGTCTGGGGGGGTGACAGTAATAGGGAGGGTAGGAGTGTCTGGAGGAGGTGACAGTGATAGGGAAGGTTGGAGTGTCTGGGGGAGGTGACAGTGATAGGGAAGGTTGGAGTGTCTGAGGGAGGTGACAGTGATAGGGAGGGTTGTAGTATTTGGAGGAGGTGACAGTGATAGAAACAGTTCGAGTGTTTGGAGAAGGTGACATTGATAAGGATGGTTGGAGTGTTTGGAGAAGGAGACAGTGATCGGGAGGGTTGGAGTTGTTGGAGGAGGTGACAGTTATAGGGAGTGATGGAGTGATTGCAGGAGGTGACAGTGATAGGGAGGGTTGGAGTCTCTGGAGGAGGTGACAGTGGTAGGGAGGATTGGAGTGTTTGGAGGAGGTGACAGTGGTTGGGAGGGTTGGACTGTTTGGAGGTGCCAACAGTGATAGGGAAGGTTACAGTGTCTGGAGGATGTGACAGTGATCAGGAGGGTTGGAGTGATTCGAGGAGGTGACAGCGATACGGAGGGTTGGAGTATATTGAGGAGGTTACAGTGAGAGGGTGGGTTGATGCTACTGGAGGAGGTGACAGTGATAGGGAGGGTTGGAGGAGGTGACAGTGATCGTGGGGTTTGAGTGTCCAGAGGAGGTGACAGTGATGCGGAGGGTTGGAGCGTTTGGAGGAGGTGCCAGTGATAGGGAGGGATGGAGTGATTCAAGGAGGTGACAGAGATATGGAGTGTTGGAGTATATGGAGGAGGTTACAGTGAGAGGCAGGGTTGATATTACTGGAGGAGTGGACAGTGATAGGGAGGGTTGGAGTGTTTGGAGGAGGTGACAGTGATAGGGAGGGTTGGAATATATGGAGGAGGTTACAGTGAGAGGCAGGGTTGATGTTACTGGAGGAGTGGAGAGTGATAGAGAGGGTTGGAGTAGGTGACAGTTGTAGGGAGGGTTGTAGTGTTTGGAGGAGGTGACAGTGATAGGGAGGGTTGGAGTGTTTGGAGGAGGTGACAGTGATAGGGAGGGTTGGAGTGTTTGGAGGAGGTGACAGTGATAGGGAGGGTTGGGTTGTTTGGAGGAGGTGACAGTGATAGGGAGGGTTGGAGTGACTGGAGGAAGTGACAGTGGTAGGGAGGGTTGGAGTGTCTGGAGGAGGTGACAGTGATAGGGAGGGTTGGAGTGTCTGGAGGAGGTGACAGTGATAGGGAGTGTTGGAGTGTTTGGAGGAGGTGACAGTGATAGGGAAGGTTGGAGTGTCCGGAGGAGGTGACAGTGATAGGGAGGGTTGGAGTGTCCGGAGGAGGTGACAGTGATAGGGAGGGTTGGAGTATATTGAGGAGATTACAGTGAGAGGGTGGGTTGATGCTACTGGAGGAGGTGACAGTGATAGGGAGGGTTGGAGTGTTTGGTGGAGGTGACAGTGATAGGGAGGGTTGGAGTGTTTGGTGGAGGTGACAGTCATGGGGGGATGGAGTATCTGGAGGAGGTGCCAGTGATAGGGAGGGTTGGAGTATATGGAGGAGGTGACAGTGATAGGGAGGGTTGGAGTGTTTGGAGGAGGTGACAGTGATAGGGAGGGTTGGGTTGTTTGGAGGAGGTGACAGTGATAGGGAGGGTTGGAGTGACTGGAGGAAGTGACAGTGGTAGGGAGGGATGGAGTGTCTGGAGGAGGTGACAGTGATAGGGAGTGTTGGAGTGTTTGGAGGAGGTGACAGTGATAGGGAAGGTTGGAGTGTCCGGAGGAGGTGACAGTGATAGGGAGGGTTGGAGTGTCCGGAGGAGGTGACAGTGATAGGGAGGGTTGGAGTATATTGAGGAGATTACAGTGAGAGGGTGGGTTGATGCTACTGGAGGAGGTGACAGTGATAGGGAGGGTTGGAGTGTTTGGTGGAGGTGACAGTGATAGGGAGGGTTGGAATGTTTGGTGGAGGTGACAGTCATGGGGGGATGGAGTATCTGGAGGAGGTGCCAGTGATAGGGAGGGATGGAGTGATTCGAGGAGGTGACAGTGATAAGGAGGGTTGGAGTATATGGAGGAGGTTACAGTGAGAGGGAGGGTTGATGTTACTGGAGGAGTGGACAGTGATCGGGAGAGTTGGAGTGGTTGGAGTAGGTGACAGTTGTAGGGAGTTTTGTCGTGTTTGGAGGAGGTGACAGTGATAGGGAGGGATGGAGTGTTTGGAGGTGGTGACAGTGGTCGGGATGGTTGGAGTGTTTGGAGGAGGTGACAGTGATAGGGAGGGTTGGAGTGTTTGGTGGAGGTGACAGTGATAGGGAGGGTTGGAGTGGCTGGAGGAGTTTAACTGATTGGGACGGCTGTGATGTTCCCCCAAGGTGATATACATAGGGAGGGCTGTTCAGACAGTAGAATATGAAAGCCTCTGGAGGAGGCTGG
Source organism: Chiloscyllium punctatum (assembly GCF_047496795.1). Lineage (NCBI taxonomy): Eukaryota > Metazoa > Chordata > Chondrichthyes > Orectolobiformes > Hemiscylliidae > Chiloscyllium > Chiloscyllium punctatum. The sequence continues at coordinate 669,646 of NC_092785.1, forward strand.
GTGGTACGAGCAGGGAAGGGAATAGTGTGTGTGAGAGGGAGCATAAAGTGAGTCTGAGTGATGTTTGTGAGGGAGGCCACACATACGAGTGGAATAAATTAACAGCACATACCTCAGGGACCTGCAGTGATGAAACCCTCATTTGAACATGACTGGAAGAATAACAGTAAACTGTCACAGAAAGTCAAAACACTCATTATTAAAGGTAGCGCTGGTTGGACAATGGCAAAGAGATTGTCATGAAGGACACGGATGAAACAGAATAATGCATGGGTATGCATTCAGATCCACAGTAAGGGCATCATACCAGGGCCTATCCAATCAACCACAGCAAAACAAGTTAACTCTTGAATTATAGATGAATGTTCAAAAACATTCACCTCTGAATCAATGTCATTGTACTTCAATGTAAACTCTCTGGCTGGAGCTTGTAACTGAGAAGTTAGCACAGAACTGGCATCAAACACTTCAGTTTTCATTAATTCCACTTCTCTGTAAAATGAGATGACAAAAGAAACCTGTTGAGAGACATTCAGAATAAACAAACCCTTGGCTTGAGTGTTAAACATCCACCTATTAAAGGAGTTTCCAAAATCTACCACCATCAGTTGAGGACGGGAATTGACCAAATGATTTGAGAGAATTAGTATTTTAATGACAAGGTTATGTTGTGGAGATGACTTGAGAGATTTTATAGATGCTTCAAATTTTAAGATATTTATCTAACCGCTAATTGTGTTCTTCCAAAGATTATTTGGATAGCAGAAGATTGGAATACAGGAAAGAGAAACTTATTAATGAACACAATTAATCTTCTGTGTTAATCTCCTCAATGGCGGAGTACCTACCCAGCATTCCCCGCGATGGTGAATACCCTCTATACTCACTACAGGCGAGGGCGGCGCAGCCGCAGTGCCCGGTCTGTCTCCGTGGGAAACGGGAAAAGACGCGCTTTTCCAGACAGCAAGGCTGCAGGAGCTGGAGAGGGATTCGGACCGAGAATAAACCCTTCCAGAGAGAAGCGAGCACCTTGAAAAATAACGTGTGGTTAAATGTTTTGCAATTTCGAGGTGAAAATCCGCCATCTTGGCCGGGACCGTGGACGCATGCGCACACGGATGTGTGACGTCACGGGGCGGGGCCTGAGGGTGATTCATGCAGATGCTGAAAATCTGAGACTGGAGTCACAGAAATGTCCAACATGGAAACAGACCCTTCGGTCCAACCCGTCCATACCGACCAGATATCCCAACCCAATCTAGTCCCACCTACCAGCACCCGGCCCATATCCCTCCAAACCTTCCTATTCATATACCCATCCAAATGTCTTTTAAATGTTGCAATTGTACCAGCCTCCACCACATCCTCTGGCAGCTCATTCCATACCCGTACCACTCTCTGCGTGAAAATATTGCCCCTTAGGTCTCTTTTATATCTTTCCCCTCTCACCCTAAACCTATGCCCTCTAGTTCTGGATACCCCCACCCCAGGGAAAAATCTTTGTCTGTTTATCCTATCCATGCCCGTAATGATTTTGTAAACCTCTGTCAGGTCATCCCTCAACCTCCGCCACTCCAGGGAAAACAGCCCCAGCCTGTTCAGCTTCTCCCTCTTGCTCAAATCCTCCAATCCTGGCAACATCCTTGTAAATCTTTTGTGAACGCTTTCAAGTTTCATAACATCTTTCCAATAGGAAGGAGACCAGAATTGAACACAATATTCCAACAGTGGCCTAACTGATGTCATATACAGCCACAACATAACCTCCCAACTCCTGTAATCAATACTCTGACCAATAAAGGAAAGCATACCAAACGCCTTCTTCACTATCCTATTAATCTGCGACTCCACTTTCAAGGAGCTATGAACCTGCACTCCAAGGTCTCTTTGTTCATCAACACTCCCTTGGACCTTACCATTAAGTATATAAGTCCTGCTAAGATTTGCTTTCCCAAAATCCAGAACCTTGCATTTATCCGAATTAAACTCCATCTGCCATTTCTCAGCCCATTGGCCCATCTGGTCAAGATCCTGTTGTAATCTGAGGTAACCTTCTTCTCTGTCCTCTACACCTCTAATTTTGGTGTCATCTGCAAACTTACTAACTGTGCCTCACATCCAAATCAAATCAGAAAGTGCTGGAGGAAGTCAGTGGGTCTGGCAGGAGATGTGGACAGAGAAACAGAGTGAACCATTTCAGTTCTGTGTGCATCTTCTTCAGAACCCATTGCCCGGGTGGTGCAGTGTCCTGGGCATTAGCTTTATAACAGCTTCACCCTCAGGTGATCTCTGAAACAAACAGCAGTCTACTTGAATCCCTGGAGTTTTCTGCAGGTGACATTTTTAACCAACCTGTTCAGACGTGTCATGTCCCACTTGTGAAGGAGGTGGACCTTGAGAATCCAGGCCTTGTTAGTTCGAGGGGAGTCCCTCAGGGTGGAGTCTCAGGGTCAACCATCTTCAGCTGCTTCGTCAATCACTTCCCCTTCAGAAGTGGCGATGTTGGTTGACGATTGGACAATATTCAGCATCAATTTCAACTGCTCCGATACTGATGTAGCGCATATCCATATGTTCAGGTTGTAAGTTTGCTCGCTGAGCTGGTAGGTTTGTTCTCATTGAAAACAATCTTACAACCTGAACCTCAACCTGAGCTAAACATTTTCTCAAACACAACACATCCATATGTAGCAAGACCTGGCCAGCATCTAGAATCTGCACAAATGGTAAGTTACAGCTGTATCACATCCCTGCCTGGCAAAGCCCATCTTCAACAAGAGAATATCTGAGTATCCCTTGTTGATATTCCACAGCAATATCATTGTTGAATCCTCCATGAACAGCATTCCGGGGGTGTAATATTGATGAGAAACTGAACAGGAGTAGCCATGCAATTGATACAAGATCAGGGCAGAGGCAAAACAATCTTACAGCGCTCAACTCACCTCCTGCCTGCCCACCTTACAAGACATAAGTCAGGTGTGATACAGAATCCTCTCCACTTGCCTGGTTGAATGCTGCTTCAACAACACAAGAAGCTCATCAACAGGTGGGACAAAACAGCACTCTTGATTGCCAACAACCTTCCCCATTCCCTTTCTTCCCCATTGATATACAGTCGCAGCAAATCTCTTGTGTAATATTCTTCTGGATAGGGGGCTGTGCTGTCCATCAGTTGGCGAGGTACATCCCACAACATGTTTGCACCTCAGGACACACATTGTCTCATGTATGTTGTAACAACAACCTGATTTATTCAGGAAGGTTCCTTTTTGCTTTTGATGGGGATTTTTGCATCTTTTGATGTGACTGGATCATTTGTTTGGGTGCGGTATAGAATAGAGGAACAATGTCTTTTTGAAATTGGATTTGTTTGTTCTGAGATTTTACCCTGTATGGACTGTGATAATGTTTGAAGATAATTTCACAGAGAAAAAGACTGAAAGAATTGAAGATGAGTGAGTCAAATTAAACATGAAATAAAGATCCAACAGAGTCACTTAATTCATTTGGACATAAAAGGAATGTGTTTATCTGGTATGTCTGTCAGCAAAGATTTCACAAAAACATTGTGAGTGGTAAAGAGACACACACACACACACACACACAAGAGTGTGAGTGTTCCACTGAACTGACTGCAGAAATTATTTAACATTATCGAGTTAACATTCTTTAAAAATCCACAGACAGAGAAGCCATAAATATGTTGTGTTTATGGAAAAGGATTCAACAGATCATCCAACTTGGAGATATCTGAGGAGATCAGCACCATGGAAATGTCTGGATTGTGAGAAGGATTGCAAATCCCAGACCAGCTGGAGACTCATCGACACAGACATTCTGGGGAGAGACTGTTCACCTGCTCTATGTGTTGGGAGGGATTTACTCTGTCATCCAGCTTCATGTAACACCAGTGGGTTCACACTGACAAGAGAACTTTCCCCTGATTGTGGGAAAAAAAGAAACTTTAAGATGTGTAAAGGTCTTAAATTTAATGGTCATAATTTAACATCAACCCGTTCCCATGGGGGAGAAGGTATTCAGCTGTTCCACGTGTGGGAAGGTATTCACTTGGGGATCCAGCCTAATGTCAGACAAACGTCTTCATCATCGGGAGAGAAGCGTTGTCTGCTCTGTTTGGGAATGAATAAACTTCCCAATTCAGCCTAATGTCAACTGTTGAGTTGACTCTGGAGAGAGACTAATCATCTGCTCTGTGTGTGAGAAGGGATTTATTAAATCAGCAAAGCCTCAAATACACAAGTGTGGCCATACTAGAGAGAGAGAGAGAGAGAGAGAGAGAGACTGTCTGCCTGCACTGAGTGTAGGAAGGGACTCACTTAGTCATCTGGACTCAGTGAGCACCAACACATTCCCACCTTTTCCCTGCTCCTTGTGTGGGAAGGGGTTCTCTCGGTTCTCCAATCTCAGCAGCTATGGCTTTGTTCACATCAATGAGAGAACATGTCAATGCGCTGACTGTGAGAAGAGCTTTATGAGTAGTAATGATTTGATGAAACACCAACAAACACATTGTGGGAAGAAGCCGTTCACCTGCACTGTGTGTAGCGAGGGATTCAATTATTCATCCCCACACGTGACACTCCAGTTTAGCTGAGTTGGTTGTATTGTTGGTTTACAGAGCAGTGTGATGTGAACAGCGTGGGTTCGGTTCCCATTGCCAGTTTAAGATTACCATGAAAGACACTCGTTCTCAAATTCTTCCCTTGCCTGAGGTCTGAGGGCCCTCTGGTCAAATCACCATGAGTTGCTTCTCTCTGTAATGAAGAGATCAGCCCCTATGGTCTGGGAAGACTTTGGTGACACACACACACATTCCAGTGGGGTAACATGTGATCGTATTCTGCTGTTATTGTATCCAGAATTGGACTGTGTTCATTCTGTCGGAAGTGGTTCACTTCATTGGATGTGAATTGTCTTTTTAATTGAACTGGTGTTTAATTATTCAGGTAGCAATCACATCAAAAACACAGTTTTTACCCACTGATTTCTCTCCCGTGAGATGAGACCGATAGATGTCCATTTCCTTCCCTGTTCTTGGGTCCTTTATTCATTACTAAGGCTTGATTTGTATTTATAAATGTATTTTCACACATTCAGGATTTCTGAATGTGCTTCATAGCAACTGAAGTCCTTGTGAGGTGGAGTCACAAGGCCCAGGTCTCCCACTTAGAATTTAATGGCACCTGCATGAATTCTCCAATTATTGTTGCCCTACATCAATTCCTTCCATTTAGTTATTCCCTGATACACATCTTCCACGTACGGATGCCCTGCTGATTTTTTTTCATTTACCGATGCTTGCAACATTTCTTCTTTTTATTGAATCCCTGTCCCCTATTCCCCAATTTCGACAGGCTCTACTCCAATTTTCCAATATATTGGCACTCCCACCAATTTTCTAATGTAATGGCACTGTGCACCAATCTCCCATTTATTGTTTCCACCAAATCTCCCATTTACTCATACCCCTGTACTAATTCTCCCATTTACTGATGCCCGAGCCCGATTCTACCATTTAAGGGTGCACTACTCTAATTCTCCCATTTACTGTCGCCATGCACCAATTCTCTAATTTAGCTCCACTGTGCACCAGGTCTCTCATTTACTGAGGTCCCACACCAATTCTCCAATCCCGTGTTGCTGAGCACCATTTCCCCCAATTACTGACGTCCTGGACAAGTTCTCCATTCAGTGTTGCCTTAAACCAATCCACATACTGACTGATGCCCTCGCCCAATTTAGGGGTGCGCTACTCTAAATCTCCCAAGAGGTAATGTCCTGCCCCAATTCTCCCATTTAGTGCAACACAGCACGACTCACCCATTCAGTGCTGAACTGCACTAATTAACCATTATCTGAAGCCCAGTTGCAAATTCTCACATTTCCATAATCACTTTCCCAGTTTTTTTTTCATTTAGTAGTTTCTTGCAATGATTCTCCAATTTCGTGGAGCTCTGCCAGAATTCTTAAATTTGGGCGTGGACAAGTTGGACTGAGGAATCTGTTTCCGTGCTGTACATCTCTAAGGCTGTAATTAGTGCTCTACTTCCCTGCACCAATTCTCCCATTTCCCAATCCTGCACTAATTCGGGAATTTCACCAACTCTCCCATTGACGTTATCCTGCCCCAGTCCTCCCATTTAGAATTTAATAGCATCTGCATGAATTCTCCAATTATTGTTATCCTGTATCAATTCCTTCCATTTAATTGTTCCCTGATACACTTCTTCCACATACGGATGTCTTGCTGAATTGTTTTCATTCAGTAATGCACTGAACTGAATCTCCAATTTCCCGATGCTTGCAACATTTCTTCTTTTTATTGATTCTCTGGCCCCTATTCCCCAATTTAGACAAACTGTGCTCCACTTTTCTAATATATTGACACTCCCACCAATTTTCTAATGTAATGGCACTGTGCACGGAATATCCCATTTATTGATTCCCACCAAATCTCCCATTTACTCATACCCCTGTACTAATCCTTCCATTGACTGATGCCCGAGCTGATTCTACCATTTAAGGGTGCGCTACCCTAATTCTCCCATTTCCTGGTGCCATGCACCCACTCTCTAATTGAGCTCCACTGTGCACCAGGTCTTCCATTCAGTATTTCCCTGCAACAATTCTCCCATTTAGTAGTCTGCTGCCAGAATTCTCTAATCTTGCGATTCTTGCATGAAATCTCCAAATTACCGATCCTACACATATCTTCCCTTTATTGGTGAACTGCACCAACTCCCCCATTTTGTGGTGCACTGTATTGCATCTGGACCACTAATCCTTTGCAGCGTTTGTCCTATTTACTGATTCACTGCCCGTGTTCTCCCATTTGCTCCAATTCTCGAAGTTATCAGCACCCTGCACCAGGTCTATCATTTACTGATGCCCCACACCAATTCTCCAATTCAGTGTTGCTGAGCACCACTTTCCCCAATTACTGAAGTCTGGAACAAGTTCTCCTCACAGTGTTGCCTTACACTACTCCTCATACTGACTGATGTCCTTGAACAATTTAGGGGTGTCCAACTCTCAATCTCCCATCAAGTATTGTCCTGCCCGAATTCTCCCATTTAGTGTTACACTGCACCAATTCTCCCATTAACTGATGCCCTGTTACATTTCTCACATTTCGATAAGGCCTTCCCCAATTCTCCCAGTAAGTAGTTCCTTGCAATGATTCTCCAATTTAGTGGAGCGCTGCCAGAATTCTTTAATTGTGGCATGGACAAGTTGGACCGAAGGATCTGTTTCTGTGTTGTAAATCTCTATGATTGTATGACTCTATTTATGGCTATTTCCCCCATTTCCGTATCCTGCACACATCCTGGAACTGCACCAATTCTCCCACTTCGAATTTAAATGGCACCTGCATGAATTATCCAATTAATGATGCCCTGAATTTTTTTTTCATTTCGTGATGCACTGATCTGAATCTCCAGTTAACTGATACTTGCAACACTTCTTTTTTCTAAAGGTAGAAGACAGAAGGTGGTGGGGGAGGGTTGCTTTTCAGACTGGAGGCCTGTGACCAGTGGTGTGTCACAAGGATCGGTGCTGGGTCCACTGTTGTTTTGTCATTTATATAAATGATTTGGATGTAACCATAGGACGAATGGTTAGTAAGTTTGCAGATGACAGTAAAATTGGAGGTGTCGAGGACAGTGAAGATGATTATCTCAGATTACAACAGGATCTCGATCAGATGGGCCACTGGGCTGAGGAGTGGCAGATGAAGATTAATTTAGATAAGTCTGAAGTGCTGCATTTTGGAGAAGCAAAAGAGAGCAGGACTTACACACTGAATGACAAGGTATGAGGGATGTTGTGAAACAAATAGACCTGGAGTGCTTTTTCATAGACTGTTGAAGGTGGACTAACATTTCGATAGGATGGTGAAGAAGGCATTTGGCATTTTTGTCTTTATTGCTCAGTTAATTGTGTAAAGGGGTTGGGAGGTCATGTTGTGGTATTGGTTCGACCACCTTTGGTATATAATGTGCAATTCTGGACTCCATCCTGTAAGAGGGATGTTGTGAAACTTTAAAGTGTTGAGAAAAGTTTTACAAGGATGTTGCCAAGGTTGGAGGGTGTGTGCTGGAGGGTAAGACTGTATAGGTTGGGGCTATTATCCCTGGAGTGTCAGTGGCTGAGGGGTAACCTTATAGAGGTTCACAAAATCATGAAGGACCCTCAATAGGGTAAAAAGTCAAGGTGATTTCCCTGTGGTGTGGGAGTCCAGAAGCAGATGGTACATGTTAACGTTGAGATGGGAAACATAAAAGGGACCTAAGGGGAACATTTTTCACACAGAGGGCACTGTGTGCATGAGCTGCCAGAGGAAGTAGTGGAGGCTGGTACAATTACAACATTTAAAAGGTATCTGGGTGGGTGTAGGAATTAAAAAGGGTTCAGAGGAACATGGGCCAAATTCTGACAAATAGGATGAGATTGACATCGGATATCAGTTCAGCATGGATGTGTTGGACTGAATGATTTGTTTCCGAGTTTATATTGCTCTGAGTGGGTTGAGCTCCTGATTGTAGATTTATGAAGCAGAAAATAAAGTATGGTACAGAGTTAGACCGAGAAATCCTGCTATTCCCATCAGCTTTATCCTGTTTCCTTAATCCTCCTCCTTCAATCAATGCATTTTTCCGATCCTCATTCAGAATTCCTGGAGCTCTGTAACTGACCTGGAACAATGTGTTGAAAGTCCTATTGCAGTCCACACGAGGTACCTTTCCCACTGCCCTGCTCCCACGGCCTGCAATGCTGCAGACTGAGCAGACAACCCGAAGCACAATGATGAGCTCCTTCTGGCCCACGGCCCTCCTTCTCACTGAATGAAGACAATCACCAGAAACAGAATCCAGCTCTTGTTGGAGCCTTGAATACCTGACTCTGTCTCACTGAGTGAAGATTGGACTCAGAAACAGAAATGAAATCAACTTCCTATCTGCATTGTGTCACTCTTTAAGATCTCTGTGTGTCTGAGTTCAGGTCATTTGATTGGAGACTGTGGATAGTGGGTCCCCAGTGAAATGGAAAGAATGGTGGAGGAGCTCAGTGAGGGACATCTCTCAAAGTGAGAGTCAGAAAGATGGTATTCCACATTGGAAGGGTTTAAGGGGAATTGATGGCTCAGAAAAATGTTATACGGATGTTTGTAAAACTTAGGAACTCTGATTGTTTTGAGGCTGGAGTTTATTTTATCCTTTTATAGATTTGACACATTAACCCTCCCTCCCCACCACTACAGAAGCTGTTGGAACTGTTCAGTGTTTCTCGCAGCTTCTGTAATTATTTCAGGTTCCTGACGGGAGCAGTCCCTCCCTTTTCGAACAAAACAAACCCATCCTTGTGCTGTACCCAATATTTCAATAAGAAATGGGAAGCAGCAGAGGGGAAAGCTTCCGAGATGCCGAGCAATGCTGCCCGTTTCCACACTGCAATTCACAGGAACCATCGCCAGGAAAAGCAAGGAGCAATCTGACAGATCCGGTTATATCCCGGGGCCTTTCCTTTAGAAACTGATTTAAAAGCCGCAATATTGCGATGGCCGGGAATCGAACCCGGGTCAACTGCTTGGAAGACAGCTATGCTCCCCACTATCCCACCATCACCCTGCTCCCAGTTCCCTCCCCATTCCCAAACACACTTAACAAGGCCGTGATCATCACCAACTGGATTGGGGCTGAAATCCAAACAAGAAATTGCTGGGGAATCTCAGCAGGTCTGACAGAGCCTTAGAGTGAAGCGCTGTCTCCTCATCTCAGTCACAAATAACCTGCCCCTTACCCTGAGAGGGTGGCAATCAAACCCGAATGACATGCAGATGCTGTAACATTAACACTGATTTCTCTGCACAGATGCTGCCTGACCTGCTGAGCTTTTCCAGTAACCCCTGAGACAGTGTTATTGTGTTTCAGATTCCCAGACCCACAGGATTAATTTCTAAGCATCTCCCCTCTCAAGCCTCTTCACAATCTGAGATATTCAAATGAAATCACCTTTCAATTTTCTAGAATATAGACCCAATTTATTCAGATACTCAGCCCTGGAGTACACGGGTCCCAAATACTGAGCTTTATTTTGTGATTCATTAATGTGTTTGGGTCATTGCCGCTGGGTCCCCACGGATTGCTCAGATATAATTGCTCTGGTGAAGGTGACGGTGAGTTATTGCCTTGAACTGCTGCCATTTATTTGGTGCAGATAAACCCACAATAATGTAAGGGAGGGAGTTCCAGGATTTCCAACCAATGGCACTTGTGGGACTGAGATGTTTTTCCAAACCAGGGTGGGGAGTGTCTTGATGTGGAATTGTCACCTGGTGGTGTTCCCGTGTATCTGCTGTGTTCAGCATTCCACATGATAGTGCCGTGGGTCTGGAAGCTGCTCTGGAAGGAACCTTGGGGAATTTCTCCAGAGCATCTTGTCTCAGCTGAACTATCGCAGTCAGGCACCTGAGCCCTAATCCTGTAATCCAGCTCTGAGAATGTAATAGCAGGTGGGACCCACCCTGTCCCCCCTAATGTGGCCATGTTTGGGAAACCTCGGAGAGTCCAATCTCATTCATTCCATCTCGGCGTTTTTCCCCGTTTAAGATTGCTTTCAAAGTGCAACAGTGCGATGGCAGGGGTTCGAGCCCGGGTTAACTGCTGGGAAGGAGACATATCCAACCCTTTCCCAGTAATTGGCAAGGTATTCCCAAGGCCATGATCAGGACCAATTGGATTGGGACTGAAATACAAACAGAAACTGCTGGGGGAGCTCAGCAGGTCTAACAGCATCAGCATCAGATCCCTTCAGTTCTGAAGGACAATCCCTGGACTCTAGAGGTTCACTCGGATTTCTCCCACAAATGATACCCCTCCGACTAAATCCCGCCAGTAATTTCTGTGATATCTGTCAGCTCTCCAGGATCTGCAGATCCTTGTTTTAAATACAGTAGATGTTGACCAACCGAAAGGGATATTGGGTCAGGTGACGGTCTACCTCATTCATTGGGGCAGATGTCAAGGAGCATCTTAAACCGGAGAGGGATCAGGGGGGAATTGGAGCCGTTTAGAGAGAGAGTACAGAAGGTAAGACAGCTCAGCTCAAAGCACGGCACTTAATGCTGCCCCAATTAAAATATTGAAGATGGCAGAGGGACAGATGAGCTGAGACAGGGTGGGAGCTGGGAGATATTGATGATGTGGAAGGACAGTGTGTGTATCTGATCACATTCTATCAGTCTGACTAATAGCAGTCATTCCTGACACTGGATTCACTGAGGGGTGAAGGGTCAGTGAACAGAGCGGACTGTCCCTGTTATTCTGTTCCTGACTCTCCAGCTCCCACTCTGTTAGTGACCTCTCAGTCTCCCGGGAAATGGGCTGTTTCCCAATTGGGACGGATTCCTGGCCTTTATCCTTGACCGAGCTGAGAGTTGATGGTCTGAGGAATATCATTCCCAAATGACTCCTGTCCAAGATAATCCCGATTAATGTGTCTGTGTATCCTCCAGTAATCTGTAAACATCATTGCTCAGGGCTGGAGGGACATGGATTGATGACATTGAGGATGTTATGAACCAGACCAAACTCCTCTGCCTTAAGGAAATGGTCTCGACCCCTTTTCCTGATTTCCTGAAGGGAAGTGTAAGGCGTTACAATGTGATTGGTCAAACTGCCAGGCCTGAATCAAAACACACTTTACTCCACACTATCGTTGGGACACAAACATAAGGAAGAAAGATTGGACAAACCGAACTCGATTGGAAACCTGAACCAAATGAACATTATTTAACTATAAACAGCAACTGTTCGGATATAGTAACATTCCATAAACCACACAACTCTGGTTTTTCTGCTATCGGGAGAATGGGGTGAAACTTGTAAAGATTCAGAAAAGATTTACAAGGATGTTTGCAGAGTCAGGATTTCTGATTGTTTTGAGGCTGGAGTTTATTTTATCCTTGTGTAGATTTGACACATTAATCCTCCCTCCCCACCACTACAGAAGCTGTTGGAACTGTTCAGTGTTTCCAGCGGCTTCTGTAATTATTTCTGGTTCCTGACAGGAGCAGTCTCTCACTTTTCGAACAAAACAAACCCATCCTTGTGCTGCAACCAATATTTCAATAAGAAATGGGAAGCAGCAGAGGGGAAAGCTTCCGAGATGCCGAGCAATGCTGCCCGGTTCCACACTGCAATTCACAGGAACCATCGCCAGGAAAAGCAAGGAGTAACGTGAGAGATCTGTTTTACCACAGAATGAAAGATTTATTTCCTCGTTTCATTCCAGTGCTTTTCCTTTTAAAGATTATTTACCAATCGCAACTGTGATGGCCGGGAATCAAACCCAAGTCAACTGCTTGGAAGGTAGCTCTGCTCCCCACTATCCCACCATCACCCTGCCAGCAGCTCCATCCCCATTCCCAAACACACTTAACAAGGCCGTGATCATCACCAACTGGATTGGGGCTGAAATCCAAACAGACACATCCTCTGTATCTAACCCAGTGATGGAGCTCTCCTGATTGAGTTTGATGTGAACAGGATGGGGGAAGTGGGAGATTTAATCAGTACCTAACGCCGAGCTCAAAATGGCCTGGGAATTTGAAATGCTGCAGTGTAGAGGGAGATTTACTCTGTATCTAACTCCATTCTCTACCTGCCCTGGGGATTTAAATGGGGACAGTTTAATGGGACCTTTATTTTGTCTGGAACCCTGTGCTCCCTCTGCCCTGGGAGTGTTTGCTGGGAACACTGTCTAACCTCTGTCATATGGATCCTATGAAGATTGATGGGAGACAATGTAAATGGAATTGTCAGGGTCCAATTCCTTCACGTGGATGAGAGAAGGTGAGAAAAAATGATCCCAGTGGGACTGAAGGGTCAGTAACAGAATGAAGACACCATTGGCTCAGACACAGGAGACAGGATAGAGGGGAATGAGGGTTTGAGACTGGAGGGAGCTACAGCCACATACAAGTTGGGAACTGTTTTCAGTAAAAGGTAATTGATCCCAGGTCACTGCAGAGTGTAAGAATCTGATGCCTTTCCCTCACTATCCCCCTCCAATCCCTGGGAAGATCTGCTCCAACACCATGTTCCACCCTAACTGCTGACTGTGTTAGATACATTAATACATTGGGGATGGGCAGGGGTGCTTTTAACCCTGGGATCTTGCTGTGTAACTTGCCTTCAATTTGCTCTCACTCTCCCTTTCAACTAATCTTTTCTCTCTTTTATCCCGAGGAACTTTGGAAAGCTGCAATGTGAAGATCCAAAATGTTCGATTCCAGGAAAGAACAACCTCCAGAGGGGGAGCACTGGCCTGAGGCCTGAGGCCTGGTCGACAGGCTGCACCCCGTGGGGGCCCACGTGAGTTGTGTGTTTATTTACCCCGAGGTTTAATCTCCTCTGGGGGGGATCCTGGGTTTTAGGGGCCTCTGGGTAACTGGTTCCTGTCAGATTGTGGCCCTGTCATTTTAAAAACAGGTTTCAAGCCTGGGGTTAAGGAATATCAATCCCCAGGATCTGAGAGGCAGGACTGCCCTAGGGGGGAATTAAAACCCAAATGCTGTAACCCTCTCTGAAGAGTTCTCATAAAGTCAGAGTGATGTGGGTTATCGAGAGGGCAGGATGAGAAAATTCAGCAGTGAGAGAAAGAGAGTGAGAGAAACGTTTAAAAAATTGAGAGAGCAGGGGAAACAGAAGGGGAGAGAGAGGGAGAGGCATTTTGAGATTGTGAAATTCTGCAATGTTTGATTCTGAGGTGACAGGAAATAATTAAACTGAAGCAGCATCACAGAGGGGGGAAATGGTCAGAGTAATTAGCTGCTGCTGCATTGTAGCATGTGGGATCTTGCTGTGCACCAGCTCCCCCAATGCTACCATTGCAGGCAGTGAGTGTTTTAATCAGCTAACCCGTCATTTCAAAATTTTTCCAAGGCTTTCGCATAAAAATGCAGCTCATTGCCCGATATATTTGTGTTTGGATGTTGCTGAGAGAATGTCTGTGTCACTGAGAGAGGAAAACCTGGGATCTTGCTGTGCAATCATTCTGTAATGATTTTCCTCCTTTCAACTAATGCTATCTCTTTCCTCCCATGGGCCACTTGAAGATTCAAAGAGAGAAACTTTAAGATCAGGATAACTTTGAACAACAGCTTTCTCCAGAGGGGACACTGTCCTGAGGCCTGAGGCCTGGTTGATAGGCTGCACTGTGTGGGCGGGATTCTGTGTTTATTTACCTCAAGGATTAATCTCCTTTTCGGGACCCCGGGTTTTAGGGGCATCTGGTAAACTGGTTCCTGTCAGATTGTGGCCCTGTTGGTTTTAAAACAGGTTTTAAGCCTGGGGTTAAAATAACCAGGGCCCTGGGATTTGACACCAACACATCAATCCCCAGTGAGTGTCTGACAGACAGGACTCCCCCAAAGAGGGAATTAAAACCTTAAATGAGAAACTCTACCCAAAGACTTGTTCTAATATCAAAGTAATACTACTTGTGGGATCTTGCTGTGTCTCAAACCACCTGCAGAGTGGCCTACATTGCAAGAAGGGTGACCAAATGTGATAATCCCATAAATAAGACCCAGGTTGGCCCAATCCCTGAGTATCTGGGAGGGGATCTCTCTCTCTCTCTCTCTCTCTCTCTCTCTGTCCCCTCTCTCACACCCTCTCCAGCTTCTTTTGTTGGTTTTTCAAACAAATAAAACCATCCCACACACAGCAATGTGACTCGTGGGTATTTGAAGTGGGGGAGAAGGAAATATTTTGCAGCACAAGGTGATTGTTTTGAGCCAAAGGGGTAAAAGAACACAAGGTCCACAGAGAGAGAGTGGGGGAAGGAGGGAGTGATAGAGGGATAAGATTGAGGGGGGGGGAAGGAGCAGGGAAGGTGAGGGGGGGAGGGAGGGGGGGAGGAGGGGAGGGTGGAAAGGAGAGGGGGAAAGGAAGGGGGAAGGATAGAGGGGAGAAGGAGAAGGGGGAAGGAAGGAGGAAGGAGAGAGGGGGAAGGAGGCGGGGAAGGAAGGTGGAAGGAGAGGGGGGGAAGGAGAGGGGGGAAGGAAGGGGGAAGGAGAGACGGGGAAGGAGAGGGGGAACGAAGGGGGAAGGAGAGCGGGGGAAGGAGAGAGGGGGGAAGGAGAGCGGGGGCGAAGGAGAGAGGGGGGAAGGAGAGGGGGAGAAGGAAAGGGGGAGAAGGAGAGGGGGAGGACGGGGGAAGTAGATGGGGGGAAAGAGAGGGGGGAAGGAAGGGGGAAGGAGATGGGGGGCAGGAAGGGGGAAGGAGATAGGGGCGAAGGAGAGGGGGGAAGGAAGGGGGAAGGAGATGGGGGGCAGGAAGGGAGAAAGAGATGGGCGGAAGGAAGGGGGAAGGAGATGGGGGAAGGAAGGGGGAAGGATATAACGGTGAAGGAAGGGGGAAGGAGATAGGGGGAAGGAGGGGAGAAGGAGGGGGGGAAGGAGAGGGGAAGGAGAGAGGGGGAAGGAGAGGAGGGAAAATAGAGGGGAAGGAGAGAGGGGGGAAGGAGAGGGGGAAAGGAGAAGGGGAAGAAAGGGGGAAGGAGAGGGGGGAAGGAGAGGGGAAGGAGAGAGGGGGGAAGGAGAGGGGGAAGGAAGGGGGAAGGAGATGGGGGAAGGAAGGGGGAAGGAGATAAGGGTGAAGGAAGGGGGAAGGAGATAGGGGGAAGGAGGGGAGAAGGAGGGGGGGAAGGAGAGGGGAAGGAGAGAGGAGGGAAGGAGAGGGGGAAATAGAGGGGAAGGAGAGAGGGGGGAAGGAGAGGGGGAAAGGAGAAGGGGGAAGAAAGGGGGAAGGAGAGAGGGGGGAAGGAGAGGGGGAAATAGAGGGGAAGGAGAGAGGGGGGAAGGAGAGGGGGAAAGGAGAAGGGGAAGAAAGGGGGAAGGAGAGGGGGGAAGGAGAGGGGAAGGAGAGAGGGGGAAGGAGAGGGGGAAGGAAGGGGGAAGGAGATGGGGGAGGAAAGGGGAAAGAGATGGGCGGAAGGAAGGGGGAAGGAGATAGCGGGGAAGGAAGGGGGAAGGAGATGGGGGAGAAGGAGAGGGGGGAAGGAAGGGGGACGGAGATCGGGGGAAGGAGGGGGGGAAGGAAGGGGGAAGGGGATGGGGAGAAGGAAGGGGGAAGGAGATGAGGAGAAGGAGGGGGAAGGAAGGGGGAAGGAGATTGGTGGAAGGAGGGGGGAAGGAGATAAGGCGGAAGGAGAGGGTGGAAGGAGATAAGGGGCAAGGAGAGGGGGGAAGGAGAGGGGGGAAGGAGATGGGGGAAGGAGATGGGGGGTAGGAGAGGGGCAGGAGAGAGGGGAGAAGGAGATGGAAGGAGAGAGGGGGAAGGAGAGGGGGAAGGAAGGGGGAAGGAGAGAGTGGGGAAGGAGAGGGGGTAGGAAGGGGGAAGGAGAGAGGGGGGAAGGAGGGGGAAGGAAGGGGGAAGGAGAGAGGGGGAAGGAGAGGGGGGAAGGAAGGGGGGAGGAAGGAGAGGGGGGAAGGAAGGGGGAAGGAGAGAGGGGAGATGGAGAGGGGGGAAGGAAGGGGGAAGGAGAGAGGGGGGAAGGAGAAGGGGGAAGGAAGGGGGAAGGAGAGAGGGGAGAAAGAGAGGAGAGGAAGGAAGGGGAAGGAGGGAGGAGGAAGGAAGGGGGAAGGAGAGAGGGGTAACGAGAGGGGGGACGGAAGGGGGAAAGAGTGAGGGGGGAAGGAGAAGGGGGGAAGGAAGAGGGAAGGAGAGGGTCGAAGGAGAAGGGGGAAGGAAGGAGGAAGGAGAGAGGGGAGAAAGAGAGGAGAGGAAAGAAGGGGGAAGGAGGGAGGGGGAAGGAAGGGGGAAGGAGAGAGGGGTGAAGGAGAGGGGGGACGGAAGGGGGAAAGAGTGAGGGGAGAAAGGAGAGGGTGGAAGGAGAGGGGGGGAAGGAGAGCAGGGGAAAGGAGAGAGGGGGAAAGGAGTGGGGGGAAGGAAGGCGGAAGGAAGGTAGAAGGAGAGGGGGAAGGGGATGGGGAAGAGGATGGAGGGGAATGAGAGGGGGAAAGGAGGGTGGAAAGGAGGGGGGAAGGAGAGGGGGGACGGAAGGGGGAAAGAGTGAGGGGAGAAAGGAGAGGGTGGAAGGAGAGAGGGGGGAAGGAGAGCAGGGGAAAGGAGAGAGGGGGGAAGGAGAGGGGGGAAGGAAGGCGGAAGGAAGGTAGAAGGAGAGGGGGAAGGGGATGGGGAAGAGGATGGAGGGGAATGAGAGGGTGGAAAGGAGGGGGGAAGGAAGGGGGAAGGAAGGGGTAAGGAGAGGGGGGAAGTAGATGGGGGGAAGGAGAGGGGGGAAAGAGGGGGAGAAGGGGATGGGGAGAGGAAGGAGATGGGGGAAGGGGGAAGGAGGGGGGAAGGAGATGGGGGAAGGAAGGAAATGGGGAGAAGAAAGATGATGGGAGGGAAGGAGAGGGGGAAGGAGGGGGGAAGGAAGGAGGTGTGGAAGGAGAGGTGGGGAAGGAGGGGGGGAAGAAGGGGGAAGGAGAGAGAGGGAAGGAAGGAGATTGGCGGGAAGAAGAGGGGGAAAGAGGGGGGAAGGAGGGGGGAAGGAAGGAAGTGGGGAAGGAGAGGGGGCGGAAGGAAGGAGATGGGGAAGGAGGGGGGAAGGAGAGGGGCGGAAGGAAGGAGATGGCGGGGAAGGAGAGGGGGAAAGAGGGGGGATGGAGGGGGGGAAGGAAGGAGGTGGGGAAGGAGAGGTGGGGAAGGAGGGGGGAAGGAGGGGGGAAAGGAAGGAGATTGGGGGAAGGGGGAAGGAGATTGAGGGGATGGAGGGGAAGGAGAGGGGGGAAGGAAGGAGATGGGGGAAGGAGGGGGGAGGAAGGAGGGGGAGGAAGGACAGGGGGTGAGGAAGGAGATGAGGGGAGGAAAGAGAGGGGGCGAGGGAAGGAGGGGGCGAGGGAAGGAAGGGGGAAGGAAGCAGAGGGGGAAGGAAGGGGGAAGGAAGTAGATGGGGGAAGGGGGGAAGCAGAGGGGGAAGAAAGGGGGAAGGAAGGAGATGGGGAAGGAGGGGGGAAGGAGGGGGGAAAGGAAGGAGATTGGGGGAAGGGGGAAGGAGATTGAGGGGATGGAGGGGAAGGAGAGGGGGGAAGGAAGGAGATGGGGGAAGGAGGGGGGAGGAAGGAGGGGGAGGAAGGACAGGGGGTGAGGGAAGGAGATGAGGGGAGGAAAGAGAGGGGGCGAGGGAAGGAAGGGGGAAGGAAGCAGAGGGGGAAGGAAGGGGGAAGGAAGTAGATGGGGGAAGGGGGGAAGCAGAGGGGGAAGAAAGGGGGAAGGAAGGAGATGGGGAAGGAGGGGGGAAGGAAGGGGGAAGGAAGGAGATGGGGGAAGGAAGAAGAGGGGGTGAAGGGGCGGAGGAAGGAGAGGGGGGGAAAGGAAGGAGAGGGGGTGAAGGGGCGGAGGAAGGAGATGGGGAAAGGAGAGGGGGGAAGGCAGGAGATGGGGAAGGAGAGGAGGGGAAGGAGGGGAAAGGAAGGCGGAAGGAAGGAAAAGGGGAAGGGAGGGAATGAAGGAGATGGGGGAAAGAGGGGGGGGAAGGAATCGTGAAGGAGAGAGAGGGGGAGGGGGGAAGTAGAGAGGGGGAAAGGAGAGAGGGGGGAAGGAGAGAGGGGGAAGGAGAAGTGGGAAGGAAGGAGATGGGGGGAAGGAAGGAGATGGGGGAAAGGAAGGGGATGGGGAAGGAGGGGGGTAGGAGAGGAAGGGGAGGAAGTAGATGGGGAACGAAGGAGATGGGTGGAAGGAAGGAGATGGGGGGAAAGGATGGGGGAGGAGAGGGGGGAGGAAGGAGATGGGGGGAAGGAAAGGGGGGGAGGAAGGAGATGTGGTGGAAGGAAGGAGTTGGGGGAAGGAGAGGTGGGAAAGAGAGGGGGGAAGGAGGGGAGGAGGGAGGGAGGGGGGGAAGGAAGGAGACGGGAAGGAGGGGGCGGGGTGAAGGAAGGGGTGGAAGGAAGGAGGGGTGAGGAAGGAGGGGAATGGGAAGGATGGGGGGAAGGAGGGAGAGGGGGTGAAGGAGGGGGGAGGAAGGAGATAGGAGGGAAGGAAGGAGATGGGGGAAGGAGGGGGGAAGGAAGTGGGAAGGAAGGAGGGGGGAAGGAGATGGTGGGAAGGAGAGGGGAAGGAAGGAGGACGGAAGGAGAGGGGGAGAAGGAAGGGAGAAGGAGAGTGGGGGGAAGGAGGGGTGGTGGGAGGAGAGAGGGGGGAAGGAGGGGAGAAGGAGAGGAGGGAAAGAGATGGGGGAAGGCGATGGGGGTGAATGGGGGGAAGGAGGGGGGAAGGATCTGGGGGAAGGATGGAGATGGGGGAAGGCGATGGGGGAAGGAGATGGGGGGAAGGAGGGGAGAAGGAAGGGGGAAGGAGATGGGGAAAGAAGGGGGGAAGGAAGGGAGAAGCAGATGAGTGGGGGAAGGAAATGGGAAGGAAGGGGGAAGGAGAAGGGGGAAGGAAGGGGGAAGGG